>NC_064454.1:5532885-5837411 GCF_023343835.1 Lagopus muta | reverse complement strand
TATTTTTGTCTATTTGACACACAAAGGGTTCTCAGCAGAGATCCTGTGCATCACACTGAGCTGATCTATAGATCTGTATGTGCTCTGTGCAAAGATAACAGCTTTATCAGATGGCTTGGCAGTGTGTTGCTCGCTAGCCTTGAGTGTGTGCTTCCAAGAAAGATGTCTGGAGCCAGTTGCCTTTGATTCAGTTAGCTGTTGATCTGTGGCTTGCTCGGGGGAAATTTGTCTTTGCTGTTGGTAGACTGGCTGAGGAAGAGAACCTTCTGCCACAAATACCATCCCAGAACACCTCCAGCTTGTCGCTTGCTCAGTAGAGCTCATACTTGGGGACGTGCAGGAAATTCTATTCTCATCTTTTTCCTGTGTTGCCAGTGCTATCAAACAGTGTCTTTGATGGCACTATAAATACGTGAGCTTCATGTGGACCCCAGTTTCAAGCCAGCGAGGGAGGTTTTTAGGATGCTGAATGAGAATAGATGCTGAATAAGGCTTTGTTCTACCAAACAGTAACTTATTTTCTTCATTTAATCTTGTTTTCCGCCAAGCTGAGGGAAGCCTGAAGCAGTGTTGTAGTTCTGCTTAGGATCCAGAATAGTGGATAACTGAACCGAGTGATGGAGAAGAGAAATGCAGCTTCTCTTCAGATCAGTATGTGGACTACAGAGCTCTGGCTGTTGTGTTTGCAGTGTGTATGGGTCCTCTGGTCTCTGTCCCTCCATAAAGAAAACTGTGCTCTACGTTCCTGGGAAATGATTTGCAAGTGAGTGGCTCACACAAAACAGACTTTTCTTTTTGCAGTTGAAAATATCTGCCTTCTGTCTGCTCACTGTTGGAGGGGATGAAGGAAAACATCCTGCAGCAGTTCTCAGGATCTCAAATCTCACTCCCGTGTTAAGCAGCTCTTCCAGCCATGTCGTTTGGGTGTTAATCTTTCAAAACCTGTCGAGATGTTTGCACTGACAGTGGTTTAATTGGGCAAGGCACTGTATTCATGCACACGAGGGGGTTAAGATATTCTTGCTGGTTGGCAATCTACCTTCTGGCACTTATCTTTTAGGTGCCATGAGACAACCCGATTCATGTTTTGATATTCTTTCTTGGTTTTAGTTGCATGGTTGTTTTTTTCCCCTGTTGAACTCTAGATTCATTTGTTAGTCTGGCTTCAGTATTTAATTGCAGTTATCTTTCACCAGGTATTGCACACCAGTCTGCATAGGCTTCTCCCATAAAAATGGCAGGCTTTTAAAATACAGTTTGCTGTTTCTTTCCACTTGATGGCATTTACTTTCACAGGAATGTATGTACATCAGGCATTTAGAGCCATAGAGTCATAAAGGTTGAAGGAGACCTCTAAGATCATCCAGTCCATCCATCCGCCTGCCACCAGTGGTGCCCACTGACCGTGTCCCTCAGTGCCACATCTCCACGTTTCCTGAACATCTCCAGGGATGGTGACCCAACCACCCCTTTGGGCAGCTGTGCCAGTGCCTGGTCACTCTCTGATATCAGGAAAAGCTTCTCCAACAATGTGCAAGGACAGTATAACCTGAATAAATGTATAGCTGATGTTAATTATTTGGATCTTATTCAGGCATATGCCACTGAATTATGGAATTTTGTGAAAATGTATTACTGCTTGGTTATAATCATATTCTCCAATGACTTTTCCCACTGCTGTTTGTCTGTTCCTCACAGTATCTGCTGCTTATTTGCAGCATATGTTTGACAACTTTGCAATTTTGATAGGACTGTATGAACGCACCGTTGCCAGCGCTGTTGTGCTGGGAGGAGCTGTGAGCTGTAGGAACGCTTCTGTGTGCTGTCCCAGGCTGGGGCACTGGGTGCCTGCTGTTCTTTGGACACACAAAGCCATCCAACTGTAAATTAACCTAAAAGGAGGAAGTTTGGCAAAGCGTGCCTGGGTCTGTGTGACTCGTTCTGTGTGGACGGCCATTGGGGGCGGTGGGCTGGGACACGGCGGGGGCGAGAGCGAGGTCTGCCTGCCAGAACAGAAGGTGGAATAGTAATTTATTATCTTCCATTCTTTGAAAACAGATGGAAAACACTGTGCTCATAAATTTGCAAGGGAAAGAATTTTGGAACCAGGCTTTGCATATGCCTTCTTTCCCCCTCCTCCCCCCACACACACCTTTTTGTTTTTTGTCTGCTTAGAAAAACAGAACAGTGAGATCCATCGGTGGGAGGAAACTGTGTGGTGTTCAGCTGAGTGCTGCTGGGATGGGCAGTGCTTCTAAAGGTCCACAAAGCATCCAACAGGGCTGTGGAATAGAGGGAAAGTGTGTCAGTAATGTCAAAAGGTAACCTGAAGTGTGGGATGAGGCCATGGAGGAGATGGCACTGAGAGTCCTAGGGTTCCTGGACACGCGACATTACCTTAGAAGTATGTCTGATTTGGACATCTCAATTTGAGGTGCCTCAAGTCAGTGGCTTTCTTTTGTTTGTCTGGGTTTTTTGTTTCAGTTTGTCTTTTCCTAATAAAACTGAAGAACAACATGAATGTCAACAGTAGACAGAGGCTTTTTTTTTTTTTTTTGATGGAAGGCTTGGGTACCGACCACTTGTCCCCCATCATTCCTGTTTGTAATGTATTGACATCATCTGATGGAAGGATTAATTTTAAACTCCAAAGCTGTGACTTGCTTCTTCCTTTTCCTGGTATGAGAGGTTGCATTTCTTTTTTCACCTTAATTCACAAAATAAGAAGAATTACAACGCCGTTATTTTCGGTTAAAAGCTAAGCAGGTCCCATATGAGCCTCGTCTGATTCATTATGGATTACTGCTCTAGAATTAGAAAATTGCATTATAAATCATGATGTCATCCCTAGCAAAGCAATTCATGCACGAGCTCCTGGAGCTGCCCATTGCCGGCAGCTGCACCGCGTGCTGCGCTGTGGGGAGGGACAGGTGGGTCTGCTGGCATCCAACTGCTTCCCAGCGCTGTTCCTTTGTTTGGCACTGAGCTCCCAGCGCTGGGCAGGATGCAGTGCACAGCTCTCCATGCGAGGCTTTGGCTGGAAATGGCCTAGGAATTTAAACTCCAGCCCTATGTCAGAATTTTAGCGGCGCTGCATTTTATAAGCAGCAGGCTTTTCGTGCTGGCTGATAGATGAGAAGGGAAAAATTGGCCTTCTTCAAGGGGAAAAATCTAACTTAATTGAGGGGGAAGTGTACTTCAAAGGGGAAAAAATCCTAGAGCTGAGAGAGAGGCTGTGGAAAAAACTTCTAATTGAAGTGACTTTACATTTTGGCAAAACACAAGCAGTTATTTCTGCTTAGAATTTGTGAATCTAGAATTAAGTTTGGGTGTAAAGTAGCTGGTGTAAAGTAGCTAAAATGTTTCTTTTATCTTGCCAGCTAAATGGTTTCCTTACTTACTGAATATCTCTAAAACCTATGGCAGATGTTTCAAGGTGAACTAAGCAATGGGAGATGGAGAACTCTTTGCTCTTTATGGGTGCCTATAAAGGAAAAGATGGAGTAAGACCTTGTGTTGGGGTGTTCTGATGGGCAGCCTGGTGGAGCGTAACTGTAGCTCTCAGCTTCCAGAAGCAGCGATTTGAGGTATCCCTTTGATGTTGGCCAAGTGGAAGAGCTGCATCCACAGTGGGGATTGGTGACTGCGTGGTGTTGGGTGCTCCTGTACTGAGGGGGTTCTTGTGGTTTTCAGGTGCTGCAGATCTTCAGGTCTGCTTGAATTCCAGAGAAAGGAAGCACCAGATGGGTGTGAACACGTATAGCAAGAAGAAACTTCAGAAATACCACTCAGTGTGTGGTTATCTTCTTGCTTGTTAACTTCTAACCCCATAAACGTATTTGGCTTCATATTCAGAGTTTTCTGTATGGGATTGATACATGGGATTTTTCACACACAGGGTGGTGAGGCACTGGCACAGGTTGCCCAAGGAGGCTGTGGATGCCCCATCCCTGCAGGCATTCAAGGCCAGGCTGGATGTGGCTCTGGGCAGCCTGGGCTGCTGGTTGGTGACCTGCACACAGCAGGGGATTGAAACTAAATGGTCATTTTGGTCCTTTTCAACCCAGGCCATTCTGTGATTCTATGATTGAACAGTTGTATCTGACTGCTAGGTCTCCAGGAAGCTTACTAATAGTCTCATTTATATTTTCGACAGCGATAACTTTTATTTCAGAACAACAAGTCATGTTCTCACAGGGCTTTTGTTGTTTTACTAAATGACAGAAGTGACTAAATTCATGCTTTATGCATACATCAGACGCCACATTCTCATACCATCTGTTACCAAACTTTGAGATTTTGTTTTTTGCCAGTTTGCAGCAATGTTAGGAGGAGAAGGAGAAATAGAACAGGTGATTAAGAGTAAAAATCTAATGGGGTTTGGGCAACACAGAGCATTGTTGTTTCGTTGTTGTAATGGTGTAATGCTAGGAGAAGTGTCCATGTTGGGTTTTTAAGCTGTTCATTAGCCTCCCACAGAAGATTCCCTGTCATTAACTAGTCGCTGTTTCTTTTTTTTCTTTGAAAAGCACTTATAGTTGTGATTGCACTTCATTATCTCTGATGAACCAAAGGATGTCCCGGGAGGAAACGGCTGATAACAAAATCACCTGTGGGTTGGTTCCAATGCACACCACATCCTCCTGTGTACGTGGTTTAATGAGCTTATATAATAGAAAGGTACCTCATTCTATATATTAACAACTCCTAGTTTGTCCTATTTTGGAGCTTCCCAGTTGGACACTGATGTTTGCTTGCTGTAGTAGCTGTTATTTGGGTTTGTTTCCTCCTTTCAGCAAGTGCAAGAGGAAAAATCATTGAAGTGCATATTTAATTATTTGTGCGTTGGTGGTGTAAAGCTTTCAGTTTACTGTTGGACACAGAGAGCCTTCAGAACTGTCTTTTGAGGAAATGGAATCAGCATGAGAACAAGCAAGGCGCAGTGCTCTCCATCAAGAGAAGAAGATGGGTCTCAACAAGAACCCAAACACCTCATCATTTAGGAGTCAGTGCTGATCCTGTGTAGGCAGGGCTTCGCTTGGAGGTCAGAAAAATGGGCAGGGTTCCTTTTTTTTTCTGTTCCAATGGAAGTCCTATCCTGTCATCACAGTGAATTCCTGAAATCTCTAAGTCTCCGCAGGGTTTAAATCTGATATTTCAAAACTGTTTTTATCTTACCAAAGCATCTCAAAGTGCTCAGTATTTTTTTGGTGGCCATCTTAAAAAGGGTGTTCAGGTGTCACTGGAACACCAGCTGATAATTAATTTACTCATTGACTTCATTGGCTTTCCTAAGACGTGCATATGTGTAGGAGTTGGAGTCAGCTTCATCATGAGGCAATGTTTGTCTGTGCAGAGCATGTTTTAGAGTTATGGAATTGCACAAAATGTTTGTCTTGTCCATCGTCTTCTGCTGCAGCCATGTTATAACCAGTGCAAGGTTTGTAATGTTAATGAAGGTCACTGTATCTTACATGCACTCATTATATTTCTCAAGTGTCTTTGATGCTTTGGAGTGTTTGTGAGGATGCTGGACCGTGGGAGGTGTTTTCCACGAGTGGCACAGATGGGATGCAGTCTGCTTTGGGCTCACCCTTCCTTGTGTCGTGTGTAGGATCAGCGTGGTGTGCACTGCTGTTCTGTTGTGTGCCTTCCTGTAGGCTCTGGTGGGACTCTGGAATACTGTATCATCATCAGAAGCAGAAATAGTCAGGTATGTAGTGACCAGAGGGCTGGAGCAGCTCCTCCATGAGGACAGGCTGAGGGAGCTGGGCTTCTTCAGCTGGAGAGAAAAGGCTGAGGGGAGACCTCATTGCGGCCTGCCTGTATCTACAGGGAGCTTATAAGCAGGAGAGGAGTGACTGTGTACAGAGCCTGATAGTGACAGGACGAGGGAATGGCTTTAAGCTACAAGAGGGGAGATGTGGGTGAGCTGAGGAAGCAATCCTTCATCAGGGGGCTGTGAGGCGCTGGCACTGCTGCCCAGAGAGCTGTGGGCTTTACGGTCTGTCTGTCCAACCTAAGCCATTCTATGGTTGTGGTTACTGCATGCTCATTTCACTACAGGAACAAGATGAGGGTAAAATTCAGCTACCTGCAGAAACAAAGTAAAAGCTGTATCAGACAAGGCAAAGTTGAGTGCAGTTAAAGCTAAAAGAAGCAAGCTCCTGATGTGCATGAAGAATGATATAAAATAATGGCTGTACTTTAACACCAGCCTCCTAATCTCAGAACCATGGAATCGTATGAGCTGGAAGGGACCCATAAAGGTTGTCTGATCAGCGATGTGCTTGCAAAAGGAATAATGTGCTTATTTCTTACCAGCATCCTCTGTGGCACTGAGTGTTTTGCAGTCTTTTAACTGTTTCTACTGAAAAGTTGTCTTAATCTCATGTTGCTTTCTATTGGTTATATTTTAGCAGAAGGCTGTAGATAACTGGCATTCAGACAGTGGTTTGCACGTCTTTGAACTCAACTGTTTCTCTCCATGTGAAACGAACATTAAAACACTGTTCAGTACAGATACCCTTTTACACAGCTGACACTGCTTGTACAAGCAAAACTATCATATGCAGCCAAAGAACAGAAAAACGGAAATAATCAGATGCCAGCAGCACGAGCTGTATAGCGATCTATTCAGCTGGCTCCCCACAACGCACTTCCAGAAGAAGTTAGAGCCAAGACTTCACTTGGCAATGGTTGCTTGATTTTTAATTCATTTAAATGATCATCACCTCCTAGAAAACACTTGACTAAATTTTCATGTTTTAAGATGTTTTAAGACTTGTCAAAATTATATGGATGAGATCTATTTCATTTGATATGAAGGGCTTAAAAGCATGTGAATTCACAATGGTGGCTGAAATTCTGCTGGTGCTGTAATTCACTAACAGTGTGATGATGCTGAATTTTTCCATGAAGGGGAAAGCTCTCACGTTTCTTTGTATGGTGAGGGGACTGCGAGAGGGATTTACCTGTCAGCATCTGAAGGGGCTGTGAGAAGGGAGGGGACGGACTCTATAGTGGGTCTGTGTGATGGGAGAAGGGGAGATGGCTTCAGACCACAGGAGGGGAGATTGAGGTGGAGCTGAGGAAGAAGGTTTGGCAGTGAGGGCGGTGAGGCGCTGGCACAGGTTGCCCAGAGAGGCGGTGGTGCCCCGTCCCTGCAGACAGCCAAGGTCAGGCTGGACGGGGCTGTGAGCACTGCTGAGCTGTGGGTGTCCCTGTGCGCTGCAGGGAGCGGCACCAGGCGGCCTTCAGCTCCCTTCCACCCAAACCATTCTATGGAAATAACCCTGTTCATGTAAGTGCCAAACGCTGGTGGCTTTGCTGCACCAAATGCATCAGGAAGGCCACAACTGCTGGAGCGGCAGCGCTCCCTCCTTCCAGCACTGGGGCTCTCGCTGCTTCCCAGGAAGCAGACAGAGGTCACTGCTGGGATGATACACAGGCTTCGTTCTTTCTAACGGGAGAACAGCTGATTTCATCCAGTTTGCTTTGCTGAGAGGCACATTCCTGAGCGATTACAGTCACACAAAGCAGCGTTACTGGAAGTGGAGCTCTCTGGTGCCTGCTTCAGGGCGGCCCGGGTCTGGCTGCCCAGCGTGGGGATGAGGAAACGGGAGTTTGAAAGTGATGGGTGTAGAAACAAAATAGCCATTGACCTCTGAGGGAAGAAAGGACCCTTGTTCTGTTCCTTCAGCTGTCTCTTCTCAGTGGGGAACTCACGTTTGGTTTGCTGATTTGACTGCCATAGACGGTGCCTTGTCTGTCTGTAGGTGTGATCTTAGATATCTTATTCTATTCAAACTAAATTCTTTAGAGTTCTTTAGAAACTTAGAAATTAAGTTCTGTAGAGTTTCCAGCTGATTTCTTTCTTTGTATTTGAATGACTGCATGACACCTCATTTCATTGATGAGGAGCACAGTATCATTAGAACAGCATTGAAGGGAGTTCTCATTGATGGTGCTGTCCTGAAATCTGTCCTTCTGTGCCATGTAAGCCTTTAGGAAGTACAGACTGCTTTATTCATGTATGAAGCGTTCATCTCAAGGCACATATAGTCGTCTCTATATTTTTCCCTTTTTAAGGATTGCTGCTGTACAAAATGTTCCCATGAACTCTTTGCACATCTGCTCCTAAGGAAACTCATTTGAGGTTTTTCTCTTTTTTTTGAGGGGTTCATAGACTTGTAATTAGCGGCAGTATTGTTGGTGTGACGCTGGAATGAAAAACTCTGCTTCCTTGTTGTCTGTCCCCAGTCGGTGAACTTGGCCGGACACTTCATGATGCCTCAGGATGAACAAGAGTGCTATTCATGATTACAGTTTTCTTATGAAAACAAATATGGAAAATTCACATGCTGGTCTCGCCTCTTGTCCCAAATCACATCTCATAGGTTTGACTCTGTGTAGAGTTATTATCCAGGAAGAAGAAAAGGTTGGTGGCTCCCGGGATATCCTGACGGGTATTTAAGGAATACTCGTGCATTAAGGGATGCCTTCGTGCAATGAGTGCCGTGGTGTTGCTGACTCCTGTTGCTGTGCTCTGCCACGCTGTGCTTTGCTGCAGTTGCAGATGAAGATCTGGGCCATATTTGGCCGTTTGGTGAAGGCAGCGAGGCAGTGCTGTTTGTCAGGAGCTGAGTGCTGCAGGCAGCATCGGCGGCCTCTGCAGCGTGAAGGCATTTCATGTAGTCAGTCTGTATTTTTTTTCCTTTTGCTTTTTTCCAGGGCTTTTGGTGGTATTTTTAATCACTTGTTATCAGCAAAGTAAAATCCCTTGTGGTACCATGGCCCTCATACTGCCTTGTTCCTTCTGATGTTCATTTTATTGCAGCTTTTCTTTTTTCTTAGTATTCCACCTCTGCTATTAATTCCTTACGCAAAATAAATGAGAAATAAAGCACAATATGATTTCCTGCAATTATTTTGCCCATTAGAGGCAAGCAGAAATACATACTGTTTGCCTGGTTTCCTTTGGTGTTTGTTTGCTGAATCAATAAACAGCACCAATCTCCTGACATATTCATTCATCTTGAGCTTTTTCAAGAGAAAGTGATGTGACACAATGAACAAAGCACCAATCAAACAAACCACCACGTTCTTCTTCCTCTCTTTCATTCCTATAATTCTCTCAGTTGGAATAATGCATATTGAATGGTTTTTGTGGTGGTATTTCAATTTGTGAGGATCAAGGCAGATATGAGTATATTTTCCTCCCTCTTTGTGAAGACATTTCAAAATAATACAAAAGTGCATCTAAATATGAACTAGGCTGCTCGTTTCCTCTAGAGGAAGATTCTTGGTATTGGTAGCTGTATTCTTTTCTGGAGTACGCAGCCTTTTTCAGTAAGCAGCATCTAAAATATTGATGTCGCTGTCTGCTGCCAATGCAGTGATTGATCTGCATGGGGCAGTCAGGAGACTGAAGACAGCCTGAACTTAGATATGGTCTCATGTGTATTTTCTACTGTGTAGTTTTGCTTAAACACAACCCAAGGGAGGAAGATCTGTCCCCTTGCCTCTCGTAAGGGCTGAGCAATTCTATCACTCATTTTGTGTCCATGCAGGTAAAGCTCTGTGTCTTTGTTTACCATCACCACTTAGACTCAGAAGCAAATATCAGCAACCTGAAAGTCATTTTCATACTGGAATGAGCAGAGCACCTGAGTTTATGCAAGAGTTTGTTAAACTGGTGTTTATCTTCACGTCTGTTTTAAGGACAGGTTTTACTGCTGTCAGTGATGGAGTAATTGCAAGGACGCTGTGCAGGGTTGCACTCCCTTCCTGCTTTGATGTTTGTGTCATTGAGTCGGATCTTACCCGCCAGCTGAACTAGTTCACATCCTATTTCTGCTGTACGATAGGAATTGTTAAAATGTGTCAGAACTCAGAGGAGGTGTCACAGAATTCTGATTTCCCATGAAATCTCTGCTGGCTCAATCCATCAGTTACCTTTTGTTTCTTCTGGAACTGTTTACCTGCTCCATGTCATTTCGTCTTGCAGTGAGAAATACAGGTCTCCAGAACTCGTCTAGCTCCCTTGGATTTGCAGACAATAATTAAGCAAGTATTAAAATCTCCTCTGTGTACAAATGGCTGCAGAAGCCCTCGTGTCCGAGCGCTCGTTGGAGCAGTGATGACCATCCCTACTCATGCTTGGTAGCTAAGCTTGTGTCAGGACTTCTGTTGCAAACACCCGTTGTGGCTTTGTGAAATTTGCCACTGATGAAGCGATTCCATCGAGAAGATTGGTCTGTGACTGACTGCATATTGCTCGCCATTACAATTTCATGGGGCTTCTGTTCAGCAGTCACACTGACCTTGTTTGTATGGGACTTGATGAAACTAACGGGGTTGCACTGTGCAAGCCTTGTAGAATCCATTCCCTGGGGACGTCTGAAAGGCTGCTCCCTTAATTTTTTTACGGACTGTCCACCCAGCAATCCAGTCATCCCTCTGATTGTTTAGGAGAAGAGCATCTTTGCATTTTGTGCAAAGCAAATTAGCATTGTTTTAATTCCTTCATACAAACTCCTTCTAGAAGAGTTCACTGCCATTAACGTGTACATCTTTTTTCACTGTTTTTTATGTGACTGAGGGTAAGTGTACTGAAAGACATGTTTAATGGCTCATCTACTGCACGAAAGCTGTGCAGCAGTGCTGTGTTGTGCAGCTTTGTTCCTGCCTGCCCATCGGCCGCGTTTTTTGTTCTGCTTTTGATAGTCAACCTTTTGTTCCCCATCCCCTTCTGTTTCTGCCAGCTTGCTGTGTTTGCCTCAGGTAGGAACTGCAGCCAGTTGCACAGCATCCTGTAAAGTGAGAGCTGTTCATAATAATACACTTAATGTATATTGTCGATATATCAAAATTAAGCTTTTCATGATGCTTAATTCTGGATTAACGTCTTCAAAGTCTAATTAGATCATGAAAGCCTAGTCATTATGCCGTTATGAGATGCAGTTGATAACACAAATGCCATGACTCACTGTTTATTATGTCTTACGCTCTACCATCGGTTAACTTTGATGTGCTGATTACGAACAGGGTGATGGATGTGGAAGGGCCTTTCCCTGGGAACGAAGGGACGTGGCAGTGTGTTTTTGCCATTAGCTGAGGAGGTATGCAATTCTTCATTCCACATCTGGAGGTACGAGGCTGCCTAGCTGTCCTGTGTTACTGGCTGACTGTGGGGATGAAGCTCAGTAATACCAGCAGGATGTCCTCCATACCCACAGCACTGCTCTGTGAGGATGCAATCTGGGCAACTCACAGCTACCAGTGAGCTACACAAGTTCTGATCTTCCGCAATTCTCTCTCCAAAAACTAAAATGCAAACGAAGTGAAAGAATAAATGTAGAAAATTCATGTAGATTTTAATGTAATTGGATTCTCCAACTGAGGGACTTTGCAAGCCTGGAAAGATTTCTGCCAAACAGGATTTTATCTTCGCTTCCTGAGGCAGATGTAGGTGCTGGAAGTTACAGCCTTCTGGAATTGGTTAAATTTAGTAAATGTAATAGCAGCTTCCCAGTGCCAGGAGACTTGTGACACTTCCTGAGGAATGCACCCTGGGCTGGACGTCAGCTTCCAGGACTTGGAGCAAATGGAGCTGCTTGGTTCTAGAGAGATGACTGCTATGAGAATGCTGCTGTGCCCAGTGCTTCTGCATCAGACTTTGCTGCTGGCCTTCCTGCTGAAGAGAAAAGGAGGTACCCAGGGGTGAGTGGGAGAAAAGCACAGCTGAGGTGCTCACAAAAAAACAACCACCAAACCAACCCTGAGGTGCACATGGGCTCCTGCCCCATTTTGTTTCAGGTCTGTAAGCAAGCAGGGTCATGGTGGAAATCCAGGAGTCTGTCACCTTAAGATCCTACCCTCTTCATGGAGCATTCATTTAATTTGAAGGCACAACTCATTCCTGAACAGCAGTTGTGCTGGACGAAGGACTGGAGGTTTCCTGAAGGCAACCAGTTTGCAGTTGGAAATGCACTGCAGCATCAGGCTGCAAGCAGAAACGCCTGGCAGCGTGTTCTTAAAGGCTGAAGGTGGCTGGCAGTGTCCATCTGGCTGCTAGCAAACACAGAATCACAGAATCACAGAATCACAGAATCACCCGGGTTGGAAGGGACCCCAAGGATCATGTAGTTCCAACCCCCCTGCCTAGCAGGGCCACCAACATACATATTCAGATCAGGTTGCCCAGGACCCCGTCCAACCTGGCCTTAAACACGTCCAAGGACGGGGCATCCACAACCTCCCTGGGCAGCCCGTTCCAGGGCCTAACCACTCTCCTAGTAAAGAACTTCCCCCTAACATCTAACCTAAATCTTCCCTCCTTCAACTTAAAACCATTTCCCCTAGTCCTGCTGTTGTCAGCCCTTTTGAAGAGTTTACTCCCCTCCTGGGTGTAGGTTCCCTTCAGGTATTGATAGGCTGCAATGAGGTCACCCCGCAGCCTTCTCTTCTCCAGGCTGAACAAGCCCAACTCCCTCAGCCTGTCCTCATAGGGGAGGTGCTCCAGCCCCCTGATCATCTTAGTCGCCCTCCTCTGGACCCTTTCCAAAATCTCTATGTCTTTCTTGTACTGAGGGCTCCACACCTGGACACAGTACTCCAGATGGGGCCTCACAAGAGCCGTGTAGAGAGGGACAATCACCTCCCTGTCCCTGCTGGCCACCCCTCTCCTGATGGAGCCCAGGATCCCATTTGCCTTTCGAGCTGCCAGAGCGCACTGCTGGCTCATATTCAGTCTCTCGTCCATCAGGACCCCCAGGTCCTTCTCTGCCGAGCTGCTCTCAAGGACCACTCCTCCCAGCCTGTACAGGTGCCTGGGGTTCTTCTGGCCCAAATGCAAAACCTTGCACTTTGCCGTGTTGAACCTCATCAGGTTCACCCGAGCCCAGCCCTCCAGCCTGTCGAGGTCCCTCTGAATGGCATCCCTTCCTTCCACCGTATCAACCGCACCACTCAGCTTGGTGTCGTCAGCAAACTTGCTGAGGGTGCACTCAATTCCCTCATCGATGTCATTAATAAAGATGTTAAAGAGCACCGGTCCCAAGACAGACCCTTGGGGGACACCACTTGTTACCGGCCTCCACCTGGACATAGAGCCATTGACCACCACCCTCTGTCTGCGGCCTTTCAACCAATTGCTTATCCATCAACAGCCCAGCTTACAGCAAAATGACGTCCAGCTGCCATCGGAGCATGCTCTTTTCCTTTGGGAAGGAGCACTGAGGCTGTGCCCATGCAGTAGGAGTTCAGCTGCTTCATTGCCACGTGGTTTAATGAGCGGTCAGGGCGTGTGCTGATAACCGCTCCATTTATAGCACTGAACAATGCGGATCATCTCGTGGGCTGTAATTAATGAGGGATTCAGTTCTAGAAAACTGCTGCATCCATTTTGAAGATCCTTAATTATAGACACCGGCGTGCGGTGTCAGAGAATGGGGTAATTCATTTCTTATTAGAAATGTTCCCATTCCCACACAAACGCACCTTTTTAGGGAAAAAGAAAAGGAAAAAAAAGCTGTCAGATGTTAAATGCAGCGTGGAAGGGTGTGGGGATGGTAAAGCATGGACTGCTTTGCTGTGCAGTGTGGGCACAGGGGGTGGCTCTTCTCTCTCAACTGCGCACATTTCTCAGCTGTATAAATACCTTCCGTGGCCCATCTGCTGATTGCTGCTGTGGCATTTTACATTTCAGCTCCATTCTGATGCCCTTGGCTTTTTGACTGTTTTGTTGTTTGTTTTCATGCCTATTTCAATGGCTTTGGTTCAGTGGAGGGCGGAGAGCTGATCCTGGGGAGGATTCAGCTGTGCTGGTTGTGTTCCCCACCGGCCCTGTGCGAGCTCTGGGATATCCTCAGTTCATGACCGAGTGCCAGCAGGTAAGTCACAGCACAGAGGGCTGTCTGAAGGTCTCTCTACCATTCCCCAATTCAGCTCAGACGTTCCCATGGCCATTCAGACACATTCATACTAGGAGCAGTAGTTCCTCATGCAAGACAAGGTCTGTAGTGCAAAAAAAACACTGTGAGAGGTGTAGAGGAATGGCAGCGATCACAATGGGAGACAGCACAAGTGCAGCATCTCCCTGTGGCTCTATCTAGATTTGCAGCTCTATCACTGGTGAGTATAATCTGCAATGCTAATGAAGATGGAGTGACTTCTGTTTTGTGCTTTCCTTCTGCTTCTGTGCCCCCCTGACTTTCAAGGTGCAGCAGAGCTCTTTGGAGGAGCTCTTTGCCACTGGAATAGCACACACTGTTATGTGTGCTCAGGCAAAGGTTAATTGTCAGTTCTATCTCTGCCGGATTTTTTGTTAGCTGCTTTACCCTCTGAATGGTGATAAAACAAGGCAAATAAAATAAAAATCCAGAGTCATTTTCCTTTGTAAACCTCCTTTCTCTGCACTTCTGAAACCTATTTATGCACAAGCCTCCATCCTAACAAAGGACTCTTTGAGGGTTCTGTGTTAGTCTAACATTCCCTTCTTTCACGTGAAATTAAGAGCTGTGATTTACTGCCATGACCTGAGTGCTCTCCTTTGCAGCTTTTTTCTTTCTTTCCTTTTTCTTCTTTCCCTGTGGTACTTTAGTTATGCTAACATGTGGTAGATGTGAGGGGTGGGCTTGTGTCAGCTCACAGTGAGGGTCCTGGGGTTACTGGGTGGAATCAGAGCTGTAAGTATCTTCATTCTGTTACCCCTTAAAGGTACTCAGCTCTTTTGCTTTCCATTAAGTGAGGAAGGGGGATGGATTTTTTTTGTTAACTACTGCATAGGTTTGTCTGGGATTTTCTTAAATGATGATGGAGGGCACAGCAGCAATTGGTCAGACTCTGAACGTCACTGTTTCTTGCTTGGAATTCTTAGGAAATAATCGTTTTCTTACCAAAATTCAATGTTAATGTCCCAGCTTAGCTGCCCAAGGCCTTTGAGGTACTGGCACTGCTGCCCAGAGAGCTGTGGGTGCCCCATCCCTGCAGGCACTCCAGGCCAGGTGGGATGGGGCCCTGGGCAGCCTGAGCTGGTGGGGGGCAGCCCTGCCCACGGCCGGGGTGGCACTGGGTGGGCTTTGAGCTGCCATCCAACCTGAGCTCTGTGGTTCTAATTACCATGGGAAAGAAATAGCACGGAGCTACTGATCAGATGACTCAATACTAAGGCATGGGGCTGTGCAGCTCATCACTTGTCGTCATCCTGTCCCTTCTGACACATAGCTGCTGTCCTTGTCTCTTTGCTGTGATTTTGCTCATACACGTGTGGCATTTAGTGGTGGACTTAAATAAAATGTACTAAGAGTCTTACTTCATTGCTGGAGGTTTCTTTACTTCCTTTAAAGGTGCCATTTCATGGACTATGCCGTTTATATCAAAGGGCCCCTGCTATCTTTATTACACTGAATACAAAACCCACTAAGACTTTGTTTTTTTCATAAGGGCGCTGTGGGATTAAGCAGAGAGGAAACCCCGCAATGCGGGTGATGCATAAAAGCTTGGAATACAGCAAAGATTTGGCTTATTCTGTAGGACTGCCAACTGAACCACCTGTGGGGTCCGATATGACTTCTTGGAATCTTGAGGGAGGGATTTGGCAGGAAGCTTCTATCAGTGTGGAACTGCTTCCATTTTCATTGCTCCTTTCTCTTCCTCCTCTCACAGTGTTTCTTCCAGCAGGTGGTTGCTTTGGAAATCTCAGGACTTTTTTTTTTTTTTCACACAAAAGATGGTGTTGCTTCTTATTGCAAGGAACCGGAGCTGTGCACAGTTTTTCTTCGCTGTCCCTCTGAGGTTCCTCCTGGAAATGTTTCAAGACCAGAACGTGGTCAGACTGCGCTGCAATCTTGCTTTGGGAGGCATGTGATGGTTGTCAGACCTGCTATACTGCCATGAATGATAGCCACAGTTCATGGAGCACTGCTGGAAGCACATCATGCATGGCACTCAGGGTTTCCTGAGTGTTGGTGGTTATTTTACTGCAGGATTTTACAAATCAGTAGATTAATAAATTAAAGGAACTTCAGTGTGATGCTTCAGTGCAGCGATGCGGTTGCATTGCTCTGTCATATTCTCTTTTTCATCCTCTTGTTTTTATCTGTCCTTGTCCTTTGTTTTACCAGAAACAAAACATCTCTTTCTGTTGCAAACTTGGTGTGCCAAATAGTTTGAATAACTGTAACCAAGAATGAATGTAAAACATGGCAGTGACAGTAAATTCCTTTTAATGTTCTCCTATAACAAGAATTCCCACTTCAATAACTGGAGCAGCAGAATGGTTGACCTTGTTGTTTGATGCAACCATTAGCTTGCTTGGCTTGGTTCAAAGTCTGCTTGCATTCTGTGTTTAACTCTGCAGCCAGTAATTTAGTGTTAATGATGCAGCATTCATTAACATCCCAATGAGACCTTTCCCTTTCACGGTTTTCTTCATAGGGCAGCTCATTCAGTTACCTGCCTCCCTGGCTTAATAAATGCTTGCATGAAGCATGGATTGTTTTACTGCCTTTGTTGGCTGCTGGAAGGAAAGGGTACCAAAAGCAAATCAGTTTGGCATTTTTGTGCTTGCACTTTGCATTAACACTTCTAGCATGCTCATAGGTGGGTAGATAATTGGATGCTATCACATCACTGGCAGTGTTACTTAGCAGTATCTTTAAGAAGATCCCCAGATTGAATCTGGGGTGCTAGAGCATTTCTAGATCATAAGGTAGAGTTCCGCAGTGGAATATATGCAGCCCAGCTTCCTTAGGATGTGTATAATTCAGTCTGTTAACTTTCTGAACGTTCCTGCAGTGTCTGTTATGTATTTCTGAACCGTGCTGCTGGATGCCAGGTAATTGCCAGGCATGCAGCAAGGTATTGTTTTCTCTGAATTTGTATTGGGATGAGGGGAAAACAGCCTAAGTAAGCTCTGGGGATTCAAGTTAATAATGTATGTGTATGGAAAGCACACTGCACACCAGGATAGGCAAGCACGGTTTGTTCTTGGGATCAAAATCAGCTCTCCTGTGAGGGAGATGTGGCCATGCTGGTGCCAGACGTCCCACTGCGGGGACTCATGTGCCCCCAGCTGGCACAGCCACCCAGACAGCAGCTGGGGCTGCCAGACAGAGCCTGCTGGCCCCAGCATGGACATCAGGTACCAGCCAGCCCCTGGAGATCCTGCCTGAGTGTGCTGCTGATGGAGCAGTGCAGAGAGGGGACACACTTTGTTTCCTCATTCCTACTTTTTTATTATTATTATTTCCAGGTCTTGGCTTCAATAAGTGTTCATTTTTCTTCTGAGCAAGTACTGGAAATCTGATTAAGTTTTCAAAGCAAGGTAACTGCTCAACTGAAGTCACTGAATGCAAGTCCCCGAACTCAGCTGACTAGCGGCTTGGAGGTGTTGGGTGTTCCACCATTTTGCAGAATCCTCATAGTGAGCAAGTAGTGACCAAGCTTCATTTGCCTTCTGATGCAGCCCAGGGGGCTGTCGGCCTTCCGGGCTGCAGGCGCACACTGCTGCCTCACGTCCCCCTTCTGCCCATCAGGACCCCAAGTCCTTCTCCGCAGGGCTGCTCTCAACGAGTTCTTCTCATGTCTGGCGCTGCCCCGACCCAGGAGCAGCACCTGGCCTTGCTGAACCTCATCATGTTCTCTCATGCCCACTTTCTGAGCCCGTCCAGGTCCCTCTGGATGGCGTCCCTTCCTGCTGTTGTGTCCGCTGCACCACTCAGCTCGGTGCCATCAGCAAACTGCTGAGGCTGCACTCCATCCTATCTCTATCACTATATATCACTCCATCCTATCGTCTGTCGCTGATGGAGATGCTGAAGAGCTCCGGTCCCAAGATGGACCCCTGGGGGACACCACTCATCACCGGCCTCCACCTGGACATGGAGCCATTGACAGCAGCCCTCTGGCTGCGACCATCCAACCAATTCCTTATCCTCCAAATAGCCCAGCCTTCAAATCCATCTCTCTCCAATCTGGAGATAAGGATGTGGTGCAGGACTGTGTCAAAGGCACAACTCCAGGCAGGTGACATCAGTTGCCCTTCCTTTGCCCACCGATGCCATCACTCCATCACAGAAGGCCACTGCATGGGTCAGGCACGCTGTGCCCTTGGTGAAGCCGTGCTGGCTGTCTCGGATCACCCCCTCACCTCAATGTGCCTTAACATCTCTTCTGGGAAGATCTGCTCCATGTTCTTCCCAGGCACAGAGGTGAGGCAGTTGCCTAGATCTCCCTTTCTTAAACATGGCAGTTCCCTTTTCCCATCCCTGGGGCCTTTGCTTGACAGCCACAATTTTTCAAATACGACAGAGTGCAGCTTGGCAACCACATCAGCCGGATCCTTTGGAACCCTGGAACACATGTCATACAGCCCCACAAACCTGTACACGTTTAGCCTCATGAAGCAGTTTCAGACTTGTAGACAATGTAAGACTCCGCTCTTACGTGGGGAAGGATTTTGCTCCCCGACCCCCTTTTACAATTTCAGGAACACAAGAGATACGGGAAGCCCGAATGGCCATGAAGACAAGGCAAAGACTCATCAAGTACTTTAGCTTTCTGCATGTCTGAGGAGTCCACCTCTCCCTTTATGTTTCTCAGACGAAGTGCTTTCTGCTTTGTAGATCTTTGTTTCCAACACTTGGCAGAGATCTGCTCATTGCTGGAAGGAACCCATTGCTGTTGGTGAAAATCACTGCAGCTTCTTCCCTGCTGTGGGAACACCGGTTTTGGGTATTGGCTCCTTTCTGGTTTGATCCAAGCAGAACAGAAGCAATTAGGGTTAGTGGGCAAGTCTCTCTTCTGTCAGATGGCCCTTGAGTGAGAAATGCTGGTTATTTACTGTGGTCTGTCTGTGGGCCCATTGGCTTTGTGCTTCTTGCAGACTGTACTGGTTGCTTTTGGGGGCGGGGAAGAGGATTTCTGGCATCTGTTCATAGAATTTCATTGTGGAATACAAAAATACACTGTGGCTCAAAATAAACCCATCAATGGCTCTTGACACTGGAAGAGAGCTTTCCAGACCCCCGCTCCTTTGCAGCGAGGAAAGCAGTTGTTAGTAGCAGGAGAAATTTATTCAGGAGATTGCTATTTCGGCAATTTCAGAGCAGCACAGCTGTGTGGGGAGGCTTGATAATATAATAGCCAGGGGCCCCATCTGTTCCTAATAAAACATGTAGGCAAAAACACGCAGCAGTGGCAGGCAGGAGCAGTTGGGTGGTGTGTGCTGGGAGGCAGCTGTCTGCTGCATCTCTTCCCTCCTTTCCCCAAGCAGAAGCGAGCACCAAAGCAGGGATGGGAGTTGCAGCTGTGCTTCTTCTCCCTGCATTGTTTCTGCTAGGAATGCGCACTGTTGCAGTGAGGGTAGAGCTGGTGCTTAGGGATGAGGTTAGAGGTCAGGACCGGTGATAGGCGGGAGGTTGGATGGGATGTCTTAGTGTTCCATCGTTATCTATTCTGTGATTCTATGATTATGTGTTGTCTGTAAAAAGAGCTGGCCCCACAAAATGCCTGCTCGGAGCCTACATGTAAGCAGATCAGGTGGGGATGGTAATGGAACTTTTTTCACCTCTACAAGAGTTAAAGCATTATAGTTGAAGGTATTTCTGTAGGATTTTTTTTTTTCCTTGTAAATAGTTATTGGCACTGATAGACCTGTAATGGTTTTCAGAGACCCGGCAGAAAACTGGCATTCATTAAAAATACTTCGCAAAAATGCACAAAATAGCGCTGTTACAGGGGGTGGGTGAGCTGGGTGGCAATGCTGCGTTCTTTTGCTCCCGTGGCGGGTGTGAGTTGCCTTGCTGTTGTTGTTGCTGTTGTTGCTGTTGTTGCTCTACGCGGTGCAAAGCAGGCAGCAGCTGCGCAGTGCGCGCCGTGCCGGTGAGCGCTGCCGGCGAGGCGGAACACGCGCGCCCCCTGGCGGCAGAGGGCGGCTCTGCAGGAGGGCGGCGCACCGGGAGCCGCTGTGGTTTTCAGAGGAGGTCGGTAATGGAAATTATTGATCCCTCCCGACAACTTTATTGCATCCATTTGGTTTTTATGTAACACCTCGTGCCCGCTGCTTTGTGAGAGATGGCCGATACCGTGCATCCCTGCAGGCTCTGGGAGGCTCCTTTGGCACCGTGCTGCTCGGCTGCTTCTCAGGCTGAAATGGATGCAAAAATTGGATGGGTTGGGACTGACCTGTGTGAATCTGTGATTATTTGCGTAGCTGTGGTGCTGGTAAGGTTAGGAAATGAAGCGCTGGGACTTTGGCTGCAACAATAAACATAGGCTTTTGATGGTGGAGATAAAAGGCAGGATATTGTATCTGGGAGAGTCAGGCGCTCGTGCATCTCACTGCTCCCTGGGGGCCTGTAGAGCAAAGAGCAATTAATAGTGGTAACGGTTATTATAGAAGCTGCTTTTTAGTGGTGCATTGTATTTTGCTATTTTTAATCGTGGCAGCACAGTGACACTGAAGCTTATTCTTTCAGCAGGACTAATTGCTTTACTCTATTTTTTTTCCTGTATGTTTTCCTTTACCTTCTCTGTTTGAGGACACTTTCATTCTTCTCGTGCTCCCAGAGGACACTGATCTGATTCCTTCTGTATTTTCTCTTCTGCTGTTCCATATCACATAACAGTGGTGTTTTCCATAGGCCTTTATTTCACGCCCTGCAAAGTGGAGGAGGGAGGAACGCTCTTCAGGAAGGGATGCTTGAGTGGCCCAAAGGTCTCAGAGCAGCTCAGGCAGAGCACTGAAGCTTGGCATTCCCTGCAGCCCTCCCTCCCCTCCCTGCTTTCTTTCATCAGAGTTCCTACACTCCAGCGTGTAATATTGAATATCATCTAAATAGAAATGAATTCTTGGCATTCATTTAGCTGACATTTTCTTCCCTGAGCTGGCTAAGCAGACAGGAAATAGGTTCTGTTGAAAACTCTTCTAGCTAAATGTCACTGGGTTCAATATATCATTGCTGTCTGCCCCTATGCGACATCTCCTATCAAGCCCCATTTTAATGCAGTGGCAATAAACTGTTTTATTAACGTCGGCACCAAAGATTTATAGTCTTAATAGTATTGCATTGTGCAGCTCAGGGCTACTTGCATTCGTGTTTTTGATGACAGAGGGTGCTAGGAAGGATGGCTGAAGTGGGAAACTTACATTTTGAGAAACAATTTGCTGTTCTGGCACAGAGGAGTGTCACAAATGGATTGGTTTGGAAGTTCGTTCTGTTGTTTCAAGTCATCGTTGATTGTTTTTTCCAAGTCAAAAACACACCGGGCTGTTTGTTGTTGTTTTAAACAGGAAAAAGAAAAGATGTATCTGCATTCAGCAGTCATACCTTGACTTTGGAAGTCTTTTAGTGAAAGTTTTAGTGAACCTTTTAGTGAAAGTTCTGCCAGTGAGGGCTTGATGGAGTTAGTAAGGAAGTTACTGTGTAAAAGAGAGCTTTGGAAGACAGACAAACCTTCAGCATATGTCCCGACCAGTAGCAGATGGGGCTGAGTAGAGTCTCTTGTTGGTTACCTGTTATCCTGGTAACCATCCTTGTGTTTCAGGAGCTGGTGCTGTCACACTGCACCCAACTCAGCTGTGCTGTGCGAGAGCACTGGTGCTGTGGTTACCAATGGGTTTGTTGTGCTGAGGGCCCTTGAAACCAGGAAGAAGCACAGCCCTAAAGAACTCAGCTGCTGTTCTGCTCAGCGTAATCCCTTGTGACAGTCTCTGCTTTCCTCTTTAGGGAATGCATCTCAATGGAAGAGATGTGATGTTTGGAAGTGCAGAGCAGACACGGGGCATCTCTTGGCTCCAGGTGCTCTGTGCTTTAGCTCATGGTATCTGGTGATTCTCTGACTCCTTATTTAAGCTTTGCTGTTCTCAAAATCTTGGTTACCACTCAATGTGGTATTGCCACAAATTTCAAGCCTTTGCAGTCAGGCTGGTCAGCAGCTGCTGAACATTCTCCAGTTATCAGAGGAACCCAGTGAGTGTTCTCTCCTTTCCTGCACCCATGACATGGCTTTTTAAAAGCAAATGCCGTGCCTTATAACAGCTCGAGGCTGGGTTCTCACTGCCTTTATTCAGATGTACTCATTTAGTCTGGCTGCAAAATAAATCTATAAGCCCACTTTGTAAGAGCCCTGCAGGTCCCTCACGTTATTGCAGCAATCAGGATGCTTGCAGTCTCGCACCTTGTGCTGATTTATTCTACTGAGGAGATAAAGTTTAGCCAAGGCACAGCCATTCCGTGGTCAAAATCAATGAAGAAGGAGGGTGGGCAACTGGCATTGCTATGGAAATGGCCGCTGCATCCAGCAAAGGACGTGGAGTGGTGCAGGGAGTAACAGCAGCACTTCAGAGAGGAGGAGAGCAGAGCAGTGTGTGCTGCACGGAGCTGTGCAGCATTGCTTCTGGAAGGCAGTGAGCTGACAGCACGGGGTGCTCAGCTGTGAGTCCTGCAGGGAGGAGCTTTAGAGGGGGCAGAGTGAAGTAGAAGCAAAAATGTGAGCACAGCCAAACGATAGCTGGAAAAAGTGCAAGTGCCAGCTGATGTGTATGGCTGCACCAGGCTGAGTTTACTTCCCTAGGATTATGGATTTGTGCTTAAATTTTGATGGGTATCTTTGGTACAGTTGCAGTTGTTTTAGCCATGGATTAGGTGTGTCCTGCTTTTGTCTTGCCTTTGTGGATTTAATACTAGGCTGCCTCGTTGTAATCTTGGCAATTAGCTGTGGCTTAGGCTGAGTGACCATGGTTTACAGCCTCCACCTGTTAGTTTCCTTTCCATGAAACCGCTGTAGCAGAGCGTTCATTTTTATGGACTACTTTGTGTGCAGAATAAATTACACACACAGAATGCTGGGTGCTCAGCCGCCTCCATCTCCAGGAGGAGGTGCAGATCGTTGCACCGTGCCAACGCATGCCATCAACCTTCTGCCTGCATGGGACAGGATAGCAGGGAGAGCACAGGATGGGAGGATCAGGCTGTGTCACACTGCTCCCAGGGCTCCAGCTGGGCACCTGCTTGGGCAAGCACTAGTACACGCTTTTCTGTGTCATGTCATTCAAAATCAACGATCCCATGTGACTCCTGAACACAGTTTCTGGCTGTGGAGGGAGCTGAGCCTTTGAGACCATGCTGTGTCTGAATATGGAGTGCCAGAGCACAACATAATGCCCCAGTTAATTGGCCAAGAGTTTGGGTGAAATGAGGTCACCTCTGTGTTGAGATGAATAGGAACCAAAAGCAAGAGCTGATTGCTGTGATTCGCACCAAGGAAGAAAATGAGATATTGAGATAAACAAGGAAGAAAAATGATGTTGTGTGGGACAGCTCCTGAATTGTGTGGAAAGCTGACTGTTAGAGAATCACAGCATGGTTTGGGTGGAAGGGAGCTGAAGGCTGCCTGGTGCCACTCCCTGCAGCGCACAGGGACACCCACAGCTCAGCAGTGCTCACAGCCCCGTCCAGCCTGACCTTGGCTGTCTGCAGGGACGGGGCACCACCGCCTCTCTGGGCAACCTGTGCCAGCGCCTCACCGCCCTCACTGCCAAACCTTCCTCAGCTCCACCTCAATCTCCCCTCTTGTAGACTGAAGCCATCTCCCCTTCTCCTGTCAAACAGACCCACTATTGAGTCCGTCCCGTTTTACCTTATTGCCACTCTTTTAAAGAACAGAGCTAAGTAATCAGAAGTGATGGGCTGTTTTCTAATTAATATTATTGTGAGGTGCATTTCAACAGCAGTTTCTCTGTAGAAGGTGACATTCAATGTTATTTCTCCAGGAGAGGAGAAATTGGGTCTTAATCTTTGCAAAAGCGTACCGCCTTTGGAATCTTGGCAGAAACCAGCAGATTTTATGGTAAAATTGTAGGCTGAATTGAATCCCAGAGTTGTGGGATGGCTTGGGTTGGAGGGACCTTACAAACCATGCTCTGCCCTGGGCAGGGACACTGCTCACCCAGTGAAAGTCCAATTTTCAGCTCTTTGTAAACAGAAACTTGATAAATCGTGATTCTTTCTCTGCCTTCAACAATGAAATTTTCTTTCAAAGAAAATATTCTCAGGTTATAAATACATGACCTGTGGGTTAGAAATGCTGTATGTACAGCTCCTCTTCCATGCTGTCATCAGTGAATGGATGTTGCTGCTGTAGTGCTGAGTGCTGCCCTGTGACAGTGAGTGTGCACACAGCTGCTGGGATGGAACAGCTGCTGCAAGATCACACCCCCATCATGAGCTTTTCAAATCCATTTTTTCCCTTTTCTCAATATACCTACACTGCACTGTCATCCACATACGTATCTATTTAGCAGAGGATGGTAGCTTAGTTTTTAATTAAAGTTGTCCATACCCTGGTTTGATGGATCCGTAAAACAGCGTGCCTTACTCTGCCTCCGGTAACCGAAAATGTTTGCTGTGGCAAATAGGGCTGTTAGTTTTATGATCCAGAGCAGTAAAACGTGTTTTATCAAGAATGCCATCAGAAGAGGCATAAAACAATTCCATGTAAAAACCACTGATATCTCTGAGAAGCCGTGTGAAGTAATTTTGACCTGAGTTCAGCTTAGAGGAAATCTTCAACTCCGTCTTTGTGTTGTTGTGGTTACGCATCCACTCCCTCTGCCAATCTTCCTATTCCCCAACGGTACCGCAGCCCCCTCCTCCGGTTGGTGGCAGCTCATGGTTGTCATGGCAACGGGGAGATGGGATGGGATGGGATGTTCAGAGCAGCTGGGCTCCATCCCTGCTCGCCTGCCCTCGTGGCACAATGGCCCTGCGCAGGAGGCAGCGCTTTGTCCTGTTGGGCCTTTGTTGTGCGTTGCATCTTGAGTCATCTGCAATGGTTCTCTGTAATCTGCTGGATTTCAGGCCTTTACACATTCTCTCCTTAGCACTGTGTGCTTTGCTTTTGGTGTCTGCTGTTTTCCAGTCACTTCTGTTTATTTCTGGAATTTTACATGAGCTTTAGAAGTGTGCCAAATGAAAGGTACAGTTTGCAAGAAGTGAACCTCAAGTTCATAGAATCACAGAATGGCCAGGGCTGGAAGGGACCTCAAGGATCATGAAGCTCCAACCCCCTGCCGCACACAGGGCCACCAACCTCCGCATTTCACACCAGCCCAGGCTGCGCAGGGCCCCATCCAACCTGGCCTTGAACACCTCCAGGGATGGACGGGGCATCACAGCCTCTCAGCAGCTGATCCAGCACCTCACCGCTCTCAGAGCAAAGAACTTTCCCCTGACATCCAACCTCAATCTTCCCTCCCTGAACTTAAAACCATTTCCCTTGTCCTGCAGTTATCAACCCTTTCAAAGAGTTGATTCCCCTGCCCTCTGTAGGCTCCCTTTAGGTGCTGCAGGCTGCAATGAGGTCACCCTGCAGCCTTCTTTTCTCCAGGCTGAACAAGCCCAGCTCCCTCAGCCTGTCCTCATAGGGGAGGTGCTGCAGCCCCTGATCATCTTTGTGGCTCCTCTGGACCCTCTCCAACAGCTCTCTGTCTTTCTTGTCTGCATCTCCTCTCTGCCTGCTGCAGGCACTGTGCTTGCTGAGGTCACAGTAGTTCTTTCTTGCTAACCATAAAGTGCTCCATCAGTTTTCTCTCTCAAGCTATTACTGGAGCCACTGCAGAAAGGCAGATGAGAATCCTGAGCTTTTGGGGAATTGTTCCATCAAGCTTGAAGATGCTGAAAGCTGCTTAGATCTAGTTGATCCCAATAATTCCTCATCTGGACTGATGGAAGCAGGATTCTTGGCAAGGATATAGCAGAGGCAACGCTTCATTCTGTGCTTGCTGTCACAAAAGCAATCCGTCTGGCTCTCAGATTTATGGCTTGGGTCCATGTGATGAAAGGTTCAGTGTCATTGTGTGCTCTGATTCAGAAAGGCAGCAGTGTGGGCATCAGCCTTCCTGCAGGTAAAGTGGAGCACTGCCTGTGAAGCCAGAGGGATGCGGAACCAATTCCCAGCAGTGAGCGCACGCACCTCTGCTGCTCACAGCAGTCACTTAGCAGGTGCAGCCTGCCGTGCTAGCCTTAGTCATAGCCAGCAGGGAGACTTCCCTGCCTTGCATTGAAATCGTGGCTTAATTTGGGCTCATTTCTTTGTTTAAATGCAAAAGTAGTTGTATTTAACCACAGATGAATGTGAAGTTACATTAACAGTTTTTCAAATCAAAGGGGAGTTATTCAGAGTTATTTGGGAGCTGGGGGACTTTGTAACCAGATAAGAGATATGGGGGAGGGCAGACCTATAAAAAGTGCTATTGTGCGATTATGAAGAGCCTTTTTAATGCAGTTATTATGCAATGCTAAAAAGGCCCTTATTGCTGGAAGTTCGAAGTGGAATACAAATGGGCTTACGGTGTCTGTTAAATGAAGAGTGGGGAAAAACAGTCTCTGTTCCTCTGAACTGCAGAGCAAAAATAATAATTAGTGATTACGATCCATGTCGGTGCTGAGTTGGTTAGCCTGATCATATACTAAGCAACAAAGTAGCAGGTAGGGAACAATTGTTGGTGTAATTTAAGGCATAGTTCGTTGTTAGGATGAACTCATTTATCCAGGTTATGAGGTCAACAAATTGCTTCAACCTGCCTTTATCAGTAGAACAATTAGAGTTGAATTCTCCCTGGTGCAAAATAAAGGCTGTAGATGAGCTGAATGTGAATAATTCAGAGGAACGTTCTGCTCAGGTAATGCCTGATTTCCAGAAGATTTTTCAGTCTCCCTGACTTGAGGGCTCCTGGATGCGCTCCGCTGGGTTCCTGTGTGCTTAGTGGTGTTACTGGGGTCTGCAGGGCAAGGGAGCTGCATGGAGTGTCCCTGCAGGGCAGAAGGAATCGGGAAACAGCTCTCTGCTGAGTAATTCACCCTCTGTACAGGAGAGACTGAATCAGCAGAGCAAAAGGGTCAGCCCAGCAGTGCTGCTGTTCTGCCCTGTTTTCCAGCCTGCTTAGTACTGGGGCACTGCCTACCACTGGCTTTGTAGTCGCGTTGTCACTGTTTAATAGCAGCGTTCGATGAGACACTGACATGTTTAGAAGAGAAATCAGTGCTTGTGACAGCAGCAGTTTGCTCAGTGACACCAGTGTTATGCAGCCTTCCTGGGGAAAGGTAGATCAAGTGCGAGGGGCAGGGATTCACGTGTCAGCACTTCCTCTCTTACCATGAGCATTTGGGGGTTGGCCTTTTCTGCTTTTTTTAAAGCCTGTCCTGTGAAAGGAGTGAATGTATGCTAGAGAGGAGATGAAAGCAGGGAGGGCATCCTAAAATAGACACAGTTCATCAAGCAGTGTGAGCCTGTCCCAGAACCAGAGACACAGCTGGTGGAATGTCAGCTGCCTCACTGCTCCCCTGTTCAGATGCTTCACCAGAAAATCCTGCATCTTTTCTTGTTTGTTTATCAGGAGTCCTTTGCTCTGTGTACAGCTCTGCACTTGCTGTCCCAATCCCCCGGTTCATGCTTGTTTCCTGAGCACTGCAAGGAGCGTTGCCCCTGGCACGTAGCTGCTCTTTCTGGAGCAGAGTGTGTTCTTTGAAAAGCCAGGTGTGTTTGGCAGCTAGAGGAATGCCTCTGTGGCCTGGTGGGGGCACGATGGCGTGGAAACAGCCAGCACAACAGACAAAGCACTTGCAGTGAAGTTGCCAAGATGTGCTCTGGCAGCATGGGAGAGAGGAATAGCTCAATTAATGGCTGCAGTCTAGAAATAAAAACTACTCGTTCAGGCCTCTTGAAATTCACACTTCAGCTGGACTTGTTAGGCCACAGCAATGCTGCAGCGTCGGGACCTGGCGGAAGGAAATCCAGAAATTGATTACATTTTCTGTCGAATGTATGATTGTATATGAACAGGAAAATGGGGAGCTACCATAGAACCACAGAACGGCTCAGGTTGGAGGGCAGCTCAAAGCCCACCCAGTGCCACCCCCGGCCGTGGGCAGGGCTGCCCCCCACCAGCTCAGGCTGCCCAGGGCCCCATCCCACCTGGCCTGGAGTGCCTGCAGGGATGGGGCACCCACAGCTCTCTGCTTTCCTTTTTCATTTGCTTAGCACTAGTATAATTCAAACCAGAGAAGAAACAGTCACGCAGGATACGCAGCACAGGCCAGAAGTTTGGGTAGCTTTCATCTTGGCTTTTTAACTTACTTGGAAGTGATTGTCGATTTCCTATCCTCAACGTATTGGAGCAGGATTGTTTTAATACATGCAGCAACCTTGGTTTTTCTTGTGCTCATGTACAGAATGGTTGAAGTTGGAAGGGAACTTGTGGAGATCATCTGTTCCAACCCTGTGCTAAAGCTGTTCCACCTGAAGCATGTTGTAAGCTGAAAGGATTTAGGGAACAAGAAATGAACAAGAAAGTATACCTACAAAAGGAGGCCATTTAGTCCTTGTTGCGGTGAACCTAATAAACCTTTAGCCTTTTATTATATTTGGTTCTTTGTATTTGCAGCTCTGTCTGGGAGTGAATTATACTGAAGTAGTATGGTTGAGAGGAATTAGATTAGCCAGCAATAAAACAGGCTGAATGCAAGAGCTGAAAGGGCAACGTGCGCTTCATTGAAAACAGCAGGGAGAGAGAGCCTGCCCTCAGACAAAACATATGAGTTAAATAAAGATGTCCTAAGGGAGATCTCAAAGGCCTAAGAATTATTTTCATTTCTTTCTGGAATTATTATCTAACTTGGATTATTTTTAAGTGATTCTTTAGGGATGGGGCTGCAGTCAGTTGCAGGGAGCATAGAAGTGCAGCATCTTTTGCTGAGTCCAGGTTACAAGCAAACAGGTAATAGATGCTTCACCCAGAAGTGTTAATCATAGACTCAGCAAGGTTGGAAAACACCTCTGAGATCACCCAGTCCAACTGTCTGCCTATCACCACTATTTCCCCGACTAAACCATGTCCCTTAGTACCTGGTCTAAATGTTTCTTGGGCACTCTAGGGACGGTGACACCATGACCTCCATGGGCAGCCCATTCCAATGCCCAGCCACTCTTTCCTAACATTCAGCCTGAACCTCCCTCAGTGCAACTTGAGGTCATCTTTCCATGCGGGGGAATTATTTCTGCTGCCACAAACAAAAACACAGCCCTAGCCTATAAGCCAAGAGTTGATGATCTCCTGTGAGAAGACAGCAGAAGAGACCAAAATATTGCTACTGCTTTTCAGTAGGACAAAGTAAGGGGAAGTGTGCCTGGATTAAGTTGGAAGCAAGCCTCAGCCACTCCTGTAAAGGCAGAAAGGACCAGTTGTCAGTGGTTGTTGTCAGTGTTTTGGAGATTTCTTTCTTAATGCAGGCATGCTCTGGCTGCTGTAGATATCCATCTGGGGTTCACTGGCTGTTTGGACTTGGGATTCTGCCTGGAAAATGCTGCAGAGAACCCAGAGTATGCCAGTGACTCCCAACCATGACTGATGGTTGGGCTTGTAAGAATGTGGTATCGGAGCAAGAAGTCAACTCCAGAGCAAAGAGAATGGCTGTACAGTGCTGCCAGAACAGGTTTGTGGGCCAGTTCCAGTCAGTGTTCAGGGTGTGCTTAAAGGCTGTGTGCCATCACTGCTCCCAGTGTTGTACTGTGGGCAGGGATTTGAAGGGAAATCGGCGCTTTCTGTATCACTTGATGTGGCTTTATGTTGAGCTGGAAGTGACTCTGAATGTTTGCAGGTTTCCCAGGGGTCTGTGACACTATCTGCTCAGATACATACTGATAAAGTGCCAAATGTGCTCCACCCAATGCTCTTCTGTCAGATGAGTTGGAATCCTGGCCAAGCTTCTTTGCTGAAGACAGCTGCTGTTGTCTAAACCCCTTCTGTGTGCTCCTTTCTTTGCAGCCTCTCTACAAGTGGATATTGTTCCCAGTCAGGGAGAGATCAGCGTTGGAGAATCCAAGTTCTTCTTATGTCAAGGTGAGTGCTGGCTTTTGGCATGGGGTGTCTGCACGTCTGGGTTTGCTGGGAAGGCTGATCTGCATGTTAGGTCTGAGATAAAAGCTCTGCTGCTTAGTCAGGCTGTAAGGTTTCTTGCTTTCTTTCTCATATGCCCTCAGATTTGGTAAGACTGAAGTATAAAAGGCAACGTGTGGTGTTTGCTGGGAAGACTAAAAACACTCCCTTGAGAGCTGGCAGCAGAAAGCAGCTCCAGGAAACAGCTTTTAAAATGCAAAAAGAAACAAAACAGCAAATGAAGTGTTGCCTCTGTGCTGGAGCAATAGCCACAACAATTTGCATCGTTCCACAGCTCTTTGGTCTTTTGAGTTTAGAATTAAGCTTGATTTTTGGTTGTTAATTTTTTTCCAAATTATATGTCTAGCCCATTGCTAAGAGCAGCGATGGGAGCACCAGGTCACTTGAGAGTCACCACCGCAGCAACTAAGGATTTTAATGCTGCTGAAAATCTTTTTCTGTGACAAAAGTTAGTGTTTGTGCAGCTCCCTTACTGCACCGTGTGCTGCAGTGCTGGCACATTCCCTGGGCCCCAAAGTCCTTTTTTCAATTTGGTGATGTTTTTCAAATTAGTACTTGTCCTGTTCAAAGCAGCTGGCCTGGTTTCTGATGGGAGGAGCTGCTGTGTCGGCACCCCAATGTGATAGCATCCTGGGGCATGACATATAGCTAACAGGTGATCAGTGAGCTCTGGGAGCAAAATGCCATCAGTTCCTCAAGAGCATACCAACAGGAGCAACAGTGAGGTTGTCTGATCCAGGGATGCTTCACTGCAAGGGAATTAGTTGATGCCAGAGCTTCAAAAGCAAAAGCATACTCTGAATAAGTGCTGTTGTGATGATGCATACCTTCAGAAAAGTCTGAGATCAGTTAAAGCCCCTGCAGTAATAGGAACCTGTCCCAAATAATGGAGCCACGTGGGGGAGTGCAGAGGGATGAGCTGCAAGAGAGGGGCAGCCTGCAACCAATTAGTGACAATAATTGCTTACACTGAATGCAGTAGAAGGTTTAACCTGATGAACACCAGAGCTGCTGCTACAGCAACATCACAATTTTGATACATAAAGCAGCAAATGCACATATCTACCAACAATATGGCAGAACTGGAGCAGGAAGACATGGTTTGTTCTTTTGCTCTCAAGCTGCCCAACGTGGGGCTGACACAGTGGAGGAGCTGGGGCATAAAATCCCAGGATGCATGGAAGGCCATTCTGAAATGAAGTGAAACAAAATTGTTCCGCTTTAGATTTCAAGAAACAGCCTAATGTAACTTTTGCACAATAGCAGCTGACCATTCACAGCGCTGTGAGAGAATTTTCTCTGTTTGCTTCTCAGGTACCAGAAGCTCTTCTTCCCTTGGGTCGGTTTTTCCACAAAGTGCTGGTTGTATTCCGTATACTGTATACTGTATTCTGTGTACTGGTTGTATTCAATTCCCTACTGGTTGTATTCAGTTTCCTTTGTGCTTGTTAGTTGGGAACTCACTTCATCTGCTTTGTTTTCTTTTATTCTCTGCAGTGGCAGGGGAAGCCAAATACAAAGACATTTCCTGGTTTTCCCCTAATGGTGAGAAGCTGACGCCCAACCAGCAGCACATCTCAGTGGTGCGAAACGACGACTTCTCCTCCACCCTCACCATCTACAATGCCAACATTGATGATGCTGGCATCTATAAATGTGTTGTCAGCAGCGTGGAGGAGGGAGACTCTGAAGCCACCGTCAATGTGAAAATTTTCCGTAAGAGAACAACTCCAGGGCTACTTTCTGGGTATCCCTGGACGTATATGAGGCAAAATTAGGCAGGGGGAGACACCTTACCTTCCTACCAAAGGCTGTTATTGCTGAAGGGGAGAAATGAGGTTCAAAAGGGAGGGTTAAGATTCTCCTCCTTTCTTGGTTTTGAGGAGGATGTGAATGTTGAGACCTTTGCTTGTCAGGTGTTTACCAGCTTGTCTATTGCTTAAATTCTTCTGAAGGATAAGAGAGCAAAAGGCAGAAGGAGAAGATTCTAGTGCATCATAAATGTGTAGGAGGAGGAAGTGTAGATGGCAGCTTCCATGGGTGACAAACACTGTGAGAACTGGGCTGTTGCTCCCAAGTTAAATGGGGTTCTGATGTTGCAGTGCAGTGTGTTGAGTCAAGTGCAGCTGTATCCTCCTCTCTGGGGCACGCAGGTTTCCACAGAACAAGCCCTCTGGGGTTTCATTGCTTTTTTTCAAGCTGGAGTTGGGTTGAGTTGGGAACACAGCTTGATGTGTGCTGAAAAAACTGCAGCAACTTATTCCTTCCATTGCTTTCAGAAAAGCTCATGTTCAAGAATGCCCCCACTCCTCAGGAATTCAAGGAAGGGGATGATGCTGTGATTGTGTGTGATGTGGTCAGCTCACTGCCTCCTACCATCATCTGGAAACACAAAGGCAGGGATGTCATCCTGAAAAAAGATGGTAAGATGCAAGATGTACTGGTGCTTGTCCATTTAGGGGTCAAATATCCATCTCCCAGCAGGCTCATGCTGTCTTGTTCTCCTGTACCCTTTGTACTGCCACAAGGAAGAAAGGGAAGCCATTTGGATGTTACCCAAGGGCTTAGGATGTGAACATCATTATTCCAGGTGCTTTGATTTGGGAATGGTAGGAATATAATGTTCCCACAGAGATGACCATCAGGCTTTGATGCTGCAATAAAAATGCTAGAAGCATTTTTTGGATTTAAAAAACAGAAACAAAACCATCAGAACAGAAAAGCTGTATGTTGTGATGCTCTGCTCTACAGTATTTCTAAGGAAACTGCTGAGAACTCCTAGCAAGTATTTCCCTTTCATTCAAAATGCTACAGACCTTCTTTCCCAGGGTAGCATTTCACTGGCAGTGAGGAGTCCAGTGCCTGCCTGCAGCTGAGCACTGGTACCTCAGCTCTCTTTCCAACATCAGCTTCTTACAGGCACAAGGGAACTGTAGTAAGACTCAAACTCTTCCCTCACTCAGCAAGAGGGGCAAGGTTTAACATGATTCTTGTTTGATATTAATTGAATGCAATGTTTGTGTATCTTTATTTATCACTGTACTTTGAGTATAAAACACAGAGCAGTTTGTCTGCTACCTCTGTCTCATTTCTTTGTTGGTAATGTCAGATCTGATTGCAGCATCTCCATTTTAACCTGATGTGAAAGGAAGTTTCATTGCATTCAGCCTTTCCTCCAACTCAGGAAGGTTGAGGGGAGGTGAAGAACCTGTTCCGTGCAGTGAGCTTTCCCAGGGATCTTTGGATGAACCTTCCTTTTCTCTCTTCTAGTTCGGTTTATAGTGCTGTCCAACAACTACCTGCAGATCCGGGGAATCAAGAAAACAGATGAGGGGACGTACCGCTGTGAGGGCCGCATCCTGGCTCGTGGGGAGATCAACTTCAAAGACATTCAGGTCATTGTAAATGGTGAGTGGCACGGAGTTGAGAGCAATAAGTGACAAAGGGCTGCACCGTCTGCGCTCCAGACTGCCGGTGGAAATGTTATCCACATTCACACACACAGGTTACTATCTATCAGCTTACTAATCTTTCTCTGCTGTGTCAAATAAAAGCATCCATGGTTACCAAATGTGTACTGGAAATGATCAAATCCAGAGTAAGTTTAAGTGCCTAACAACTTCGTGAGGTGTTGAGGCTTACAAGTGGTTTTGTCGACAGCACAGATTTTCTGTGCATCTCTCCATCCTCACACCAGTTGCTTTGGAGAGCTCATACATCAAACCTGACAGTTGAAACCTGCACGTGGCAGCTGAAAGGGTTTGAATCGCTAGTGACATCTGTCTATATTGCTGAGATTTAGTTAGACTTCCAGGCCTCATTCTTGCTCACATCTTCTGTCTCCCCTTTCTAACTTCAGTGTGGTTTCCTTCTCTTCTAGTACCTCCTTCTGTGCGTGCCAGGCAGAGCACTATGAACGCCACTGCCAACCTCAGCCAGTCTGTCACCTTAGCATGTGATGCTGATGGCTTTCCTGAGCCAACCATGACGTGGACAAAGTAAGATGTTGTATGCAGTGTCCTGATTCTTTGTGAGCATGGATGTTTTCAATAAGGCCCTGGAAAACCAGGCAGGAGGGGAAACCTTTTAACCACAATGACATGAATCCATTTTTCTCCCAAGAGAAGGAATGACCTCCTAGCAGGGAATTGCAGTTAGTTTTGGTTGTGACTTCATGTTGATAGGCAGCGAAGCACCACACAGCAGCTCCTCCTTCCCACTGTTGGGAAGAGGTGGAGATACCTCTGACACTGAGTTTCAGTGTAGTAACGCAGTTCTCATTGACATAAAACCTCACAAGCAGCATTTGACTGCTTCTCCTCCCCATCACAGCCAGTGTGCTTTGTGCCCTGCAGGGATGGAGAGCCGATAGAGCAGGAGGACAATGAAGACAAATACAGCTTTAACTATGATGGGTCTGAGCTGATCATCAAGAAGGTGGATAAGAGTGATGAAGCAGAGTACATCTGCATTGCTGAGAACAAGGCTGGCGAGCAGGATGCCACCATTCATCTCAAAGTCTTTGGTGAGCTTTTGCCTGTTCAGAAACCCTCTTTTCCCCTCATGTTGCTTGTTTCAGATGTTGCTGTTTACAGGCGGGTTTCATTCTGAGCAGCAACTGAATGAAGGTTGTTTTTATTTTTCTTTCCAGCAAAACCCAAAATCACGTACGTGGAGAATAAAACAGCGATGGAGCTGGAGGATCAGATCACACTGACCTGTGAGGCATCTGGGGACCCAATCCCTTCCATCACGTGGAAGACCTCCACCAGGAACATCAGCAATGAAGAGAAGGTACCACCACTCCCAAGACTCTGGTCTTTTGGGCAGGGGTCAGTGCTGCATGATGGCAGCAGGCACATGGAGATCATGGTGCTTCCCCCCTCCATAGTGAGAATGCTTGCAGTCCTGCACAGAGTAACTGCTGGAGGCCAGCTCTGTAGCTGAAGTAATCCCATGGGTGTCCTTTATACAAAGAGCAATCACCGTTTCTAACAATTGAGACTATGCTCTTTAATTCCTGCTTGTATTGGTCTGAGCTGAATTGATTTACAAAGCATGAAGCCCTGGACCCTTCTTGGAGGAGTTTTGTGGTGGACACAGAGATACAGGACTTCTGAAAGGGTTTCCAAGCTGAGACATGGGAATGAGCACCCTGATTCCAGTGTTGTCCATGCTGTCATCATGAAGATGATTTCTCTGGGGAGGGTGGCAGATGAAAAGGATTGGGATATTCTTTCAAAAATGCAGTGGACCAAAATGAACCTGTTAATTCATTCTTGCTCTTCTTTATTGTGCTAACTCTACACGTACTTGAAGCACAAAAGCCTGGCTGCCTTTATGTTCACTTGTTTTGTTGATCACATCAAAACCATTTTGTTCTTAAAAGGCAAAAATAATTAGCAGTTTTTCTCTTTTAGAAGGGTGCTGTTTCATTTATTTCATTATTATTGGCCATAATTCCCTTTTACCAGAGAAGATTAGAATGCACTTTGTTATTCTGGATATTACATAATAGTTATGTAAGAAGTTGACTAGGAGGCATAGTAGAGCTGAAGAAAGCTTAGACACGAGTTAGAGTAGGGAGTTAGTGCTTATTAATGGTCTTACAATGACAGGATGCTTCAAGGCTCAGCTCACATGGGAATATCAGGGGGTCTGACTTGGTATGCAGGTAGCAGCTGATAGCCTGGAAGTCTCAGAGGCAACGGCTGTCAGTCATTTAGAGGTAACCACTCTTAGTCATCCACATTCTGCTCCACTGCCTCCTAAACGAGCTTTTTGTATTGCCCCTGTGATGTCAGCTCTTCCCTGTGTTAACGTGGAACTTTTCCAATCAGGGTGCCCTCTGCAGAGAAATGTTAGTATCTTCTGTATTCAAGAGTTTGTGTAGTAATCAGGGAGCATTTCAGGAGAGATTCCTGTTGCCTTTGAAAGCCCTTGGCTTGGTCTCTTAGCACAGCATGACTGGGGGACCTGTTTCAATAAGACAAGGCTATTTGTGGTCTTTTCTCAGTCTAGAAGGGTGATGGGAGGAGTTAAATGCCTCCTTTGCTTCCAGCACTGGGGTTTGGATCACAGCCAGGGAGAAGAGCTTTGTCAGGGAGAAGAATATGAGACCTGAAATAAAGCTCAATGGAGTAGAAGTCTGTAGGAGCGCCTGTTTGCAGGGAGTCCTGTCTGCCAAGCCTCATTAAGCTAACAAGACCTCAGTGGCAAAACTGCTAACCATTTTTGAGACTCATATATTGTATATCCTTTTTAATGCAGTTAAATCAGTGATCAGTGTTAAAGAATGACGTTACGTGTTCTGGTAATATCTTAGTGGATGGGGAGAAAATCAAAGGTTTGAGGTACCACCATGTTGTTCATGTATGGATTCAAACCTTTAGGGCAAAGATTTGCTGTCATACAACATTCATTTTCTAGGCAGGATTTTCTTCCCTCTCTCTCTCTCTCTTTTTTTTTTTTTTATTACTGTTGTTTTCTTCTTTAATTTAAACTTTTCCCATTCTGTGGGTAAATGGTACAGACTTCCAGAAAAGTCTCAGGACAAAATAGCTCTGTTGGACATGGCTGTGTACAGCCTTTGTGATGCTCTTTGGTTGTGAATGTAGAAATGCATTATTTAGCAGAAGCTTTATCCCTGTCTGAAATTCTTGTTTATCCCTACTGCAAAAGACAGCAAGAGCTATAAGCCATAGGAGGTCATTAACATAAAGTCAAGCCATTTAAAGTCATTTTATCTTTCCTCAACTAATTATTGCTGTGCCGTTGTGGGGAGGAAGAATGTGGGGTTTTTTTTGTTACCAGATGTAATGCTGATTAAGCCAGTATGCCATATTCCTCATCACCTCCACTACATTTCCTCCCCTTGTAAAAGAGGTGTCCGTGTGCATAGTTTGGATCTGTAGTACATTGGTGTTCCTAAGTTCTAAGATTTCCATGGCAGCAGCTGTACCTGTGGGGTGAGCCTCCCTGGCCTGCCGTGCCAGCTGTCAGTACCTGCATCACATTACTGTTTTCACAATAGCAACTCGTCCTTCCCAAATGGAAGGGAAGATGGGTGAGTTTCTTGATTCTCCTCTAGGAGAATTGTACAGATTGGAGCCTGTATGTCTCTTGGCCTTGGTGAAGAAGGGTTAAGATAAAAACTCTTCGGGATGGAGGCTCTGGTTCTGCCTTCTCCCCACACCCACCAGCCCCAGTACAAAGAAGCAGCATACTGGGGGAATGTGGGAACTGGCTTCTTCCCTCCTTCATCTTCCTGGAGCCTGACACGTGCTGCACACCGCAGGGTAACGGCACGTCTGTTCTTTTTACACCTCTGTGCTGGTGCTATAGAACCGCATTGGAGAGAATTGAGAGGAGACTTGCATGGACATCAGTGAGGTCCTGACTGGTTCAGTAGTGACTGGTACATGAAAAGGGAATGATGCTGAATCCTGATGATGATTGCCTGTTCGGTTTTCAAGGAACTTGTGCACAAGAGGATATAGATACATAGAAATTATGAGATATGGAGTTTCTGGGCAGATCCCCAGCCCACATGTGTGTTGGTGAGCTTTGTTTTTTCCATTGGAGAGTCCACCTCAGGCCTCTAATCAGAAGTAAATAGCCTGCTTTTGCCAAAGACTTCATAGAACTGTCTGTACCATTTGTTAATACTGAAGTCTCATAGTTTTCACTGCAAGCACTGTGGAAACAATACTGTGCTTTTTCTCCTCATTTCCTTAACTTTCATCTCCATGTCTGTAACATCACTCTTGTGTATGCCGTTATATCCACATGCCAGCAGTGCTTGTGCCTCACATTCAAAAATGCTGTTGTGACTGTGATATTACCAGGTGATTTTTGACTCCTGAATTGAAATGGATCAAGTTGTGATTGAAAAAGACACTAGAAGAGAAAAAAAAACACGTTTGAAATTCATAGGGAAAAAGGGAACTCTGTGACTTTGGTCGTTGTGAACCAGAGTGAATACGGTCCACAGTGTTGCTGTCTGTCTCTGAATGGCAGTGTATGTTTCTTGGTAAGGTTTGTGCATGTTTGACTGATGCCTGTTTGCTTAATTGTCCCAAGACCAGCAAGGATTGGGTGCACGTAGCCCTAAGCCTGGTGAGCTGGGTGTGATGAACTGGAGGTGGGGCTCAGACTGTTGCTCTGCAGCTCGAGGGCTCCCACTCCTCACACAGTGTGCATGTAAACCCATACAAATGCATGAGCACATGAACCCACAGGGGTTAATGGCAGTCGGTGTGTCCAGGTGGCAACCAGCTCAATAGCTTATCTTTCAATTAAGTGACCCTGGTTATCAGGATTATTTCCCTTGGATACCTAGCTGTGTTTCCAGAAAGGATGAGATGTGACAAGGGAAATAGTCACTCAGTATTTAAGAATAGAGGCAGAGAAAGGGTTTAGGTATTGTTAGATCAATTTTGAGGATATTGAATTTTGAGTGCGAGTCTAAATGCAGGTTCTGTTGGGAAATGGAAATTGCAGTCACCCCACACACGAGATACACAGCTCGGAGCCTGCATGCGCACAGACGTAGCGTGGTGCTGATACCTGAAAGCAACCTTTGATAAACTTGTATTGCTTTTTTTTCTCCTGTTGTTGTGTTCTATATCTGTTCTCTCCAGGCTTCGTGGACCCGGCCCGAGAAACAAGAGGTATAATCTTATACCAGACCTTTAGCAAACTTCCTAGTTGTTTTTATTTTTGTTTGTTTTTTAAGCATTACAGATTAACAAATCTCTAGTCCAGCAACCACGCCAACTAAACCAGCATTAATAATACAAATAAATTAAGTACTGGTACTGAAGAGAAACAGCTAATAGTGTTAGAAGTTGCTTGGCACGTAGTTCTGCATCTCTGGATGAGCAAACTGGCTGTGTTGGGAGTGAGTAATCCTGGTTGTCACTTCAAAAAAGGACAACAAGTGCCGGGGGAGGGAGAAGAAAGGGAAGGCAAATCTGCAGCCTGACAAATACAGCTTCGCCATTTCCTTCAGTCTGCAAGTGTGGGTCATGCCTCTGTTCTGGAGTTTTAAGAGTTAGCAGCTGTGTGTATTGTGGGATGGTACCTTTTTTCTGAGATAGCCTCTTCTGCTCCAGCCAACTCATCTGTTTGCTCATGGCACCTCTTCAGTTTGGCCTTCTCTTAGAGGATAACTGCATCGTATTCTGTTTCAAAATCAATGCAATTAAATCTCTCCAAAGTTATATTTTTTCCAGAAAATGCTCCCACTTACTGAATCATTGTCACTTGCCTTTAATTTTCAAGGGTCAGTGAAGGGGAACAGGAAAATACAGTATGGTGTGTTGCTGTTTTGTTTCACATTCATTACTGTGTTGTAGAAATAATAATCATCTGCCATTAAGTGCACCTCATTGCTTTCACTCATAAAAACACTGGATGCTTAAAAACTCAGTTAAAAGCAAAATTGTACCTCAGTTACATCCCTGATCAGCGATGCCTTCCTGCTAACTGGGTATTAGCTCAGCTTTGCAAATATGAGGAGCTGCAGATGAGTTAGTGAAATGCAAGCGCAGAGCTGGGAGAGGACACCTCACTTTCTGTCCCTGGAGTTTGTGGCTGTGGTCAGGATTTCCAGGGGCTGTTCTGTAATGACCTCTCCTGTATGGAAAGTGGGCAAGCAAGACTGTTAGATTGGCATGGATGCTTTGGCTTGTGAAAGGATTGAAAAATCCTACAGAGGGGAAGGGGGAAGGTGCATTCCCTGCCTGTCTCATCTGTTCCCCCTTGTCACTGAAGTATTAACGTCTACTCCAGTTGCTGATGCAGTGACTGTGCTGTTGGAATTTGAAGAAAAACACCTTTGTGCTCCTCAGCACAACCTGTAGCACTCAGCAGTGCGGCACACCGTCACACACTTCTCTGGAGAGAAGAGTGGTACCTGCAGTCATAGAACTGTAGAATGGCTTAGGTTGGAGGGGACCTTAAGGACCAGCACCCAACTCCCTGCCTTGGGCAGGGCTCCCCCAGCAGCTCAGGGTGCCCAGGGCCCCATCCATGGCCTTGCTGTGGTGTGAGTTGTTGCCTGTGTCTCGTAGGTTGTCCCACCACTATGGGAAACATTGCTATGCAAAATTGTCTAAGTCAGGGCAGTTGGGTGAAGGGATTACAGGTGCCCACAGCTCTGGCTCACAGGTTTCTACCTACCCCATGTCTCTAATAGCCAGGGATTGCCGGTATCTGATGGTCTGAAATAGAAATGAAGAGAAGCAGTAGCGTGATTTCTTGCATGGAGATTATTCTCCTTGAATATATTTCTCTAATCTTCCTTTTCCATTTTACACATGCCTTTTGTACTAAGATATACAGCCACATCTTCAGGATCGGTTATATTTCTGGTTAAGTTATTCATTTATCTGAACTGCCTGGCACTGTTCTGTTTGTATTGAATCCTGGAGAGGCAGGTGGCACGACGTAAAGTCATCTTTGCTGCAGCGATCATGGGCTGCTGTTTTGCTATAGGTGTAGTTACACTCTTGCCTGATTGAGTCAGAGGCCAACAGAATGGTCACCTGAGTCGTGAGCTAAAAGAAGGCGAGGAAACTGCAGGTCTGAAGTCTTTACGTTCATGGATCCTACTGCAGTAGTTTCAGAAGTGAGCTGGATTTTGGCCGTGTAAGATACACAGTTATGGGACCCTTCACCACTTCTAGGAAATGTGTTCTTGAAATAAATCACAGTTTCCAGCAACACAAGGGACCAAGGACAGAAGAGGGCACAGAGTTTGTATCTTGTGGCATTGGCTGTAGTGGACCTGTGTGCGTGGTAGAAGAGATGCACATACTAACTGCTTTTGTGTCGAAAGGTAATAACTTTCTTCATTTGAAATTTGGCTAGCTCAAATGGACTAATGGACTAGTATTCAGAGCCAGCAGAGGTAGCACCTTGTTCTATGTAGAAGCTTAGTCTCGCAGCTGTAGGCCCCCAGCTCTGAGCAGAGGGATGCTTCAGGCCTGCAGGATCACTTGAGGTATCAGAAACACATTTGGTGCTACAACTCAGTGCCTGTCCGTGTGATTTCCTCAAGCTATATCCTCATAATCTCAGCACTTGTCTCACATCCTTCAAGAAGCAGCGTGCTCTTGGAGCTCTGATGGTCTGAAGAGTGGCAACAGGGTGATCAGTTTGTTGGAAACAGGATGAGAAAGCTTGTCCTTTAAAGCTTCCAAGCTGACCGCATTAGCACAAGGATCAGCATGGAGGGTGTTTGGGTTGGATCCCTGAGTGGCTGCAATTCCTTTGAACAGATGACAGCCTGGATTTTACATTCCTTTTCTCTCATTGATGTCCCTGCACTCTCCTGCTTGTGGGAGCAATTTCTGAACTGGCTTCCAATCAACAGAGTTTGCTCTAGAACTTTCTTAGAGCATCACAAGAACTTGAAGCAGGCTGTCTTTAGAAGGGTCCCATAGTTTGCTTGCCCTGCTCGCTGTACCTTGCTCTGTTTGGTGCTGTGCTCAAGTGAAAGCTCTGAGCTTTCATTTTGCCTGATTCAGCTCTGAGGTTTGGATCTGTTCTTACTAATGCCACTTAACGGATGCTGAAATAAAACAGGTATCAGTGAGAGAAGTCTCAAATTCTCTGAGTGAAAATGGTACTAGTTACAGAGGTTTTCTGCAAAAGCATCCTGGCAAAACTGCTTTAACCAGAGCTGGATCTCCGCAGTTGTTAATCTAAGAAGCAGCTTGATGTTATCCAGCTGTCCTCAGTCATGTAGCAGCATCTGATACTTCAGTCCTTCATTTCTTTTCTTTTTGTTCCCGTTACCTGAGTGCTTTGATATGCTCTGTTCAGTCCTGTGCAACAAGGCTGAGCTGCTTTAGGAATTGCTGTGCCCGTGGTTTCACCTGCCAGGTGATCGCTTCCAAGTGCTGAGCACTGGAGGGCTGCTGTGAGGTAGATTTGTGTTTGTCCCTGAGCTGCAGTGCTGCCCAAAGCCCAACCCCTGACTCTCAATTCCTTTCCTGCCAGACCCTGGATGGGCGCATCGTGGTGCGCAGCCACGCGCGGGTTTCGTCCCTGACTCTCAAAGAAATCCAATACACAGATGCTGGAGAGTACGTGTGCACAGCCAGCAACACCATCGGGCAGGACTCGCAGGCCATGTACCTCGAAGTGCAGTGTAAGTGGGTGAGGGGCAGGGCGTGGGATAGGGGCAGGTGGGCAGGGGGGGAGGATGTTTTCTGATGAGGTGGAGGCACCTACGAGTAGGGAAATCTGTGTTATTGTTGTTGTTATTATAAGCAGAGGGCATGGGAAGCAGCTCAGTCTGAAATAATGCTGTTAGAGTTGCATTTTGCTGTGTGCACACGTGCAAATGGTTGCATGAGTTGACTCCAACTGAGGCACTGTTTGGATCCTGGGAAGATCATGGGCCGTGAATCTGCCGTGGGCTCATTCATGGAGCGTATCAATGTTGCACTCCCCCAGGCGTGTAGCTTGCTGTCTGCTTGTCCTCCCACTCTGTGTGAGGGACAGCCTTTGGTTCTGGGCAGACTTCTTCCTATGTCCTTCAGCAAAAGACCACCACCACCAGCAGCCCCCTGGATGAGAGGGCTGTCTCCTATCCCCACGTTAGGTTCCTTCTCCCACATCAGCCTGGGTCTCAGCCAAGGAGTTCTTGCAGTGAAGTTGGCTGGGCTCCTTCAGGAGTTTTTCTTGGTTATGTTGCCTTCACAAGAATGTTTCTTTCAGATGCTCCCAAGCTTCAGGGCCCTGTGGCCGTCTATACCTGGGAAGGGAATCAAGTGAACATCACCTGTGAGGTATTTGCTTACCCCAGTGCTGTCATCTCCTGGTTCCGGGATGGACAGCTGCTCCCCAGCTCAAACTACAGCAACATCAAGATCTACAACACTCCATCAGCAAGCTACCTGGAGGTGAGGAAAAGCACTAAGGGGAGAAGGGGATGTGCACCAGGAAGGCTCAGTGCTACCAAATAATGTGTTTCTGTTGATGAAGCCCAGTCTTTCATCAGGGTGCCCTGTTAGTGGGCAGCAGGTTGTGGCATTTCTGGCACACAAATGCAAAGGACATCAAGTCATGGCAAACACCACCCCCTCTCCTTGCTTTTGACTTTCTGCTCACTGTAGTTCTCTCATTTGTGTGTCAGCACATGAATTTCATTATTACTTCCTTCCCCAGTAAAACGCAAATGGCATTAGCAGAATGAAAAGTGCCTTCTGATCCAAACATGCACTTCAATTTCTTCTGTAGGTGACACCAGACTCTGAAAATGACTTTGGGAACTACAACTGCACTGCTGTGAACCGCATTGGCCAGGAATCCTCAGAGTTCATTCTTGTGCAGGCGGGTGAGCATCCCAGGCAGGGAGATAAGGAAATGCTACTCTTCAGGTTGTCCTTTTTTCTTAAAGGAAATATTTGATTTTGGAGAAAGCACTTTGAGTCTCTGACCTCTTAGAGAAGACACAAGATTAAGGTTTCTACACTGTCTAATTAGTATTCTTAAAAGCTCTTTGAGGACTGTCACAGGCTGCCCTTGTCCTCTCCTTTATCAAGCCATGACTAGAGTGTTCTTGGTGTTCCTAGTTTTCTGCTTTCTCTGCCAGGTTGGGAGCTGGTAGCCCTTGCTTCCTGCTGTCTGATGTGTCACTGGTTGTTTCCCCTTCCTCCCCCAGATACTCCGTCCTCTCCTTCTATTGACAGAGTTGAGCCCTACTCTAGTACTGCCCGCGTGGAGTTTGATGAGCCTGAAGCTACTGGTGGGGTGCCCATCCTCAAGTACAAAGCAGAGTGGAGAGCACTGGGTGAAGGAGAATGGCACTCAAGATTGTATGATGCAAAAGAAGGTAAGATGGTAAAGCAAAATTAAAAAAAAAAAGTTACCTTCTCGATCTGCATCTCAAAACATCCCTTCTTTCCTTTGGGGGAAAGCTAGCGTGCAGGATTCTATAGCTTTGCAATTTCAGCAATTTCATTGAGGCCCCACACCAGTTCTTTAACATTTATTTTTCAGTAACAGCTTGGTACAAGCAGAGTGATGATTCTCTTTGGTGTCTACTGTGAACTCCACTATATCCTTGCTAGAAAGGCTGTGGCTCGGTCCCTCCCTAATCAATTATTTCAAACAGAAATGGTAGCTCTGACCTTTCTCCTTGTCTTCACTGTTTATGTGGCTTTGTTCGTGGTCTAAATGTGTCAGGAGTGCAGTAGGAACATGGCATTGATGACTTGACACAGAGCTTGAGTGTTTCTTTGCTTTTTCTCTCTCGTTTCTGCAACAGCAAATGTGGAGGGCACAATCACTATCAGTGGCCTGAAACCCGAGACAACCTACTCAGTGAGACTGTCTGCAGTCAATGGCAAGGGTGTGGGTGAGATTAGTCTGCCATCCGACTTCAAGACACAGCCAGTTCGTAAGTAACACTGAGAATCTCTCTCTGCTTTTCTGGTTTCTCTCTCCTTGCATTTTCCAAGGACTCTGTCATGCATGGACAATGCCTTCTCCTGCAGACCTTGCTGCACCCTTTGTTTTTGTTGTGTTTTTTGAGTGTAGTGAATTTCCTCGCTAATTAAAAATCTTATTTAAAGGTGAGAGGCAGGGAAGTTATTCACACTGGTCTGTGCTCTGGGTTATAAGGATAAGCTGTATTCTGTCAAATAGAAGGGGCTATGTGATGGAGAGTTGTAATAAGAGCAAGCAGCAATTTGAGAAAGGCATGGTAATAAAGAATATGAGGTTCCTTGCAAATCAGAAATCAGTAAGTTCAACAAAGAAGCCTCCATGAGCAATGAAGGAAAAGAAGGAGGGTGATTTCTCTTTTCTGCACATTACTTCTTAAGGATGTCCACGCAATGCATGAAATTATTTCCATAGACTCTTGTCTGCCTTACTTGGGCAATCTTCCCCTCTGATGGCAGGATGCTCTGCTGTGCCATAATACTTTTCTCCCTGTTTCAGCCCCCTGCGGTTCCTAGGGTTCTTCTTCCCCATTCCCTTTGTGTTTAGACCTAGAGCATGTTCTTCTTCCCTCCATCACACCTGTACTTGTGAACCTAGTTCATAGCTCTTCTGAAACCACTGTGCAGGACTGTCTCCTGAGCTCAGAGCCAGCAGTATTCCTATCCCATACATATCTGCATGCTTGGAGGCCCTGAGATCTGTGCATGGTCTTGAATTCATCTCCCAACTTTTCCCTCAGCAGAACTGAGCAGTGTGTGGCAGTATGCTTTCCTTGTTGCTTAGAAATCCAGGTTCTGTGCAGGAAGCCACAGTACACACCAGCCCTCGTGCTTGAAATCCAGTTCTGTTGTAATAACTCCTACTGCCTCCCCCACTCCCTAGGGTTGGATTTGGGACATCTGGTGGTATTTTGAATTTCCAGCTCCATATTCATTGTCTACTCTTCTCATCTCTTCTACATTTTTTTTTTGTGTGTGTGTGTTTGTGTTTATCTCTGTCTCTTATTTTTGTCTCTGTTCCATCCATGGAAATACTGCAGGTATCCCTCACTCACGTAAGTGCCTCTCTGCATTTGTTTTGTTCTTTTTCTGTTCCTAGAGTTCCTTTAACACACATAGCACTAGCTGTTAATCTAGTGCCTTTTTCCTCCAGGTTCATTAGAAATGAAATAACTGGTACTGCCTGTTTCCTAACAAAACTGACACTAGAATAGTCATCCTATAGGTAATACTAATCTTTTATAGAGCAGAACTGTGGGTTAACATCTGTCTTTCTTGTACAGCATGTGATTCAAATAGTTAGAGTACTTGTCTAATTATTAATTAGTGGTTATGTGGGCTGTACTTCAAGCCACAGAGTGCTGGGCAGCATCTCCACTGCCTTTATGTGGCTTTGGTTCGATGGGAGAGCTGGTGAATGACAGTGTGCTCAGTGATCCCACATGATGAGGAAATGGCTTTAAAACAAGGATTCGGAGTCCAGCATGCAGGTTTAACAAAGTGCCAAGTCCTGAGTTAGGAGGCAGTGCTTCCATTGCTCATGCTTTGTGTCCAGAGAGGTTTGATCTGACAGTCTGTTTTGCACTGTAGTTGCCCTCCTTTGGGCAGCATTTAAGAGTCCCTTCCTCACCTTCCTTTCTTTCTTTAGCAAGTGCTGCTGCCCCCACGTGTTTAGCAGAGAGTGAGTATGGTGGGAGAGTTGTCCTGTTGGATTTGCTCTGCATGCATCTCCTCACTGAGTGTGGTGCAATCTGCCTAACATCCCTGGGTGCTTTCCTTCTTTTCTATGCAGATGTTTTCCCCTGATTAAAAACTGGGTCTCCTGGTAGAGGAACTGCAGATGAGCACAGGTTTGATTTCTAGGAGAGGGAAATATCACAGACGACTCCCATGTGTGCTGCCCTGGTGCAGAGAGCAAGCCTGCCTGGGTGAAAGCTCTCATCATTGGCCTTTGATTTTAAGATTCCTAATCAACTTGTGTTCTACTTCATGGGATGTGTTTGGCTTTTGTGGTGTGAGGTTGAATTTCTTGAAATCCTCACAGCACAGAAAACCAAAGAGGCTGTTTCTTAGCTAAACAGGGGAGAAGTGATCAGCAGCAGATGGTGCTTCTGTAGAGCAATAAAGAAATCATCACAACTCAGGTTTCTCATGCTGCATTCACCCCAGGGCGTTTAGAATTAGTGACATTCTTCTTTGTGCTTATTTCCTAGTGATCCTCATATTTGGTGCTTACACAGTCTGTCTTCTGCTCTTGGAAGGGAGCTGCTTAGCAGCACTTCTAAGGGGCTTTTCATTCTGTTACCTCCTCAAAACATGCCATATTTCCTCTTGAGAATCCTAGTGCTTAGCAGTCTGGCAACATGAACCAGGTTGCTATTTGGGCCCAAATTAGTGAGAAACACTGTAGCTGTCTCTGAAGTTAGATTCAGAGCTTCAGAATTCCTTAGGACAAAAAAGCCTCAGTGGAGACCCTTGGAGCCTGGCACACTGCAGGACCCAACGCAGGCTGGCTCCTTTTCCCCTGGCAGGGCAGCACAGTTCTGCAGTCTCTCCAGGTGAATCATATCTGCCATAGGGATTCAGTGTCATTCTCATTCTCTCTTTGTTAGGCTTTCTCTTTCCTTCCCCTCACCCCTGCTCCCTGCCTCTGATAACTTATTTTCATGCTGTGCTTCACCTTTACATGTCTTATCTATCCTTCATGTTTCCATAGCAACTCAGCCTCTCCCTGCATCCGAAAGCACAGAGCCACCAAGTGAGTAGATGGGAAGTGCTCCCCTTTGGTCCAGAGTGCTCTTTGTTATGCTGTAGCCTTCTGTCAAGGGAATTAAGGCATGAGGCTTTGTTGGTTTGATGTCTGTTAACCAAGAACCAGGCATTAATCTGTTATGTGAGCATGTAGCTGTTAAATGCAGCATGGTTCCACTCTGACTCCTCTCCTTACTGTTGTCCTGCCAAGCATGCGGTAAAAAATTGATAAGTGGGATTTAGGAGAAATGAGGGGAAAGAAAGAAAGGTGATCATTTCCAAAAGGAATGTTTTCCATTTGTGATTTTGAGAGGTAAAGCTGCCTTCACAAAAGGGGCATGGAATGGATAATCTGCTTGATATCCTGCCTCAGTCTGTTCACTGCGAATCTAGAGACAGGCGTTCATGTTGTGGCTCTCAGTGCTGGATGCTGAAAGAAGATGCACATGATGAGTATCATACAGCAGAGAGGACTGCAGGGAGGGGGAGCATTGCTCCTATCTGACCTGCATGAGAATGTCTGAGACTTCACAAGAAGTCAGCATCTCAGCTGGGAGTGGGATTTGGATTCCCTCCATCCTAGCTCTGTACCTTGTTGGTGAGATTCATTCTGATACTGAATCAGGTTCAGTTACTTCAATGCTGGATCTGGGCAGTCTGTGAGAATAAAACTTGGATCATGTAGTGAATTTGGAGGCAGAGGAGCCATTGTGAAAAATCAGATTTAGGTTAGCTGTACAGAGTTCAGTGGTAGACCTTCCTGACACAGAGGAGATGTAGAAATGGTGTAATTTTAATCACCACCCCCAGAAGTAGGGATTTCTCCTCTAAGGGTAAAGTTGCATGCCGTAGAGAAACAAGCAATTACCTGTCATGTAGTCCTGGAACACAAAAAAAGCAGTTCAGAAAGACACAGGTTTACACGGTGCATGTGTGTGTTCTCAACTAATCATTTCTACAAACTCCAGTTTTCTCTTTTGATTTGCAATAATAAAGTTATGTCTGTGAAGATGGCCTTAAAGTGAACGAGCCATTTGTTGACGTGTCGTGGGTTAGAAATGGCCCGTGGCCTCTAAATGGGAAATAACAAAAGCTTGAAGTGTGTGACTGCTTTTGTGTTTGGGGAGGGAGGAGAGTTAGTTTAGAGCTGCTGAAGGAAGCTTTGAAATAGGTAAAAGTGATGTGTATGATTGGCACACTGCATGCTCTGACACATAACAGGACTTGTACTTCTAGCTGCTGGTGACCACAGTGAACACTCTTCTATTTCCATGGCGTCAATAAGGCAAACTTTAACTCCTGACACGTCTGAGGTGACAGCAGTTCTGCACTGCTGAAGAGAGCTTTTAATTCTAATCGGACTTTGGGGCTGGGTGGAGAGGGAGAGGCGAGCAAGTAGCAAGGCTGTAATAACCTGTGGGATGCTTTAGGAGGCAGATGCTCCTTTTTGGCTGTCCATCTGTGGGGCTGGGAGGTAGCTTTAACTGTGAGGGAAAATATTGTGTTGCTGTTTTGTAGGACGTGCTTTAGGAGGAGTGGATCCTTTTACCCACTAGCCTCTTTCTTGTGAGGCAAAGGAACACTCATGAAGAAGGCAAGCTAGAAAGCAGATAGCAGATTAGGAAGGGAGGCAGTGCATGGACTTAGCAGTGTCCTCCATTCCACCAACTGGTTTTTTTCTTGTTTTTCTGTTCTATTCCTGTCATGCAGTCTTTGGGGTTTCTCATCTCAGTGAGCAGTCGCTGCCATCCTCATGCTGTCTTAGCTTCCAGTGCACCACCTTTCGTTCCTCACTGGCAGAGAAAACCCTCGCACACCTGAGCTCACCAGTGGAAATCACTGCACATAACTCATCAGTGTTCCTGAATATGTTGGATGGAGCTTCTGTGCCTGGGGTGGCAATTGTCAGTCTGACCAAATCCTGCTCGCAGCTCTTTGGGCAAAAGCTCTGTCCTTGGGAAGGCAATGCGTTGTAGATTTTCCTTTTTCAGTTGCTGTCATTAATAAATAGGAAGACCTTTCTTTCTGCAGAGGGGAGAACACGTCAATGTGAAATGCCAAGTTTTGTCTCCACTGAACTGCGTGGGCTGTGATTTTGACCATTTCACCTCTGATGCCTGGACTGCTTCTGAATAACAATGTGTTCCCTTTTTCTTTCCAACAGTCTTGTGGATTCCTTCAGCTGTTCAAGTTCTGGGCCACAGTCCTTCTCTTGAATAACTTTTGTTCCTTCCCTGACTTGGTATTAATGAGCAGTGACACAGCTGTGCCTAACGTTCCCAGGGTCGTAACCCAGCGCTTTAATATTCCTATGTTTCCAGGCAATTTGACTGTTTCCCCACTGTTTCTGATATATACTGGCTAATTCAGTTCCTATTTTATTTGGTCTGTAATTCTGTTGTTGATTTTTTTCCCTTGCCCATTGTTTACATCAGTTTTTTAATTTTTTTTGTATTTTTCATGTGACCTCCTCCACTTTCCTTTCAACCAATCATGTCCGTGCCTATCATGTGCCTTTGTCATGTGGCTTGCATGGTGCTGATGATGTCGTCCTCGCTGGTGAACAGAAGGTAAAACACTTTGTTCTGATTGGTCGCCTAGATTTGGGGGGAGGATGTCCTCTGGTCAGTGACCAGGGTCCTCCAAATTCCATGGCTCCAAAATCATTCTGCAGCCTTTTGGAGAAGTTGCTCACCGCTGTCTGCATGTGAAGAACTAAACTTTAGTCATCTGCACTGAGCTTGAAGAAATTTCATAGGACAGAATTACTGAGGTTGGAAAAGACCTCTAAGATCACCCAGTCCAACCACCCACCTACCACCAGTACTGCCCACTGACCGCAGCCCTCAGTGCCACATCTCCGTGGCTCTGGAGCACCTCCAGGGACGGTGACCCCACCACCCCTCTGAGCAGCCTGTCCACTGCCCCACCACTGCTGCACAACTTTTTCCTCACACCCAACCCAAACCTCCCCTTCCACAACTTGAGGCCGTCTGAGAGAGGAAAAAAAAAAGGCAGAACCCACACGGCTCAGTCATTTGCTTCTTTCCCTGTCAGAATTACAGTCAGCATCCAAGTAATGCTCAAAAACTGTCTGCCGTTATTACCAATGGCTAAAACCCTTCTGCATCTTATGGGAGCAGAGTGCCAACGACATGCTATTGGGGTAACTGTGAGTTAAAGTGTTCAGATGATGCAAATCACCTTGTTTCTTGTTGAGCAATACTTTAACTCCATGCTGTATGTCTGTGTACATACATTCATGCTGTCCATGTTCAGTAGCTCATCCAGAGGATTAGACGTTCCTTATCTCTGAGATGTGCTTATTGCTAAGCATGTCACATTATGATGTAAGAAATAAATCTGTCAAGCACAAAACCACAGCTAGTGCAGGAGATACACTTTTTTATAAGCTGTGTGTACACATATAGGCACACGCAGAGCAGTGACAGGAGCTACACTTAGCAGTAAATACACGAGGTACTATTGCACTGTTCTTGCCAGAGCAGCTCACCCCTCCCACGCCATGACTTGGAGCCAGGCAAAGGAATTAATCCAGGTCTGAACTCCTCTAAGAGGAGGAGTTACAGCGGCTGGGGATTTCTGTGACTTCGAGAAGCAAATGATTGACCCTTGCAGCTCATGGAGATGAAATTAGTCTCTAAGACATGGTAGCAAAAATATTTTCTGTAACACTGTGTTTTTGAAAACTTCACTTAATACCACTCTGTGCACAGTCTGAAGAGAGGAGGGGAAGCCCTGCTGCTGCCCCCATTAATAAATCACTTTGCAATCCAGGGAGCAAATGGATTTGGGGTTTTTTCCCCTCAATCGATGAGTTTTGAAGTGCCTGATTGTCGTGGACCACCAGCAGGCCAGGGTTTGAGCAGGGATTTGCCAGGAAAACAAAACTAACACCAGTAACCTTCCTGCCTGACTGCATGCACCGAAGCAGCCCCTCTTCCAGGTTTTCTTCCCTCTCTAGGCAAAATCCTGGAGGGCTGAAGACATGGTTGTCTCGTTTTTGCATGTTATGTTTTTTGTTCCTTATTTCTTACTGTTGATACTCATTTCTCTTGTGTACATTCTGCAGACTTCTACCTGCTCTTTCTCCCCCGGCTGTGTTTATTGTGGAGACTTCGATAGTTGTGATGTGTTTGTTAGCTTCCACTTGTGACACTGTAGATCACAATCTAATCCCATTTACACAGCAGTCAGAAATGCACAAATCAGCTTTTTGTTTGCGTATTGCAGAAATAACTGCAGACAGTTTGCAGCTGTGTTCTCTGAGCACAGCAAGGATGCAGGATTGTCCCTTTGCTGCCAGCTGGACAAGGATTTAAGCTCCTAGTCTCCAGTGCTGCAGTTGTCTGGTAACCAAATTGACCTGCTTTTCAGTAGCTGGGCAGAAAGACCACGTTTGGTGAGAGAAGAGAGGTGGTGAAAGGCTCAGTGTAAATGGGAGAACCCCCCCCAGGCATGTAGCACACCTTTATAAGCACTTTTGTTTTCAGCCCCTTCTCCTGTAGCGAGGATGCATGTCCTGTGAGCATGAGTTCCTCTCTAACCTTCAGCTGACAGCCTTTTCTCTTCAGCTACTGACACTGACTCGCTGTAGAGATGCTGACTCTGCTGGACTAAACTCCTCCCACTAAACTTCTTCCTCCTTTGTTTGAAACTACACACTAACCCGTTTTTAATTTTTCAGCCCTGTATCTGGATTATATCTTCTTGATTGAGGTCAATTAAATCCTGTGTATGTAAGGAGAATGTTCGTTACCAGGTTTTGCACCGCTGCAGCTGTTTGTTTCAGCAGTCAGGAATGCTCCATGTTCTCCTTTTAGAAGGGATTTTCTTGAAGCAGAGGCACACTTAAGCCATGGGGAAAAGAAGGAATTAGGAGCTAGAAACCATGCAGCTCACAGCGAAGAAATTTCAGCAGTGAAAGCAATTAATGCTTGGAATGGCTGCATGTAAAGTGCAGCAGGACCTCAAAGTTTCAAAATCTTTGTATCAGGAATGAGCATCTTTATAAAGGATGTTCGTTCCCAGTTTAGTCTTGGTACTCAATCACTGGAAAAAAATTCTAGTCCTGTTAGATAAGAGGTCGGATTATTTAAGTACAGTATTCCCTTATCACTTCAACATCTGTTTACCTATTAATAATTTTCTCTCTGAGATAAAAATGGGAAAGAGCACGAAGGAGATGTTGATCTTACACTGTCTTGTTATCAGCAAAGTCGTTTATCAAGTCTGTCAAAGTAAGGCAGAAGCCAAGCACTGCTGCTCATGAATGTTTCAGCACATGCAGCTCGGTGCCTGGCAGAATAATGGCCTGTGCTGCTGGGATTTGGTTCCTTGCATGAGGAAAACGTTGAGCAGGACATTTGTTCCTGCTTCCATTTAGCTGTTGGGCCTTATTCCAATAACAACTTGTTCAACTCAGAATTCAAAATCAGTAACCTTGGCAGTGATCTCTTCTTTTAGGATTGGGGGAAGGAAGATGATCTTGGGGTATTTCTGTAATCTGGTATTTTCAGCATGCCTGAGTGAGGTGCCTCTGTTCATCCAGACCTCACCTGTTCACATTTGATTTCCAGTCTGTGATGCGTTCTGTGCTTTCACCATTCATAATTCCAGGAGAAGCATGGTTTGGGAAGAGATTCTCAGATATGCAGCCTCAGTAAGCTCACAGAAGGACAGATCCCCAGCTTTGTACAGTAGGTGGCAGATGTGGTCATTGCTTACTGATGAAAAAGGAGCATTCCATCCTTATGGCTTTAAGAAAAGTAACTGCTTTGTGAAACACCAGTGAGTGTCTCTTACATCCAAGAACTGTGCATCCATGGGTTGTAAATGCCTTCTTGGAACAGCTGGTGCTGGAGCATGTGTCAGCCTGTAAGGAGATGGAATTAATCTTAAACTACTGCTTCAGTTTTGCATTTTTCTTATAGATGTTTCACCAAAACAAACAAACAAACAAACCCAACTCTACTTGATTTCTTTCTTTAGAAGATTTCTTCAAGTTACTTCTGAGGATCAGCTTTGAAAGATATTGGAAGATTAACCTTTTTCTGGCCAGTTCAGTGCTGCACGTGCTTTCCATCAGCAGCTGAATGCATATCCAGGCAGAATAGATTTAGAACTGGGGATGTTTGTTGGGCTGAAAGAAGCCATAGCCAGTGTTACTGGCCAGTGTTGATCTCAGTGCAAGTACTGCCTTACTGTGTCCTTTCCCTTTTAGTACAACAGCAGAACTGGGTTTGAGAAGCCTTGTCCCAAGCAATGGGCTGAGCTTTAACGTCACAGTGTGATTTTGGTTGTGGTCAGGCTCTGAAGCTGCAGGTGTCACAGTTTCAGAGTTTGGGTGTTGTTCTCTTGGGGATCTGTCTAGAATCGATCCATCCCTTAATTGTGTGTTGCACTGCACTCCAGGGGTCTGTCAGCATGTGCTTAAGAGAGACGTTGTACAGATCACAAGTGGCTCTGCAAGTAAAGACAGAGGTGCTCTGCCAGAGCCATAAGTCGCCTTGAGTTAGGATGGTAAAGCGTGTGCTTGTCATTCACAGGCCTCTACAGAGGTTTGTGTTCTCTGTATTTGATTTTCCTGTGGCCAGCTGTAAAACACACTCAGATAAACAAATAGAAATGCTTTTAAAGTGCCTGAAGTCTGATTGGCAAAATAGAGGTGCAGGAGGTTTGTTGGGTTGGGATTTATTTTTTTTTGCTTTTTAACATTCAGCCACCTTAATTGATATATAAAATACTGTAAGCATTATGAGCCTGAAATGAGAACAACCAACAGAGTGCAATTAATCTTAGGAGTTGGTTGGAAGTGCCAACTGCAGGTGATTTGAAAGCTTTAATTTACAACCAATTGCAGTGTTGGTTTTGCTCAAATTACGTGTAAAGACGTGAAGCAGATCAGCCTTCAGAGAATAACAGCTGAAATGCTCAGAAGTTCCTGAAGAGCTTTTAAGCCCAGAGCTCATGGCTGAAGCAGTGGGACTGCAAAACAACCTGGCAAGCTTCAGCAAGATTTTTGATTGCATTTGAGTTCTTGGGATATTTCAGTGCTGGAGAAATAATATCTCCAAGTCCAATCTCAAGTTGGATCGATGTAGGGAACCCGTGCCTTCATCTTGCATGGAATGGAGCAAAGCAGGCATCAAGGAGCTGATGAAGTTAAGCAGGATCTGAGCTCCTGGAGTCTGTGCCATTTCATAAAAGAGAGACCAGCACTTCTTTCTCATCTCAGTTCTTTTGCTAATTTGATGCATATGTTGTAGTGGTTGTTTGTTGGGTTTCCTTTTCCACAGAAGCAAATCAATAGGTGGACATATCTGTTTCACAGTGAGTTCCCAGGCTAAGAAGAAGAAGAAAATATGTCTGTTGAATAGACAGCTGCATTATTTGTGAAAAGGCGATGTTGTGAACATATAATGAAAGTGTGGGTTTGATTTCTGTTAGGAGAGGTGACAGAGAGAAGTTGCAGTGTGAGGGGGGAACCATCCTGCAGGCTGTGTGTGAAGGTTGTGGGGGAGCTGGTGAGGAAAGGGCAGTTGGAGGCATGGTTTGAAAAGGACGTGGATGAAAATCAGCGCGCCCTGAAGAGAATAAAACTTCAATTTCCTGCTGATGTCAGGGGTGCAAATTCGGAAAGGATGGCTTTTTCTTTTAAAGGTGGTTGTTACAGAATGATGAAATGGGTCACATTCTTTCCAGCCTGTATTTGTTGCCATCTGGTAAACCAGTGAAAACAAGTGTTGTTGCCCTTGTATCATTTTTTCATACCCATTCAAGTGACCACAGCAGTGAGGTCACTGTGGTCCAGGGGCTATAAAACTTAAACAGCATGCAAAGTGCAAACAAGGTCAATGTGACAAGGATGTCGATTCTCAGTAATGCTTCTTATATCCATGTTGTAGAGGAGAATCCTGCCTGTTTGCTATATGCTCTAACTCAGCATTTTCCAGATGACTCAGACAGGCATTTTGGAACAGAAACAGTGAAGAACTGGGTTTTGCTCCAGGGTATTCTCATGGAATGATGGTGTCTTTTTCACTTAACTTCAGACTCCATTCAGCATATGCAAAAATGATAAATTACATCAGTGGAAGCAAACTACCAAATGCAAGCAGAATTGGGTCTTTGCAGGTGTGTCTGAGTAAGGCCAGTACGATGTAGTGAAGTGTTTTTCTGGCTTTGAGTACTTTTTTCCTAACAATTTCTTTTTTACAATTAAGCATAAATCCACCATTGTTTCAGGGGAACCCAGTGCACCCAAACTGGAAGGGCAGATGGGAGAAGACGGAAACTCCATCAAAGTGAATGTTATCAAGCAGGATGACGGTGGCTCCCCAATCAGGCATTACCTGATCAAATACAAAGCTGTAAGTATGACCGATGCCTAAACCTTATCTGCCTGTAGCCTCTTCAGAACTCATGCACCACTATGCAAGCAGCTACCTTAGCAGATTGAAGCTGAGATCTTGTGGGTTCTCCATCCCTGCAGGCACTCAAGGCCAGGTGGGTTGGGGCCCTGGGCAGCCTGAGCTGGTGGGGGGCAGCCCTGCCCATGGCAGAGGGGATGGAACTGGGTGGTCTTCAAGGTCCCCTCCAACCCGAGCAGTTCTGTGGTCTTGCAGGTAGATCTGTACAGAATATCAAGAGGGTAATGTAATGTCAAAACCAAAACCAAATTCAAGCAGAGATTGAACAGCTTGTTAGCCTACCCCACTCTGCCTTTGTCTCAAGGTACCTTGGAAGTAGGTTTTTCAAATTAGCATAGGCAGAATGAACATCTGCATTTCCTGAAACTGGAGCAGGAATCATGAAGCTGCTGGTTGCATGCCCTGTTGAAAGTCTTTCTTAAACACTGCCAGGTGGAACAGTCCTCATAAGCTAGGCCAGATGCAAGGTCAGAGGTGGGTCTGTCTTGCAGAAGATCCAACTTCACACTCTAAGGGCTATAAGAATGCTCTTTATGTAGAACCCTCCCTGCGTTTCCCTTTGTTAGTTAGCTGTTACCCTGCTCTCAGAGCTGACCACTAACGTTGTGCTGTTTGTTTTGCATCCCCACCTGCCACATCGTTGTCCTGCAGAAACATTCCTCAGAATGGAAGCCAGAGATCAGACTGCCTTCTGGCAGTGACCATGTAATGCTCAAGTCTCTGGATTGGAATGCAGAGTATGAGGTTTATGTGATAGCTGAAAACCAGCAAGGGAAGTCCAAACCTGCTCACTATGCTTTCCGGACATCTGCTCAGCCTACTGTCATCCCAGGTATGGCAATCATAAGCTTTACCATTGTTTTCTGCTTCCAATTAATGCAACAGTGCTGCATCCTTTAATGTGCCTGAGTAACCCTGACAACTTGCTTGCTTAAAAGCCATTATCATAATTGGTTACCCATCTAAAGCTTGATTTTTGCCACGTACATACCTGCAGTGTAGCACACATTAAGGTATGTACAGCATTAGCAGTACACTGGTAGGAATGCAACATGGCAGAGCTGTCTGACTGCGCGCAGGGAATGGTGGCTTTAGCATCAGGGTAACAGCATTGCCAGATGTGAAAAGCAGTGGACAGAAAAGGCTTTCTGAAAGGAGAAAGTAAGATTCACAACTTAAACTAAAGCAAAGGGGACCACTTATGTCTCTGGTGCAATGCTTTTCACAATTCAGATTTCCCGTCCAAACCCGCTTTGTGCTTGCTTACTGCCCATTTGTCCATCCAGTTCAGCCTTTGGAGGAAAAAGACACAAGGAGTTTGCTAGCAGTCATAAAGGGAGAAAGGGAAAATCTTTCTCCAAAGAGTTTTCGTTAAATAAAACGGAGATTAAAAACAAACGTAATTTTAAAGTAGCATTGTTTTCATGTCATGGCAGGGAGTTAGAGAATGGTAACCAAAGTGCATCAGAATGCTGCTGGAAACTTGTTTCAGACAGACCTCTCTCCTCAAAAAGCGAGGTAAAAGCATAAATGCTATGAGAAACAAGCAGGCCCTATGAGGTGCCAGCAATCCTACAGTTTGCTGGCAGGCATTAGAAAGACAGACAGTGTTTATTGCTATGCAGGTGTCATCTTGAACCATTTAATAACAAACCCCCAACCTGAGGGTTGGAATTGCTGGACCAGCTGTAAATTCAAGCTCAGACTGGCTGGAGGCAGATGGGCACACTGCAGGTCAGGTCCTCACTGCACAGCCCGACTGAAGCAGCTCCGTGCCCAGTGTCAGTCCGTGCTGCAGGGAGTGATTAGGTGGTATTCTGTCCTCTGAGTTCTTAGGTCAGTCCTGTGTTTTTGTTCAGAGTTATCTGTTTTCATCAGTCCTCTCTTCACATTGAGAATTTAATCCTTAATTTGCCATACCCCTGTCCTGTCTGAAGCAAACAACTGAGAGCTGGTGCAGTTTGTGTGCTGAACCTCCACTCAGTCAAGCCAGGTAGCATTGTTGAGCGTCCAAATGAGTGACCATGGCTGGGGCTTGAAGATGTGTACAGCAGCAAGCATGAGGATGGGGAGGGGGAGAGAATGGCGCAAAAGAAAGACTGGGAAGTGTGTTTGAACAGGGCTGCAGTTTGCGTTGGAATGACACTCCGTAACTCATTAAGCAACTTACCATCTTTCTCATTTTCAGCAGCACTACTACTACTTACTACTCTCATATATTTGAAGGACAACTGTGACTAATGAGGCAGGGGAAGGTGGGGATAATTTGGCAAAGAGTGCCTTAACTACAGGCTAGAACAGTAGAGCACAGAGTGTAAGCAGCAGACAGAGCGTTCCTTTACTGTTGTGCATCTCCTCAGGGAAAAGTTCCAAGGACTGATTTGCAGTTTTTTTCTTCCACACTGCAGAGCTCCTCTCTGTGCTGGTACTCTCTCAGCCTTTGTTGCACACTTGTGGAGTACCAAGGGGTACCTGGGACAGCTGGGATGTCTTGCCTAGGGTGCTAGCAATCTCTGGGAACTCTGTTTCCTTTGGAATACACAGTTCATGCTGTAGTCCATGGCAGAGGGAAGAGCAATAATCTCAGTTTCCACTGAGCCCTTTAAATGCAACAGAAATGTGGGAAAAGACTCCTTAAAAGAACAGAATTTTTTTAAATGTCCGCTTTGTTTTCATGGGTGCAGTTTCCTCTCAGGAGTTACTCCTCACTTTATCTGATGTGAAGCATGGGAGAGGTCAGGATCTCAGCTTGCTCCTTCCAGTGTTGCACTTGGAAATGTTGGAAGCACTTTGAAAAATGGTTGTTTTCACTCTGCAAGCTTGCGCAGGATTGACAGAGCAAATGAATGCAGATGTTTCTTGGGAAGAACGTGTCTTGGTTCAGGAACAAGTAGGGCATGGTGCAAGGAAGTGACTGCTGCTGCTTGTGCTGCATTGGTGACTTGTTTCTCTAGCTTGCTTCATTTTGTTCAGACCTTTGGCTTTTATTAGGCCTTTCGAGGTTCTTCCAGATGCTTTGGTTCCCTGAGCTTTCTCCAAACTAACAGTGTTCAACAGAGTACTTCCAGAGGGCAGCCTAGATTTCTCTGACACGCAGTCACAGGGCTCTGTTGACATGAAGGCTGCTACACCAGATTGCAGTGGCGAAGAGGCTCCATCCATTACTTTGCTTTGTCACCTCTGTAGAGTTTTCACAGTGTCCTGGAAGGGTGAGAGAATTAACAAAAATGAATCTCATCAGATCAGTTCACAGGCAGCTGGAAGGCTGAAAGGAAGGACCAGCCGTGCTCCCAGGCCTCCCATCTGCAGAGGTTTTACTCACCCAGATCTGTCATGTGAGCCCCAGTACAGGACGGGGCAGGCAGGCGGATCGTTTGCTGCTGTTTTCTTTCTCTTTGGAAAAGGCAGTGTTGTCCTTTCAAATATCAGACAGGCTTCTTCTTGTGCTGATCGCTGAGCCCTCTGTTCCATCATTTTGAATCCCATTTGCTTGCTAACCTTGTAACCCCTGCCTTGAACTCTGCTCTGCGGCTTTGGACTTTGCTGAGCTTCTGGACCTGGCCCTTTTGTCGCTGTGAATGTGCTATGCTTCTTTCTAACCTTTAGCCATTTTAGTTTACTTAATTAAATAAACCTTTGATTCTTATGTTTTCTATATTTATGACCTAATTTTTTTTTATCTATTTTTTCTCTGTCTCTCTTTTTTCTTTCTTTCTTCCTCGTCCTTTCTTCCCTCCCCTTTTTCCCTTATTCCTTTCCTATGTCTGTCGTCATACATGTCACCTTGGATCTCACGGGAAACATCCACGCTTGCCACATGCACCAAATTTGCTTTTTAAACAACCATATTTTCCCCTCCTGGGAACCATTGTCTGGCACCTGCAGCGACCTTGGGAAGTCCATCAACGTCGTCCTCCTTTGTTTCATTGCTTCTTTCTGCAGTGACTCTGCTTTTGCTCTGTTAGAAACTTAAAATAAAGCAATATTTGCTTGAAGAGGCCTGGGTCCTGCCGAGGTGTTGAAAGCTGATAACTTTGGTTCAGAGGATCCCATCAGTTCAGGAGGGGGGGAAGAAAAAAATTGTGTCATTTGAAAGAATTCATATTTTGTAACAAGGAAGAAAGGTTTAAACCGAGTGTTTTATCTTTAACAACTTTTGTTACTTGTAATGAATTTGCCCTTTTTAATGAATGTAAAGGAAAAATTTTTTGCTTGCTCGCTTGTTTCATTGTAGGAGAGTACAGTATTGAGAGCCTTTTAAAAAAGTCCCCCATGCACACATGCACATAAAAGCCCCAACCGGATCTTTGTTGATTTGCTGATACATCTGGTGCTGATCACCACTGTGTTGAGCACAGAGCTTCTGGAGCCCTGCCCGCAAATGTCAGCCAGGAGAGTAAAAGCAGGGAAGCAAAATTGCCAGAGAGAATCCTACTGAGCGCCCGTATTCCTCCGTGTGCTTTGCAAGTGGGCTCAAATGTACGGCCCTCAGGTTGTGCTGGTGTGGTGACATGAATGCAGACATCTGTGGGAATTGCACTGAAGGCGTTTCTTTCTCTTTCCTTCCACTGCTTGATCCCTTGGGACTTCATTGGCCCCTGTGTGCAGTCAGCCATCCCATGGCCCATAGTGGATCTGAGGCATCGTCCTGCCCAAGAACATTCAGATTTGCAATGGATGCTTGTCTAACATTGCTTGGTTCTCTACTACTGTCCTGTCAACTTCATAGAGAGATCTCTTCTCTTGCCATTTAACAGAGAAAATTAGCTTGAATCAAATGACCTGACGATCTAAATGGTTATTACTACTGATCTTTAATCATATTCGTGGTTAACTGTGCATGTGACGCTGTCAGACAGGATTAATCCTTGGTGTAAATATAATGCAGCTTTGTTACTGAGCTCTGTGTATTGCGTTTCGTTGAACAAATTGCAGGTGATTTTCTTTTTTTTATTTCCTTTTTTTTTTTTCCTCCTCAAAAAGAAAAGAAAACAAAATCCTGTGCACCTCATGAATTGTCTTTTGTGATGGGAAATCCATTTGGTTCTGTTGCTCTTCTAAAAATGGGTGTCCATCTCCTCTCTTTCTCTGTAAGTGGGCCTGGGGTGGAAAAGAATGGAATTGTTGGTGCAGTTACTGAGCTCTCTGTACAGAATGTCTCAAAAACTATCTGTTGTGCAGAATGAGCTTCATCTTTCTACCCAGATGCTAACAAGGACAAAGAACAAGCCCTGCCATCATCAGTCTTGTTTATCTGTGCGTTTGATGCTCTGCACATAAGACTCTGCTGTGTTTATTCAGACCTTGTTCATGATCATTTGTGAACTTCTTTTCTGTCTAAATTATAAATGAAAACTTTGTACGAGCGCTGCACTCCAACCATGCGGATATTTTTTAACCAAACAGAACAGACAGAGCCACGCTCTCACCTCCAGTGTTCTGGAACATAGCAAATTGGTTTGGCTTCCTGCATTTACACTTTAGTATAATGGAAGTAGTCGTAACCCTAAAAAGCTGTGTGAACTTCCCATAGCTTGGGAAGTTATTAAACTCATCCATAGATCTACTATCAGTTTGTATTCCCCTTACCTGTAGGCACAGGTTGAGGCATAGGTGAGGTTGAGCACCCAGCTTTGGAGTATTGAAACCAACATGCTGAAGCTGTTACTGGTCATAACTGGTGGATGAAGAGAGAGCAGCCCTTCTGGGAGCCATTCTTCCTCCATGGTACTGGGGATGCATTACCTTCCCACGGGCTGCTGCCTGCAGAGACTAAGCAAAGCCCAGGTCACTTACATGGTGAAAGCTGTATTAAATGGTCCAGTCAACATGGAATATATACAAAAAAGAAGTCCTGTCCCTGTGTTTGAAAAAATAAGGAGCATAAGTGATATTTTCACTGCCTGCTTACTTGGGTTTGTAACATGTTAGATTTCAGATACACGCATTAGATCCTTGATCTCTGACAGTCAGCACTGGACAAGATCCCAGGCCTTATTCCTGATGTCAATAACATTTCAAAAAGCTTGCAGAAAAGCTAGCACTCTTTTTTTTGTACTCAGAGGTGAGACAGATTCAGAGCTGGAACCTGAAGGGGCTCAAATACTCAGATTTTCAGCACACAGACAGCTTCACAAGTACATGTTCTGTGGGATGTCACAGCTCCAGGAAGGCTGGGATCTGGGTCCTCTAGAAGAGATGATTCCATGTGCGATGAACTGCAGAGCTGTGCAGGATCTCCCCTGGCCCCCAGGATGCCAGCAGCTCTATTCTTAGTTTGTCAGTTAGTTTCTACATTCTTGGGGAGATATCTGATGATATCCTTTGGCTGCATGTCAAATGGGAGAGACCTTGTTTGATCGGAGGGAATGGCCTCAGGTTGTGCCAAGGGAGGTTCAGGCTGGATGTTAGGAACAACTCTTCCAGAAGTCATTGGTCATTGGCACAGCTGCCCAGGGTCACCATCCCTGGAGAGCCATGGAGATGTGACAATGATGGGCGACGCTGATCGTAGGTGGGCAGTCAGACTGGATGACCTTAGGGGTCTTTTCCACTCTTAATGATTCTTTGATGATTTTCTCATTAAAAAAAATCAGTTGCAGTTGTTCACACCTAATTTCTTTTAGATAAAAACAAATTTTTGAAGCTTTCCTGATTGTTGCAGCTAGCAGAGTGCAGTGAGCAGCCAGGTGGCACGGGGGGGTGCACTGCAGTAGTGCAGAGGAAGGACATGCTGTGGCAGGGGTCAGACTGCAGATCAGACTGTTTTATTCCTGAAGGCAGGATCTTCATATGACTTCCTCTGTGCTTGCAGTTCTTCCTTTTGTATGCTCATTACCCTCGTGTTCATCCTTGCAAAGGGAGGCAGTCGTAGGGAGATACAGAACTTGGTGCTGGGAGCCGACTGCTGGAGGAGCCAACGTGTTGGTGACAGTCTGAAGAGTTCAGTTGTGTTTCTGGAAAGTATCTCTTGCCTTCTGGATGTGGAAGGAGTGCTTTCAACAGACCGCTGGGCATTTCTGCTTCATGGTAGTTAAGGTTAAAGCAAACATAAGCTGTTGGACCTAATTCCATGTGGAAACAGACACTGCTGTCACATGGAATAGATGGTTACTTGCGGTCTGCATTTCTCCCCTGTGAGTTGTGCATGGTGTTTGACAATGCTGATATAAGTTGTGCAGGTGCTTGCCAATGGCTGTCAGAGAGCTAAAACTGCTTCCAAACATCAGCCATAGGTACACACAGACACAGGAGAACCTGCTGCTGTTATCTGAAGTGGAACGGCACGTGTTGAACACCACCCATCTGTTCCTTCCATTCCTTGCTTTCTGTTACTAATCCTAAGTAGAGAAAGGTAAATGTTCAGACAGGCTTTTTCTGCAGCAGCACTAAATAACCTCAACATCATCCCTCCTTAGAAAGTAAAGCAGATATGTTCAGTCAGATGGGTGGAGGAAGATACGACATTTCGCTTTCATGTGGGGATTTCTGTTACAATTTCATACCTTATTTCTGGCCTGAAGTCATCCACCTCCTGTTTCCAGCTTTTGGAATTTATTGTATCTTTGCTCAAATAAAGTGCCTTTATTGTCTGTACTGTTCTGCTGCATGTAGGTATTTATAGGCCTGCATTGACCTAATCCATCCCTGCACATTTATTTGGTTGGGTTACATTGACTGCGTTTCCCAAGTCAGGTTTTTTTGTTGTTTCAATTCTTCAGACTGGGTTGTGGTGTTTCCCTGTTTAGCCTTCTTCCTCAGCACTGTTTTGAGCAGCAGCTCTGTGTGGTGCTTTCCCATGGGGCCCTCCAGCAGCTGCCAAGGAGCTCATTCCCAGGGAGATGCTGTAGATGAGAGAAGTTTAACACAGCCTTACATTTTCCTCCAGGAGCTGCTGTGATCAGGACTGTGTTAACTATTGCATCATCCATGCAAGAATCCTGAGTACATTAGGAGACAGAAAATATATATCCTCCTCCCTCCCTGCATACACAGGAGGCTGATGAATTCATTTAATGACACAGCTTGATGCGAGGTGCTGGCAGGGGCTGTGGCACAGTCGTTCTGCCAAGCACTCACTGGACTTGTGCTCCAAGTGTCAGAGTTGGGCACCTCAGAGTGACTTTCAGATAAAGTAAAATGCAGGGAAAAGCCCAAAACTCTTTCCTGTTGGAGTCCCAAGTTCCTCAGTATCTTGTCTCAAAATGAAACGTTTACCTCCCTCATGCTAAGGATGTTCTGTCTCCTGTTTTTAAGTAATAAAAGAATGGCAGAGACCATTCCCAGAGCTCTGGAATTAATCTTTTCACATGCTACAGTCAGCATCAATTAGCCTCAGGGGCCAAGGGCTGCTTTACAGGGCTTCCCAGCAAAGAGATTTCAAGTGTTTGGGGGCTGTGACATCCAATGGTAAAAACATTGGAAGTAGAAATTGCATCTAAGTGAAAGAGCAATGCAGGGCTCCTAAGGACTACAAGAAATGTGCTCATCCTTCTCAGCTGTCTCAGTAAACTTGAGTGACAAGCTGTACCAAATGCACAGACCTTGCTGAGCACTCAGGCTGAGAAGCAGAGCATGGGATGGCTGAGATCTGCTGGTCTGAGCGGCGCAGGACCTCTGATGGATGCTGAACTCTGCATGAGCTCAGCAGAATGCTCTCTCTGCAGAGCAGCAGCTTGGGAAGAGCTATTCTGAATCAAACGAGGGGAACCAAAAGTGGGTTCTGTTTAAGGCATGGCAGCAGGAGGCTGAGAAGCCACAGCTGATAGCTTTGAAGAAGAGTTTCCTTTGCCAGGGAATCAGTTCTTGCTCGAATTACACAGACTTAGTCCTGTCAGCCCAGTACACTCCAGCCCCTGTCAGCCTTCCTGCAAATAACATGGAGAGTTTTAGGTGATAGCAGAGGAATTACTAAGCAGCTCAGCCCAAACAGTCCGTTCTTTAGTACGGGTCAGCGAGGATGTCAGAGTACAACAGGCAGTGTTAGTGCTGCTTGGTTTGCAGAGCATCTGCCCTGACCGTGCCTCGCGTCCGGCCTCAAGGGCTCACTCACACTGCCCAGCTGCACTGCCTTGGCTGTCGTAAATTTGGAGGCCGATCTTACTTGTGCAAGTACCTTTGTATTCACATTTTGAAATCAACAAAGATTGTAAGTTTCAGAGAGCAGCACGAATTTGGGTCAAATTCTGTACTGCGGTGCATGTGAACATACATTTCTTGCCTGTGGATTTTATCGCTTACTGCCCGGCTGCTGCCTTAAAATCACTGTAGGTTTCATTAGTACAACTCCTGCTGCCATGTACACCGTGTTTGGGAAGACACCATGGAAGAAGTTAGCAGATCTTCCCAGCCTGTGCTGGTCGGAGGAAGGTTGGAGGATCTTGGCAAGTCTGGTTCCTCCAGCAATTGCATTCGCTTCCTGGAGCGAGTCCCGGCTTTGCTGCATGCCTCACTCGCATCCCCAGATCCTGGGAGACGCTGATCTGTCCCTGCCAGAGGCCACTCTTCATCTCTTTCATGCTGCTGAAAGTTGATGGCAAAGCTCGTGAGTCTCCCTGTTCTCAAAAGGGCTTGCTTGGGAGCAGCTTTGTGAGACCCCTGTAAGAGCAAAGCTTGTCAGCTTCTCCAAGTGGGCTCATTTGCGCCCTACAAGGGCTAATCAACATTCAGGCCCCTCTGGTGTTTCCCAGCATTCAGTGTCCCATCAGGGAACGTTGTGCTGCAGAGCTTCACTTCCAGCCATGATGCTTGTCCTTGTTCTAGGCTGGCAGCATCAGAGTCACTGTGTGCCCATTGGGGCGGTGGTGAAAGAGAACAGGAACCATTCAGAGTTCCAGCTGGGTATACATTACAGTGGAAGAGATTTCCATGGTCTGCTTTCCCTGTCCTTAGGCCTGTAGAGACTGGAAAGGCCCTGTCAGGTCCCAGCAAACCTGCATGGGTTGTCCTGCACATCTATAGGACAAAGTACTGATCATTACACATGGCTGCTGGAGAAAAAGTGCATGTTTTGTGAGTTTCCCATGCTTGCAACCTATAGCCAAGTCTGAGCCATAGGTATCCCCGGCTCACCTTCTAACTACAATGCTTTCTTTTCTTCTCTTTTGGTCTCTAAAGCCAGCACTAGCCCTACGTCAGGCCTGGGGACTGCTGCCATCGTAGGCATTCTCATTGTTATCTTTGTGCTGCTCCTGGTGGCTGTGGATGTCACCTGCTACTTCCTGAACAAATGTGGCCTGCTGATGTGCATTGCTGTCAACTTATGTGGCAAGTCTGGACCAGGAGCCAAGGGCAAAGACATGGAGGAGGGCAAAGCTGCCTTCTCGTGAGTACCATCATCACTTCTTTTACTCATTCTGTTGGGGGTGACAAAAAGGAATCTGCTGTCCAGGGCAGCTTATTTCTCACAGTCACCATCAGTATTTGAAGCGTGTCTTTGCAGTTACTGTGTATTGTAACCAATCTCTATGTAATCTCCATGATTCTAATTAATTCCCTTGTTACAGGAAAGATGAGTCCAAGGAGCCTATTGTGGAGGTGCGGACTGAAGAGGAGCGGACCCCCAACCACGATGGGGGAAAACACACAGAGCCCAATGAGACCACACCACTGACAGAACCAGAGTATGTTGCTATTCATCAGTCCTAGTGCAGAGTCAGTACAGAGCCCTCATTTGCTTTAATTGCTGATCACTCATGCACATGCCACAGGGCAGGAAGAGAGGAAGAAAGCAAAAATCTTCACATTCGGTTTCTGACATAGCCATGAGAAAATGCTTCCTCTCTTCCCTGCCTGCCTCCCACCTGCTTTGATGGAGTTTGCAGTGGAGCCCACTGGTAAAATGGCTCTGCTGGAAGTCGCTTTGAGGTGAGAAGAGGAAGGAGGCTGTACCACAAGGCACACTGAAATGCAGAAGCAAAGCACAGCAGAGTAGCTAAGATCTGTATGCTTGTGATTTTCTTGCCTTGTCTTACTGGGGTTTTATCTTGGTTACCTTCCTTTACAAAGATTTTCTCTTAGTTCATAAGGCTGAGGTGGTGTTCTCAGGCACGCTGGCTTCTATTGGAGTAAATCAGTTGTTGTTTCCAACCTCTCATCCGTGTACTTAAGCAATCAGTGCTATATTGTGGCAGCAAAAGCATAATTACACTGTCAGGCATTGTCCTAAAGCAGCCCCTATTCCTGCTAGAACAATAGGCAGAAGCTGCATGAATGTGCATATATTATGTGTGTGTATGTGAGGACAGGAATTAAATTACGTGTGGTTTGATGGAGGCCTTAGACTTGTTGGCAAAAGCATAGGGCCAAGACAGGAGACTGAATTCAGGAGTCCTGCACCAGGATGTTGTTGCATGGTTACAGATGGCACAAGGCTGCAACCTCTGGGAATTGGTAGAAAGCTTCCTTGTAAAGCTAGACGTAAGAGGATGAGAAGGAAGTTAGCCTGAAAGAGAAGACTCTGCAAGTCAACAGGGTTACATTTGACCAAGACTTGAAGCATAATCTGTCTGAGCAAGCCACTCCTGAAGGTTGTGTCCTCTCTGCTCTTCCTTCTCTTCCTAATTGTCCTTCAGTCACCCTGCCAGCCCCTGCTGCCCTTTGTGTATTTCATCTCTGAAAGCTTTCTCCTTCTCTGCCTCCACGCTGTGTTTGTGTTGTAACACCACCATGCTGCTGCTGCTGTTTCACCCACTTGCCTTCTCATGCTTATGCTTTGCTTCCCTTTCCCCATGCTGTCGTTTATGGGCTTCATTGTCTCTATTTCTCTTCTACTCCTGCCCTCTTCACAGGCACACCGCCGATACCGCAGCTACTGTTGAGGACATGCTGCCTTCTGTAACTACGGGCACCACTAACTCTGACACTATCACTGAAACTTTTGCCACTGCTCAGAACAGCCCCACCAGTGAGACCACCACCCTGACCTCCAGTATTGCCCCACCAGCCACGGCCATTCCTGACTCAAACGCCATGTCGCCTGGCCAGGCTACTCCAGCCAAAGCGGGAGCTGCCCCGGTCTCTCCACCACCACCCTCTTCTACGCCCAAAGTGGCTCCCCTTGTTGATCTCAGCGATACCCCAAGCTCTGCTCCAGCTACTAACAATTTGTCTTCAAGTGTCCTGTCCAACCAAGGTGCGGTGCTGAGCCCCAGCACTGTTGCTAACGTGGCCGAGACCTCCAAAGCAGCAGCTGGTAACAAGTCAGCTGCCCCAACCCCTGCAAACCTCACTAGCCCTCCAGCTCCATCAGAGCCCAAGCAGGAGGTCTCAAGCACCAAGAGCCCCGAGAAAGAAGCTGCGCAGCCCAGTACAGTGAAGAGCCCAACAGAGACAGCCAAGAACCCGAGCAACCCGAAGAGTGAGGCTGCTTCAGGCGGCACCACAAACCCCTCCCAGAATGAGGACTTTAAAATGGACGAAGGGACCTTCAAGACACCAGACATTGATCTTGCAAAGGATGTTTTTGCAGCTCTTGGCACTACTACTCCTGCCAGTGTGGCTAGCGGGCAAGCTCGTGAGCTTGCTTCTTCCACTGCAGACAGCTCTGTACCTGCTGCACCTGCAAAGACCGAGTATGGCTGCCTTTAATCTTCTGTTGGGTGTGTGCTGTGTCTCTCGTGCACTGGTGCTTGTGCTGTGTTCTTGTTGGGTGTTCTCTGAACTAATCTCATTCTTTCCGTAGCAAACTAACTCACCAGTGAACTAACTAAGCAGGGCTTGGCTTTAAAGGTTCAGGAGGAAAGCAGGAATAGGCTGTGCAAGGGCAACAAAGACAAGCGTAGGAATTTCTCATAAACGTGTGATTTTTTAATTTTTTTGCAGCTTTGCCTATTGTAGATCATTCTTTTCTAAAAGAGATTAGAAACAGTTTGGTTTGGTGCAAAGGAAGTGCTGTCCTCAGAGGCAGTGAGTTTCTCCAGTTCAGGCTCCCAAGCACAGGCTCCCAAATTCAGTTTCCCAGCAGATCAGCGGGCCCTCTCAGAACTTCTGACTGCATAAGACAGGGCAGAAACTAGAGCCACGTGGAAGGGTAAAAGTGTGAGACTTCTGGATTTGCCCAGAGAGGTTGTGGATGCGTCATCCCTGGAGGCATTCAAGGCCAGGTTGGATGGGACCCTGGACAGCCCGATCTGACATGGCAGGGGTTTGGAAGCGGATGATCTTTAGGGTCCCCTCCAACCTAAGGCACTATATGGATTTGTACCTAAAGTAAAGGTCAGTGCAAAAGGGTAAGGCGTTGTGCTCCTGCCTGTGCATTGGTGAGCACTCAGTATGTTTGGGTCAGGATAACTTGCAGTGTCTTTGTTGTCCTGGTACATCTGGGATGAGTCTCCATCCACTGTACTTCATCTCCTATATACCAGCTGAGAGAGCACCAGCATGCTCCTAGGCAGGACAACACTTAGAAGCCCTTTGGGAGCCTTTCCTCAGGTGAGATGAATCCACAGCTTGTGTTTGGCAGAGACACCATAACTGAAGTGAAAACAGCATGAAGTTCTCACCTGCTAACTGGGAGAAGCATCCCCAGCTGTTACACAGATGTTGGACAAGAACATCTTCTTGCTCTGTCTGTTTGGACAGTGGTTGGTGGCAGAGCCATTAGAGCAGAAGCCTGGAAAATGCTGATTGAAACAGATAAGCTTCTCTTTAGGAAACAAGTACTGCAGTTCCCAATTCCTTCTGGCTTCCTATATGGACACTGTTGACAGTGGCAGCTTCAACTAGGAGCACCTCTTACTGCATGAGCGAGGCCTGTGCTTTATTGCTAGAAAGACTCAAAAAGGCATCTCAGATCTGTTGTGAAAGCAGCTCCCAAAAGCAGGAGGCAGAGACCACGGCAGGACTTTGCCTTTTGCTAAGGAAAGCATGTTGGTGACACAGAGCTCATTCATGATGAACATGAATCCTTGCAGCTAAAAGCTGCTGCCCCGTCCTGCTGGGTGCTATAGAGACAAAGAGAGCAGAGGGTTGTGAGCTGGTGCTGAGCTGAACAAGGTAGGAGATGATTTGCCTGTCATGAGGAAGCATTTCAGCTGAGTGCAGCTTGGTCTGCACCACGCAAAGGAATTCCTGGTGTGGTGGAACACAGGGCTGTGTTCTTTCTGCCAGTGCAGCCACCTTCTGCCTGTGCTGCCCATCTGCTTCCCCTTCTTGAAACCAGTTGGCAACTGTAGGTTCGGGTCATCTCACCCACTGGTCAGAGTGCAGTGGGGTTCCAGCTGTCTCAGGCTGACTTTGCAGTGGGATGGAACAGGAGGGCTATGAGGAGTGCCTGGTGTGGCACTTCCCATAGCTGTGAAGAGTGCTGGACCAACAGGCTTCTCTGGTTCTGCAGCAAGTGCTAAGGACAGGTGAAGAATCAGCATTAGGTGGTGACCTTCCATATGCTTGTGAAAATGCATTTGACTTACTGTGTTTTTATTCCTGCTGCATACTGTGAAATTATGGAGATGACTTCCTATAGGAAAAGGGATCTACTGCTGAATTGCAGTGTGTTCTAACAGGACGTTAGGTGGCATAAATGAGTGATGGTAAAAATCAAATTCATTTGCGATTGTGTGAGTTATGCTGTTTTCCTGTGGCATTCCACACTGCTGCACACCCTCTGTGCTTCTGCTGCAGCCCTCCTGCTATAGTAGCCCAAAGCAGGAGGAAATTCCAGAAGTATTTCAGTAGAGCTAAGTGAGCTGGGGGGGAGGTGAGTCTGGTTGTCCTTATCTTTGCATCTGTCATTTTGCTCTGTCCAGGAGACACATTTGAGTGTTTCCAGCAACGTCTTCTTTCCTGATCGCTCATCTACCACAGTTGGTCTGTATTTCTCTGTCTCTAAACTGTGCCATTTTGGTGATTCTTCTTCAGGAAAACCCCAGTAGAAGACAAACCTGAAGTGCAAGCAACGGAAACTAAGACACCTCCAGCAGAAGTGAAGACGGTCCCCAACGAAGCCACACAAACAAATGAAAATGAGAGCAAAGCATGATCAGCAACAGATGAAAAAACATGGCAGAACGACTTCACCCAAGCATTTACAACACGAAACACAACACACATCTCATTCCTCTAGTGTCTGTTGCCTTTTTTTTAAAAAAAAAACAAACAAAACAGAAAATGCATAAATGGGGAGGGGGGGGTTCTCTCTTTTTTTCTTTTTTTCTTTTTTTTCTTAAGATTTTTAGGAAGGTTCTATTTGTCGTGCACTTGCTTTTAAAAAGTAATACATTTTGAAACAGGGTTTAACCCATCACCAAATCGGGGGCTCAGCTGTCCCCTGCTATGTTCAGAATGGCAAAATACCACTTACAGCATCGCTGAGGAGCTCAGAGTCGACCAGTCTTAGATGAAAGGAAAAAAGAGAAAAGAAAAAAGAAGACCCTGTTCTTTCCTTGGTTAGAATAGTAGATATAACCACTGTACTGCTTGCCTACTTGGTACAGGTGGTACTTAGTGAACAAAGTCCACAATTTATTTTTATACTTTTCAGTCGAGTTTGAAATATGTAAAGCCTCATAAATAAGTTATAATTTCTGTTCACCTTGTGTTCAGTATGCAAAGTGTCGTGAGCATTTTGTGGCTGAATTCTGTTCTCCACTTTAGACATTGATTTGGGGGGTTATTCTTTTTGTTAGGAAGAATGCCAAAATTGCAGCTTTGGGGGATGTATTTCAATTTGCAGTATTCAGACTCTACATTTCTTTAAATTTTATGTTAATTTTTGCCAACTTTTGTTCTCTCCAGTGTTTACAATTGACAATTTTTTTTTTAACTTTTGTTGTGTTTAAATGTATTTGTAAAATAGCTGCCTTTTTTTTTTTTAAAGTAAATCCAGACTCTAGCTACTAGGTTAGCAGCATGCTTGCTTTGCAAAGGGAGACATTTTAAAATATCGATGTTTACAGTAGTTTCCCCTTTATCTTTTTTAATTATTATTATTATTATAATTATTATTATTATTTCTTACTGGAGTAAGAAAAAAAGAGTAATGCTGGTCTTTGGTTTGTTTTTGGGGGGTGGGGCGTGGGGAATATCCCAACCACTTGTCACCAATCGAGGTCTGTATCCAGCAATCCACATAAACACGCTTAACTTCGAACAAGAGAGTTGCTGGCGAGAGTTTCCTTATATACTTAAATTTATTACGAGTGTAAGTCCCTTGCTGGACCTGGGCCTGACTGCATAAGAAAAATATCATCTCTGCTTTTTTAGGACATTCTTCTCTTTCCTTCATGGAACCCTCCCAGAGCTTTGAGAAGCAGAAGAGGGATTGTACAGTTAGGGCTGGGCTGGTCTTGTCTCCGCTGTTTGACTGCATCCATTTCTCCTTAGAATGTTGATGACTGCCATTTCCTTTGACCCCAGAAACTGATTTAAAAGCATTGACTTTCCGCACTTAAATAAAGTTTCCTTTTGAGGAGTGGAAACACTAAAAACAGAATGTTCTGCTCTCATGCGGGTGACGTTCATGAGCACAGCAGCATGCAGGTGTCCCTGCTCATTGCAGGGGAGTTGGACTGGGTGACTTTTAAGGGTCCCTTCCAACCCAAACGATTCTGTGACTCTCCGTAAGACCCCTTCTGCAAGGACAGCGCCAGCACACCGTGTCTGTTCAGTCATCCACGTATGCTCTGCATCATCCAAACCATGTAGCCATGGCTGAGCGCTTGGGCATCAGTGCCAACACTCCCGTTGACGTCCCTGCTCTTTGCACCATGCCTTTAGCAGTCAGAGAAAGGTGCTGACGTCACACGTGCATTGTTGTGGTCATCACTGGGAGTCGTGGAGTAACACTGGGACTTTGGAGTGGAAGAAGAGAAGGTTGAGCAGAAGGAAGGCGGAGGAAGGCCAGCCCGTTGTATAGAGGTGCTCCTTCTCTGGGGGTTTTGCTTTGTTTGTTTTTCCTTTGTTTTCCTTTTTTTTTTTCTACTTTAGATCTGCAAGCTTGTGCACTGTGGGTGCGTGACTTTTAGTGTGAAACGTGTTTTTTGTCATAGTATTGAAATAATTGAAAAAAAAAAAAGCTTCAACATAGTTTGGATGTGGAAGGTGTAGCGAATAGTTCAGATTTCAAATATATATATTCAGGAGAGAAAAAAAAAAGAGAACAACTCTTAGAAGGAACACAAGCCTTTAAATGACAAACCCAAGCTGACGATGTTGCATCGTGCCATGGGGACGAGCAGAAGGGTGATGGGGTTGGGGAGACCACGCTTGGCTCGGGTGAACTGAGCCACTCTCGTTGGTGTGTCCTTCTGAGTGTGCAGTTTTTTACAGTGGCATCACATGATTTCAAACAGTGAAAAACAGTGGTTTTGTCATTTGCTAAGTGTGGGGTTTTTGCATTTTTTCCTCAGCTCCTGGGGATGGAAGTGGAGGATGGCTGGATGTGCAGGCGCAGACACTCAGGCAGTACCATCCCAGGCAGGACAGCAGGGCAGGACAGGTCCTCACTTGAAAGCCTTGTGTCAGATTGGACCCATGCTTGCCCCGTGACAGCAGTGTTGGTGTAAGTAAGGCGAAGTTTGGTCCGTGGTCCCCAGACCTTACGTGTCATGCCTCCCTGAGCAGCAACAGGAGCAAACGCTGCTCAGCACAGTGACCCGGAGTGGCACGTCCAGTGCCACTGCTCAGCACCCATCGGCTGGCACTGTGGTGGCTGCCACCCAGACTGGCATTTCTGCCACATAAGGCCACCAGCCCAGGGCCCCATCCGGCACCTGGTGTCACAGTGCCCAGTGCCTGCTGGGCTGTGTCTCGTGGATGGAGCCTCTGTCCTGCTCCCTTAGTGCCCCTGTGACTTCCCCATCCCCAGTACCCTTAGATTAATTTTGGAGAGCGTTTTTATACTTGCCCTTAACGGAGAATAATTTGTTTTAATTTATAAATATCCCATTCCCAAGGTAGCTTAGGCTTCATTGCTTTTATTTAAACCTTTGAAGAGGGACCAACCTGATGCCGTTTGCGCTGTATATGTTTATATATGTATCCATGCCATACATATATATATCTATATGGCAACTCAGACTGATCAGCTTATAGTTGTGGAGTGACTACATTTCATGCTGCACCATACGTAATGATGATGAGGTAATAGTGCATCCAGTTGTTCAGCTTTTAGAGTGGAGTTTTATTTTCACACTTTTCTATGGAGCCTTCAAACCCCAGGTTTTCACACTAGGCTGTTTTGATAGTTGTTCTCAGACCTCCACTGACATCCTTACCCAGCATTCCCTACTTTTGGGGGCCTTCTATCTTGTTAAAAAAAAAAAAAAACAAAAAATCTTTTTACCGAGTGAAACATCAATTCCACCTTTATTCCCATTCTCACTGGTGTAAATACTGATACTAACTGAGGATTTTGACTTTGCATTCTGTCAGAATACTGTGTTCAAATAAAAATTACAAAAAAAAAAAAAAATACCAACAAAAAACCTCATGCCTGCAGTCTGCACTTCTTCAGATGTCAGCAGTTGTGTACGGAGCAATTCTGGAGTGCCGGGTGCCACAGAGAGGAGCATTGGTCAGGTCTGTCCTTCTGTCCCATCCACATTACTGCCTTGAGATGACAAACACACCGATGTTGTTGAATGTTGCTGTGAACCCGAGTCAGCTGGGTGTCCCATAGGGAGGCTGAGTGGTGTGTGTGTGTGTGTGAGTGTTGGCTTCAAAAGGTGTCAGTAACGTGTCCCAAGTCGTGTCCCTGCACATGGATGATGCTGGAGTAATCAAACTGCATTTAATTCTATCTTAAGCATTGATTTCTCCTACAGTATTCTGGACAAGCAGCAGCCCGTGGCCTGGACCGGTACACACTGCTGGGCAAAGAACTGGGTGCACTGCTGGGTTCCCCAGGGGTCGGTGTTGGGGCCGTCCTGTTCAGTGCCTTTATTGATGATGTGCATGAGGGCACTGAGTGCATCCCAGCAGGTTTGCAGACAGCTCCACGTGGGGGGAAGCGTGCATCTGCCCGAGGGCAGGCAGCCCTACAGAGGGACCTGGACAGGCCGATGGCTGGGCTGAGGCCAACGGGATGGAGCTCAAGCAGCTGAGTGCCGGCTCCTGCGCTTCGGCCACAGCAACCCCACGCGGCGCCGCAGGCTTGGGGCAGAGCGGCTGCAAGCTGTGCGGAGGGAAAGGAGCCGCGGCTGTCGGTCGGTCGGCTCTCGCTCGGCTGGGCATGAGCCAGCAGTGTGCCCAGGTGGCCGAGAAGGCCGACGGCAGCCTGGCTGTGTCAGCAGCAGCGCAGCCAGCAGGAGCGGGAGGTGAGCGTCCCCTGCACTCAGCTCTGTGAGGCCGCAGCTCGGCGCTGTGCTCGGCGTTGGGCCCCTCGCTGCAATGCAGGTGTGGAGGCTGGGAGCGTGCAGAGAAGGGAACGGAGCTGTGAGGGGTCTGGAGCACAATGGGGTGCGATGGGGAGCGGCTGAGGGAGCTGGGATTGTTCAGTGTGGAGAAGAGGAGCACAGGGGAAACCTCACTGCTCTCTGCAGCTCCCTGACTGGGGGCTGTGGTGGGCTGGGGGTCGGCCTGTTCTCGCAGGAAACAGCAAGAGGACGAGAGTTGCTCCAAGGGAGATTCAGGAGAAACTTCTCCAAAAGAGTGGTCATTGGAACAGCTGCGCAGGGAGGTGGTAAAGTCCCTGGAGGTATTCAGGAAATGTGGAGACTGAGGGACGCGGTCAGTGGGCAGCATTGGTGGTAGGTGGACGGTTGGACTGGGAGATCTTCAAGGTCTTTTCCACCTTAATGATTCTATGATTTCCCAGGACATGGACTGAAAAGCTGAGAGCTCTGCTGTACATCAGTCCTTGGTTGCTGGAATTGCACACAGAAAATAACACAGGTACGTGTATTGAGCTGCAACACTTGTTATCCCACACAGAGCTCTGCCATTTCTGCACCCCCAGCAGCGCTGTGCTCTGCTCTGAGCGCAGCTCGGCATGCTGTGCAGCAGGGCAATGCTGGAGCAGAGCTGCTGGGAGAGACCACATAAACCACATAGACCACATATGCTGCTGCTTTACACAAGCTTGTCCCCATCTCCTCGGAACACAACAGTGGGCTGAAGCAGTCACAGTCGACATTAATTGGCAGCGTGGCTTCCATAGGAAAACCACTTCTTCAGGGTCTGGGAACGTCCCCTTTTGGGGCTGAGCACCAAAGGTAACACAGATACACTTCCCTCCATTGTTTCTTTTCCAACTGAATTCAGCTGAACAAAGTCTCCTGCACAAGCTGCACTTGATGTTGCATCACTCAGCGTCCTTCTCCTCTCCAGCCCTTCCTCAGCTGCTCCACCCGAGGCGATGTCAGTGCGGCCATCCCGTGACACACGGCGCCGAGCACGTGGTGACAGCGATGGGCAGTGGGACGGCATCACCCGGGGTTCTGCAAGCTGTCATTCACCCAGCACGGGGAATTATTTGTGGTGTTGATTTAAATGGCAAAGCACAGAGCAAACAGCATCACTGCTCCGAAGCTGAAATCTGCAGAGCCCAGGAGGGAGGCACCTCCAAAACAGCCCTAGCTTAGCAACGAGCTCTTTGTGCTGTGTGCGGCTTAACCGCGATAGCTTTTACTCTCTTTGATCTTCGGGGTGGCTTTATTCCCTGGATTTCCCAAGACAACGAACACACACTGCTCCACAAGGCAGCGCTGCGGTCGCAGAACGCGAAATGGCGGCCTGCGAACCCCCGCCTCCCTGCGCGTAGCCACGCCCGCTCTTAGCGTGGCCACGCCCCTACTCTCTCTCCGCGTTGTCGTTACGTCAGCAGCGTGGTATCCATGGCAACACCGCAGACGCTGCGCAACCTGCGGCCTCCCGCCATGGCCGCGCTGGCCGACCCGCAGCAGGAGGAAGAATTCCAGCGCTTCCTCCGCCGCGTGGACGACATCAGTGAGTGCGGCAGAGGGGGGGTGAAACGGCCGGGAGATGGAAGGGGGAATGAATGGAACACTCCTCGTCCACATCTTGCCTGTCGGGTCTCCCCAGGCCGCCTGGTGCAGGGCTTGAGCTCTGCGGACGCCGCTGTCCGGGACGGAGCGATCGCCGAGGCGGACCGGCGGCTCCGGGAGCGGCGGGGCAGCGAGCAGAGCGCGGCCGGGGTGGACAGGACGGTGATCAACACGCGCCATCCCGTACAGGTTTGTACCCTGCTCCTGCCTTCTGCACGTGGTGCTCTTTCAACTCCTGCCAAGCAGAAAATCTCCAACGATGCGTAAGGGGAGCTCAAAGCCCACCCAGTGCCACCCCCGGCCGTGGGCAGGGCTGCCCCCCACCAGCTCAGGCTGCCCAGGGCCTCATCCCACCTGGCCTGGAGTGCCTGCAGGGATGGGGCACCCACAGCTCTCTGGGCAGCAGCGCCAGCACCTCACCGCCCTGACCAAAGGATTGCTTCCTCACAGCTCACCCACATCTCCTCTCTTTTAGTTTAAAGCCATTCCTCTTTGTCCTGTCACTGTAACACCATGTAGAAAGTCAATCCCCTGCTGCTTGTAAGCTCCCTTCTGGTGAAGGCGTACTTCACCACATGTTTCACTGCTGCTATGGATTCTACTGAATTATCCATATGCAAACCTACATGTGCTTTACTTCTTTTTTTTTTTAGGATTCAGTGAACGCAGAGACAGTGCACACAGGTAAGGCAGTGCACACAGGTAAAGCGGTGCTCCCTGCAGCCCTCAGCACCCCTTCTGCCTGCAGTAGCAGTGGTGCACTGAGGATTGCTCTTTGCTCACACAAGACCTTGTTCCACTGCCACTAAAGTGGAGGCAAACTCTTTGGACACATCTAGAAATGCATCTGTGGCTCATACCTGTGTGGCTGAGCATGTCCATTGGTATAGCTTGTCACTGCTGCATGTTAAAGGCTGTTTTTCTGGATTCAGAAAGAAAGAAATGCCTGTCTGGAGGTGAGCTGCTTTGTGGAAAGTACAATCCTAAGAGCTTAGATGTGTAATACATTCCCATTCCAGTTTAATTTCCAAAGCGTTTCCTTCAGATTTTCTTACAATGTGGTGGATGCCCCATTCATGGAGACTTTCAAGGCAAAGCTAAATCAGGCAACTGGATCAGGCCCTGGGCAACCTGATGGGTTGTGCATGTCCCTGGGCATTGCAGGGGAGTTGGACTAGATGGCCTCTAAAGGTCCCTTCCAACTAAGGATTCTATGATTCTTTGTAGAGAAATGGCTCAGATGTACCTTGGAAATGACTTTTTTTCTTGTATGCAATTCAATTTTTAATAAAGTAAATTTTTCTTTATTAATTTTTCATAACAAAAATGCCACCAACTCTCCTCCTGCCTCCAAGAGGGCTTCCTGGCTGCTTTGGAGAAGGATGCAAAAGAACGAGCTGAACGAAGGAAGATAAATGAACGCTTAGCAAATGGTAATCAGCAGGGGCTCAAGCAGCTGATGCCTTGGGGAGGTACCCAGCTGGTGTGCTTTGAGATGTGTCACTGCATGGGGACAAAACAAATGCCAAAGTGTTACTTGGAGTGTGTGTGTATTGTTCTGCAGCTCTGAAGGAGAAGGGAAACGATGCCTTCAGGAAAGGGGACTACAGCACAGCTGCCCAGAGGTACACTGATGGCCTGCAGAAGCTGAAGGATGTGCCGGAGCTGTACACCAACAGAGCACAGGTCAGTGCAGGAGCTGCTGGCGTGCTGACCAGAATACTGCTCTCTGTGTTCTGTTAGTGGCACAAGGCCTGAAAAGGATGGTTCTGCTTCCTGTGGGAGTTTCACAAAAGGTGATGGGTGTTGCTTGACTCCGAGGCTTAGAAAAGGGACTTCTTTGGCTGTATTTCAGGCCTACCTGAAGATGCATGAATATGGAAAAGCCATTGGTGACTGTGAGTGGGCGTTAAAGGTACGTTCAGTTCTGTGGTCAGGTCGAGTGTTTGTGTGCAGCTGTCAGTACGGAGATGGCATGCTAATGGCAGTGGGAATATGTTGGGGGGAGGTATTTGAAGTTTCTAAACACTTTGTGTAAAATTCCTTTTTTAACAGTGCAATGCAAAATGCATTAAAGCCTATTTTCTAATGGGGAAAGCTCACCTGGCGCTTAAGCACTATGATGAGGTGAGTTGACTAATTCTTGTCTGCTAGACCATGCCTGTGATTTTGATGTGATGTTGTGGGTGAAGGGACTAATCTGTTGTCTTTTGCATCAGACAGGCGTGTACATGGAGCTTGAAAGAGATTCTGTCCTCCTGCAAAGACAAATAATTTTAAAATCTAGTCTTTTTTCTACTTCTTGTGTCCTTTCTGATGGTTTGCTCAGGTGTGGCAACTGCACTGGCAGCCTGCAGGCAGAGAGGCAGCGCTGTGCTCAGTGGCTGTGCTTTGTCTGGTGGGGATTTGTCGCCACTTGGCGACAAATGAGCAAAGTGTATTTTTACCTTTTTATCTTGAATTGCTCTGCTGCACAGAGCAATTAAACTGCATAGCAATAAGAGGTGATTGTATGTCACCTCTGAAGGAGGAAAGCTCCCTGCATTTCGGGTTAACTGAACTGTTAAGGTGAAAGCTGCTAATGGGAGTGATAGTGTTTCTTTTTCTTTCTGTGATGCTGAATGTCAAACAAAAGATTCAGTTCCACATTCATGTCTGAAGTCCTGATGGGAGCTGAAAACTGTTAAAATAATGGAACATCAAAGCTGTGGTTTGCTTCCTTCTGTAAATATTATTCCTCAGACTTTTACAGTTGTGTAGGCCAGGAACTGACAGCCAGGAGTGTTAGCACCTCCTCATTCCTCTTTGAACATAAGAGCCTGTTTCTTTTCTGAATTAAGTCCAGGCAGTGCTACCAGAAGCTCTTACAGCTTGATCCCCAAAAGAAAATTTTATTTAAAGGTAAGGAGTGTCAGTTTTGCTACTCCTGTCTCTTGGTTTCTGATCAGAACATTCTGTTAACTTACTTTGATTTCTTTTGCTTTCCAAGATTGCATGAATGAGGTTAACTTGGAGGAAAAAAGAATGCAAGAGGAAGACAGAGCGATGAAAGCATTTCAGTCCGGAAAACATGCAGCTCTGTCCATAAAAGATCTGCTGCAGAAACTCAACAGGCCAAACCAGAATATCCTCTACTATACGGGAGGGATCCAAGTTCTGATAGGAGCCGTGAAGGAGTGTGAGTGTTTGATGCAAAGCTTGTTTCCGTGAGGGGTTGTAACCCACCCGGGTGGATGAATACAACTGCAGTAGTTTTTGAAAGACCAAAAAGCCATTCCTCTGTTAAAAAAAACATATAACAAACGGTGTTTGCTATTTCAACGTTTATGTACAGTGGATGTTTCCTTTTTTTTTTTTTTTTTTTTTTTTTTTTAATAACTAAACCAATTCTGTAGCTGAGCTGTTGATACTTCTTAAGGACTTAGTCATGTCACAGAACCTCAGAACGGCTCAGGTTGGAGTGCAGCTCAAAGCCCACCCAGTGCCACCCCCGGCCGTGGGCAGGGCTGCCCCCCACCAGCTCAGGCTGCCCAGGGCCCCATCCCACCTGGCCTGGAGTGCCTGCAGGGATGGGGCACCCACAGCTCTCTGGGCAGCAGCGCCAGCGCCTCACTGCCCTGACCAAAGGATTGCTTCCTCACAGCTCACCCACATCTGCCCTCTTGTAGCTTAAAACCATTCCTCCTTGTCTTGTCACTATAATTGAAGAGGTCTCAAATTACTTTTGAAAAGTTTGCAGTCCTCTGTTGGAGAATAATGATTTGCAGGACCACTCTCCTGTTTAAGTCCTCATAAAAACCCTTGAACATGAAGTCAGTCTTTCTCCACTGCACCAGGCATCAATTAGAGTGATCTTCCACTTCAAACCTGTTTCTGCTTCAAGTGCTCTTGAAGTTTTTCCCCTTTTCACATTGCAAACCTCCTTTCCCCAGAGCTGTTGATCCGGTGACCTTTTCCTTCAACGCTGTGTTGCAGCAGAGCAGGTGTCTGCCTTCGCCGTGGTGCGTCAGCCAGATGGCTCACAGAGCTGACTTGTTTCTCTCTGCCTCTTTCCAGGCACTGAGCAAACTTTATTTAGAACAAACAATGGGTTCAGTATCATCAATGACAACGAGGTCATAAGACGGTAAGAGCTCTCCAGAAGAGAACAGAAGCACGTTACAGCATGAGGAAGTGACAGTGTTGTTTTTGAGAAACTCAATCGCCTCACGAAATGCAGATGAAATGATCACAAGATAATGAAATAACTGGTTGTGATGTCTGAATAGACTGACTTGTATCTGACCCAAACAAGTAGGGCTCTTTTGGATGCAGTGGACTCATGAGTTTCTGCTTCTGTCTCTGATCTCCTATTTCTGCACAGTTCCCCTATCTCTAATGGTGAGAGCAAGGCTGTAAAAGCTTACTGGAAGAGAACAGCTGATATAAAAGCATAGTTGCCTGAAGTATGTCTGGCTGGACATCAGTAAATGTCTCACCTCAGCTCTGCAAAATCTCTCCTCAACCTGTAAAATTCTTCAGTCCTGTAACTGAGTGGGGGGATTCCCTCTGGGACCTGTGTTCTCTGCTGCTGTGTGTTCTGGGCGGCCATTAGATGTTTTGGTAACCAAGAAACAAATCCAGTTCAATCGCTTTCTAAACTTTGTCCTGTAAGGGATCTCTTGCCTAGTAGATCATAGACGCAAGCAAGATCCGCAGGGAAGATGTGATCTGAAAATTTTGCACAGCTAAGTTTGTTTGGAACAGTGTGACCTGGTTGGAAAAGGGAAGAGCTGTTCTGCGTGCTTCCAGATTCGCACCACGCTCTCCCTCCCTGGCTCACCACAGTCAGTCAGTGCAGAACTGAACACATTACAGTGCTGCATACTGATTGTGGGTGGTCTGTGTGTGCTCAGGGCGGTTAGATTCAGCAAAACATCAGTCTGGCATTGGAGGAGGTCGTCTGGAAGGCACATCTGGTTAAACGCTGTTATTAGAGCTTATGAGCTTAAGTGTTTGTATGGCAGATCCTCATCGCTGTGAGGCTTTCCTGATGTCCCCAGCCAAAGAGCTAACCCTGTTTCATCTGCCCCACGTTCCTTCTGCAAGCTAATGTTTCTCATTTAGGGGCTTCTGTGCAGGAAGAAAGAGCACTGCTGAAGTGGATCTGTGTGTTTCTCTTCTCTCCCTTTGGCAAGCTGTGTGCGCTGGGAATGGTAAAAATGTGATCAACATTAATCATTGTTCATGTTCTGTTAATATTGCACACACTGGGTCTAAAATTGTTGTTTGGCACAAGCAATCGCTTTCCCAGAGCACTTGGGTCTAGGCCTTGCTGTCAGCAAAGCTTTATGAGGGTTGGAGCTATTCTGCTGAGTGCTGCTTCAGCACGGGGCTGAGTTTCCAGTCTGTTTCTGTGCCCGTGTTATGTATGCTGAAGGGGCAGAAAGTCAATTCCCTGTGATTATTGCTGGCTCTTAAGATAACATCACGTTCGTTTTGTCTTTTTTAAGCAGTTCTACCTGTAAAAAGCAGGAGTGCTGTTAGAGAAGGGTGAATTCCTTTGGCATCGGCAGTAAGGGGTCGTTGGTTGGGTAGCTCGTGCCTCTGTTTCCCTGAGGTTTGCAGGGAGGTCGGGAGCAGATTGAAGTGGTGAAGTGGTGCAGGCTGCCGTGGGGAAAAGAAGAGTGCTTGTGCCTGCACTTGTGTTCACTTGTGTGTTGCTGGGTCCAGCTGATGCATGAGGAATTGTGTAGTTAGTGAGAGCAGGAGTGATGACGGGGCTTGCATCGCCTGTGACATTGTACTTAGATTCCTCTTTTTGCAGAAGAAAATCAGCGGCTGCTGTTGACTCACCCTGATGTGAATGCACAGCTGTTGGAATTGCTGTGTTCTGGTGTGTTGGAGATCCAAAAGGAGACGCTGGCACTAATTGCTCTCTATTCAGATAATGAGAATGGGAGGAGACTGTTGATCAGGCACCAGGACCTATCCAGGTAAAAAATGCAACTATAATTTGGTAGAACTCCCTTCACCCTGGGCTTGCAGAGGTCCAAAGCTCGCTCCACTGGCACCAAGCAGAGCACCAGGTGGGTGACAGGCTTCTGAAAGGGGTGTCATGATGTTGAGACTTAGGCCAAGGTGAGCAGAAGTGGGAGTGAGGTGTAGGGAGACAGCAAACTTTTGCACTGGAGATGTCTGTGAAGCTAAGCAGCTAAGCTAAGGAGGTCCTCCTTTCTGAAGAGGTGTAACTTGGAAGCATAGTTATGCTTTTTAAACCAGTAAGGCTGTGTGCCTAGCACTCCAGTAAGAGCTGCCATTGTTGCCTCTTGGTATAGCTCATGCTTTCAAACAGCTGCTCTCTCCTCATCTGGCAGCTGGCATTTATGATGAGTCGGTGTTGCCAAGGCTCACTAAGTGGAGAAATAAAAAGCCTGTTACCTCGTTGCTCTTGTCCTGCCATTTCCTTCTTAGAATGGTTTGGGTTGGAAGAGGTCTTTAAGATCATCTAATTCCAACTCCCTGCTATAGGCAGGGACACCTCCCCCTAGACCAGGTTGCTCACAGCCCCATCCAGCCTGCCTTGAACATTTTCAGCGAGGGACTATTCACAGCCTCACTGGGTGATCTGTTCCAGTGTCTCACCAACATCACAGTAAAGAATTTCTTCCCAATATCTAGTCTAAATCTACCCTCTTCCAAGTTTCCCCAGTTAACCTGTGTTAACCAGAGCGGAAATTTTTAATGTGCTACTTTGCACTAAAAATTTAAACCAGTGGATGAACAGAACAGGTTCTCCACAGATGTGTACTTCACTGTGTTACATACAATGTTCATCCCAAGACCTGTAAAGCTTCTTGGTTAAAACACCCACTCACCCCCAAAAACTGTTGGGTTTGCTCAGCACGTCCTTCTAAACCACACAGTCATCAACAGTGATCTTCCCTGCAAATGTCTTTAATAATTAGGCCAAAGCTGACATGCAGTTTTTTTCTCTTTTTTTTATTTATGACAGATGGCTGCAGATATTGGTGACGTTTGTCAACAGCACTGATGCCAGGGCTGGCAGTGCCATGAGTATTCTGTCGGATTTAAGTCAAGAGGAAAAGTAACTTGCACTTTTTCCTTTTTTTTAATAAGTTACAATAGTATATACTAAGTGACCTTCTGATAGAGGCTGCCGGCCTTCTTTACTCATTTTACCTTCTCTATATGTTGCTGTTTTGTTGCTTATTGTTTGCTTATAAACAAACCTGTTGTTTGTTTGTCTGTTATTCTAAAGCTCTAAGTGTCCAAACATGGCTTTCTTTATCCTCACAGGTTCAAAGCACAGTGTCGCCTCACGTTTTCCACATCTGTTTTACCATTGTTCATCCAACTGCTGGTATGAAAGTTCTTAATTTCTGTGTTTCCAACATACTCTTCTGTAACATGTCTCATGACAACTCCTTCCAGCATCTGAAGGGGCTGTGAGAAGGGAAGGGACAGACTCTATAGTGGGTCTGTGTGATGGGAGAAGGGGAGATGGCTTCAGACTACAGGAGGGGAGATTGAGGTGGAGCTGAGGAAGGTTTGGCAGTGAGGGCGGTGAGGCGCTGGCACAGGTTGCCCAGAGAGGCGGTGGTGCCCCGTCCCTGCAGACAGCCAAGGTCAGGCTGGACGGGGCTGTGAGCACTGCTGAGCTGTGGGTGTCCCTGTGCGCTGCAGGGAGCGGCACCAGGCGGCCTTCAGCTCCCTTCCACCCAAACCATTCTGTGATTCTATGAAAGATCCTGAAATCTCAGTCAGAGAGATAGGAGCACCCGTATGTTGTAATTTGCTCTTAATGTGTTCTTCTACTCTTCTGTTTTTAGGCCTCAGCCAAGCAGGTGGACCAGGCAGCCCTCTCACGTTGCATTGGCATCATGGGGAACCTGTGTGCAGATGCAGCCATCCGAGTGCAGATGGCAGAGTGCAATGAGTGCTGGCAAGCCTGCTTACAGCTGGTGGTAAGGAGGCTTGGTGGCTCCCTATAGCAGCATTTTCTGCCCTGCTGCCTCTGAAAATGGCACCTGTGAGATGTGTTTGTGCCTCCCCCAGCAGCGCTGAACCTCTGAGTTGATCACACTTTTCTCTCCTTTGTGCACAGGATGGATGTGCTGATGTTGGCACCCCCAGATATCGGGAGTGTGTGTTTGCAGTGCTGGGCCTCATGATGAACTTACTGCTTGAATCAAACTCCGTCATCCAGGTAAATGAGACCAGAGATGTTCTTTGGTAGCTTTCTTTGGTAGCTTTCTTCCTGTGATCGCTTTCTTGGTGATACAAAATTCTGTGAGCAGTTTGAGCACCTTCCTCCCTTGTTACTGTAAATGGGCCCCATGAAAGTTCTGTAGCTAAATGGGAACATTTTGATAGAGTGAGAGAGGGAATGGCCACAGAACAGCATGAGCCTCACAGTCTGTACCAGGAGAGGAGCACAGCTATGCTGTGTGGATGTAGAGCCTTCTTTCACAACAAACGTGCTGAGATGCTCCTAAGGCTCCAACGTCAGATTTTGCTGGTGTTTAGTTAATTGTTAATTTTTGTTGGTGTTTAAGGTTACCAGTCGGGGTCCTTGGCAGTTCAAGTAAGCTAAAAAGCAGAAGAATGTAAGAAATGCTCATTAACACCACCCTGTGTAAGCATCTAAATGTGCTACTGAGGGACGGGGTTATGGTGGTAGGTGGATGGTTGGATGAGGTGACCCTGGAGGGCTTTTCCAACCATAACTATTCTATGATTCACCCACAGACACACAGTTTTGACAAAAATGCAGCGTAAGGCATAGATGGCTCCATGCCATCGTGTTGCAAATGGTTTGTTTTGCATCAGTCTCCAATTCTGGAATGTTCTTAGGTGCTTGGCACATCCCAAAACTACTTTAAAGTAAAGAAACGTTAAAAAAGAACAACTGCTGAAGAGTTATTAATTGGGGCCATGTGTGCCCCCATCTCCATTTGTAACATAGAGCAATTTGTTACATTCAAGCATTTCTGCTTGAATGCTTTGTGGCAGTCAGCTGTTCCTGAGCTCTTGGCTTTGTTTTGCAGTGCCTTGCTTTGGACATAAGTGGCAGATGCATGTCCCTGCTCAGGGATCAGGATGGAAGAACTGTGACAGTAAGTAGACATGTCTGGAGTAAGAAAAGATCACATTGCTCAGTCAGACCTGAACACTGCAGTGCCAAATCCTGACCTGTGCAAGCTTTGTGGAAGCCTTTCTGTTAGGCTTGGAAGCCGAAAACAAATGTTGAATATTAGTAGTAGCAACAACAAAAAATAACATGGCCCTTGGATTATTTATATTCTGGTTGATGAAGGAGATGTTCAGTGTTTTCTTGAAACCTACAAAGTAGAAGCCTGCACAAATCGTTTCATCCTTTGGATGGTTTTCAGTGCAAAGCATTAAATCAATCTGGAAGCAAAGGAGCAAGAACAGTTTGGGTGTTTAACAGCTGTTCCTTTTTATAGTTCCTGTTGTGAATCATTCCTAGGACATTGTACCCCTACTAATGGTGTGTAACTCCCACAGATAGTAATTATTCAAGGCAAATGGGTGGAAGCAGATGTGGTCTCAGCTGGGAGTCTCTTCACCTCTCTGAACTCACATGAGCTGTTCTGATCTGTTTTATGTGCAATTAGAGGCTCAAGTTGTCACTGGTGCTATTTGTTTCAAAAAATAAGTGTGCAGAGTGTCCTTGATCATACTTTGGTATCACCCCCCTGTATTGGAATCTCTAGAAGCTGTGCTGAGCTCACTTTCCAGTAAGCAACAAAAAAATCTGCGTCCTAAAGATGTTCTTCATTATATTTCTGTAAACTTCTCCTTTTGTCATTTGAATGACTTCGGGTTTGTTCTGCCATCTGCAAAACCAAAATAATTTGAAAACTCTTTAAATAAATTTGTCTGTACAAATAAATGTTGGGCATTTTTTTCTCTTCTCCCACACTTTTCTTACTCAGAGAGCCATTGGAGTGCTGAGTCGCATCCTGGCAGCATCCCCACTGGCAGTAGAAGAAGCAGTGAAAGGAGGAGTGGTGAAGAAAATGATCAAATTCTTGAAGGTAAAGTAATTCCACTGATTTCACTTTGTTTTTCCTTTCGAAGTCCCTGAAGAAAACCTGAATTGCCCCTGCATTCAGCCTCCTTTCCCAAGAAGAAAGACCTGTGCAGTCATTCTGCATGTGTTTGCATCCATTCCATCAGAGTGCTGGGGCTCTCTAGCACAATTTCAACAAGTCTGGAGCATAACTGCTGCCTTGTAGTCTGTATCCCACATTTCTGAGTTGTTTCTCCGTGTGCCAAATGCCCCTACAGCTCTACTTGTGGAGATCTGCAAATGCAGGAATCCACTACTGCAGGCTCCACTGCAGGATTAAAGCTTAAGATGGGGTGATAAAATCTGGACCACTGAAAGGCAATGGAGCCCTTTGCCCTGATGACCAGTGAGTGCTGAATCAGGCCAGGGAGGAATATATCCCTAGGTATGTATATACATGAAATAGTCTGTAGGCACTGCTTGGCTGTGTATCTGTGCACTGATGGGGTTTGTATCCATGCAGCCTTGTGCAGATGCCAGACTTGCTGTCCTGCAGATTGAAGCAGCCTAAACAAAAGACTGTAACAGTCTAACTCCTGTAACTAGCAAGCACCAGAGCTGTTGGAAAGAAACTGGGCTCCAGAGATTGAGATAATTCTGTATGTGTGCTTCTGGCAGGGAGGAATGGTTTCTATTCTATTTTTCAATCTCTGTCCATTCTGAGGTCTTTATTTGGGATATGATCTTAGGCATAGTGAACAACTGTATCTGTGGTGTCTAAACTGTTTTGTAACCTTAAGTTGGGGCATGGACTGTATGCTTATTAGTTTACACTTTATTCTAATCCAAATCTAGGCTGGAGGACAGACCACATCCAGTTACGCTATAAGGACTCTTTCCATCTGCACAAGAAGCAGCAGACAAGCCCAGGAAGAGGTGGTGAAGTCAGATAAGAGTAAGTGACAGCTTCACTAATTAGAGAGAGAATGCAAGAATCTCAGCATTGCCCACCTACCTTCCTCCCTTCTAGGACAGAGATCTACACTTGTTTTACTCTTGCAAGACTTCTGTCATGTTTTGTAAGAAATCCTTAATGAGCCTTAGTTTGTGTGGATGCATACGTGCATCAAATAGAAAACTTGGGTTAGAGAAACTGCCCTTTACATTCATAAAATGGTTTGAAATACTTTTTTGGGAGGGCAGAAATCTCTGAAAATTCTGGAAATGCAACCCAATTTCTGTTACAGTTCAGAAGTTGGTGGCCAAAAGATGAAGCTGTGTTTAGACAGCTGAATTCCAGAGGTCAGGGTTGCTTACAGGTTCCTTCAACTTCTGTGTGGACATTTGGTCTTATATTAATATATCAGGTCTCATATTAATAAAATAAATAATAATAAAAAATAATATTTGGTCTCCTATTAATATACTAATAGGAAATGGGTGAGGAGGTGGCTTGCCAGTATCAGACAGGTGGGTGTCTTGAGGTATTTTTGAGTTATTAATGTTTGCTCTGGTTGTGTGGTATAACACTTCTTAGATTGCTTTAAAATCCAGATTCAATTAGTGCTTATGTAATTACCACAGAGAATACTTAAGTGTGATCTAAATAGTTGAACCTGTCAAGAAATTGTCAGCTCATGTAGCTCTGCTTGAACCCAAAGGATTTTCACTCATTAAAAGCCTCTCAGAGCATCATCTTCCTTTTGTACACCCAAATTAGTTTCACTGTCATCTGCAGATGAAGCTTCCGGTTCCTCAGATAGCAAGAGCTGATTGTTTTCACCAAAATTCTGGATATTCACCTTGTGAAAAGCCAGTATTTCTGTCATCATTTTGCTAACACAGACTTAGCTCTGCTGCTAGGAGATTCGTTCCTGTTGGAACTGAGCTGTAAAACCCATCACAGTGCGAGATCTCTTAGTCAGCAAGCAGCAAGGGTGGCGCGTTCAGATTCAGGGGAATGCGTAACAAATGGAGAAACACAAAGTCTGTACTGAAGAACCTCTTGGTGTGCAGATGTGTTTTGCTGGGACAGATGTGTTCACAGGTGAAGAGGAGAAAGCACATGGCACCCCGAGCCTGGAGAAGCAATGCTTTTGCTCTTCCAGGTTTTCTAGGAAAATATTTCCCCATGGAACAGTGCTGGGGGTTCTGCTCTATTGCTTAGATAAAAGCAGCAGAAGATATTGTTCATTGCAGGGCAGTTGGACTAGATGACTTCTAAGGGTCCCTTCCATGTCAAAGGATTCTATGATATCAGTGCTATTTGAACAAGTCTGGGCTCACTGTATACGTGAAATCTTTCTTGTTCACAGAGTTCAGCGTACTGCTGAAGCTCCTGGACTCAGAAAATGAAATGATTGTGGGAAATGCTGCTTTCTGCCTTGGTCAGTGCCTTGTTGTTCCTGGAGCAGCAACATCCTTACTGAATTCCAACGTTGTGATGGCTCTGTTGAAACACGCTGGTGGTGATGCTGCAAGAACTTCAGTGCAGGAGAATGCAGCAATTGCTCTGGGGAAGCTGTGTGTTGCAGAACCAAGGTATTGCAAAAAAAACCCACAAAACCACAGCAAAACCAGTGGAAACAAAACACTGCTGTTCTCCTGCACCATCCAGATTTTACTTGTTGGTAATTGTTGGAAAACTGACATGTGAACCTGTATGGAACTGGGACATGGTAGGGGGAGGAAAACGAGGAATCCAGTAACGCCAAACCAGTGTGGGTCAATTCCACGCAGAGAGGCGGCAGTACGGGGCAGATGAGCAGCTTGTTTAAGTGTTCTATGACATGCCACTCTTCCTCTAGTTGGAATTCCCATTTGCTGTACTGTCTGCCACATCCTGCTTTAGGATTTTTTGTTTCTCATTCCGATTGCTTGCAGGAGCTCATTTTGCATTGTTTCATGTTACTTGTGCTGGAAGAATGGACAGAGGAAGACTGATCAGTTAAGCTTGTAGAGGTCAGAAATGAAAGCACAACAAAAGTATAGATGTCAGCACAGAATGTCTGTGCTGCTGCCTGCCAAGAGTGGGCTGAGCCCCAGCTGGCTGCACGCTGCCAGGTGGACACAGAGCTGTGTTCTTATTAGGAGAACTGAGTTCCAGTACCAATGTTTCTGTACCTCCTGAGCCACTGCAGAAAACAACGGGTAATGCAAAGGGTAATGGTGAAGTTCCAGAAGTGCTTTGTGTTCCCTGGAGCTCCCAAATGAGCAAGAAAGGATCTGCTCTGAGCTCTGCAAAACACTGCAGAGATGTGAGAACCTTATTAGGGGTGTCGCCTATATGAACAGTTGTCAAGTATCATTTGGAACTCTGGCTTTCCTTTTCATGGGGAATAGCCATTTAGAAACCTTCTGTCATGGTACTTTGGAGTTAAGGTGTTCAGTGACCTTGATGGTTTCGTTGGGGGCGGAGCAGAGCAGTGGGAGCTTAAGAATCCTGTAGTCAGTCACTCCCCATCCTCTCAGCAACTTCTCCCTTTGTCTTTTCAGGCATATTTGTCAACTGCGGGAGCTCAATGGCATGGCCATCCTCAACTCCTCTATGAAATATGTGCACAGCTCCTGACGTCCCCCAGAGGGCTTTGATAAATGCTGTTCATATCCCTTACTGTTCCATGTTTTCTTCTTTTCTTAATAAAGCTCATTCAAAGCAGATAACCTTTTCAATCGCTTTCAAGTGTTTGCTCATACATAGAAGCCAGAGAAATGATATCAACATAAAGATCAGGAGAAAGAAGGTAATTTATTATCTAGGCTAACTAAAAATAACAACTTCTGCTCTGCTCATATTCACTTCAGTAAATGATGCTGCCCTTTCCTGGGGCCAAGTCTCTTGTTGCTTCATCATCAACCAAAGGGTCACCTGCCTTGTGGTGTGAGTCAGTGCCCAGAGCTTAGAAGAAAACAGAAACAATCCTTCATCTCCTGGGGGCTACTTTATGCTTTGATATTGCATGTGTGATCTCACCTGCTTAAATACATTGATTTTAGCATACTAATTTACTGAGCTGTGGGTCTTAGCGATAACTTATGGTAATGAGGTTAACGAATGAATTAGGGTCTCATTTAGCAGCATTACTTTTGTAAATTTGGTCGAATCCCTTTGGCCTTTATATTTGAGTGGAGTAAGAACAGCTGATGACCTGCTTGATCCTAAGGACTTTCTCGTGGCCTCTTGTGTTCATCTCTAATTGTTAGGAGACCATAACACAAATGGTTCATCCTTTCCTGTCTGTGTTTTCTGGAGAGGTCAATAACGAATTAAGAGCAGTGCCAAGTTAAGTGTGACCTGCAAAGAAAGGCAGTAACGCATTGCTCTTCTTAAGTGTCCTTCCAAAAAGACATTTTAAATCATATAAAGAGGAGTTTAGTCTGAAGAACTGTCTTTCTGCACTGAAGTGTAGCAGTTTTATTGCTGAAGTTCATTGCCTGCTATAAAACAGTGCTTTAGCATGAAGGCAAAGCACCAAAAGTGTGCTTTAATCATCCATGAATCAAAGCCCCACAGCTTTAGTGGATGTCTTCAATGCTTCTGAAAGGTTATCTGTAGCAGATTCTTCATGGTGAGCAGCAGTAGCACTGCTGGTTAAAGGCTATCAAATTTAACAAATGTTCTCTTTGAAAATAAACAGGTGAACCTACATCCAAATCTGTAGTAAAAGCTTGCAGAACTTAACCCAAACAAGGACGTGACCATAAACGCAGTTCTTTTTGGCCTTAGTTCTGAGCATGGAAACCAAGAGATGTACTATGTTTATGGCGAAGCATGGTCAGTTGTGTTTGACTTTGAAATGGCTTTCTTTTCCAGCTGCTTCCATGACACTCATGATGGTCTGTGTACATAATCTCATCCCTTTAGAACAGTAGCCTATAATTTGTGTATCATCTCTTTTTTGATATCATCTTCCTTCCAGAACAGCAGCTGGATCTTCTCACTTTAGAAGGAAGAAACCCTCTTGCCCCTGCTTTTCTTCCCTGGAAGTGAAAAGCATCTGATCAATAATCTCACTGTGTTTTATAAATCCCTACCAGCAAATTGCACCCAGCCAAGGCAAATAAGTAACAAATATTTGACACCTTTCTGCAGCAATCATGTCCAAATAAGCAGTACTGCACTTCAAGCTTGGCAAATGCCAACAATGTCTTACCGAAAAACCCAAAACATTAGTTCATTAGTGTTCCAGGATGGGCTGCCCCAGATGCCAGTCAAGATAAGTGCCTTTCCCAAACAGCTGTGGCAGTGGGAAGGAGGTGACCTTGATGAGCGATGGGGCACAGATCAGGACTATCTGCTGGGCTGTGCTTCATCAGCCTGCTGCAGGACAGATAATGCCTTATTGTTGGTTTCCCTCAAGAGCAATCGCCTCTTCCTTGGTGTCTTTTACAGTGCTCTTCTGAGCTGTTGTTGTTCTGCTTATCTGAATGTTGCTCATTTTTTAGATGTGATTTCCACTACGCTCATGACATTCACGGCTATGTAATAATGTTCTCTCTTATCTCCTCAGCCTGCATTGTTCCAAATTTCCTGTCTCCCAGAGTTGCTTTTGCTTCTGTATGTGTGTGGGTGCCTGGTGCTACCTGTGTGATGCTGCTCTCCAGCTCCAGGTGAATGTTTGCAAGGACAGGAGGGCTCACTGTTAAAGGAAATAAGGATGCACAGGATTGCCAAACAAGGCCCTGGCCTTCTCTTCTGTTATTATGCGAGTTTAAATTGTATCATAATCATAGAACGGCTCAGGTTGGAGGGGAGCTCAAAGCCCACCCAGTGCCACCCCCGGCCGTGGGCAGGGCTGCCCCCCACCAGCTCAGGCTGCCCAGGGCCCCATCCCACCTGGCCTGGAGTGCCTGCAGGGATGGGGCACCCACAGCTCTCTGGGCAGCAGCGCCAGCGCCTCACCGCCCTGACACAAGGATTGCTTCCTCACAGCTCACCCACATCTCCTCTCTTTTAACTTAAAGCCATTCCCCATGGAATATCCCTCTGGATGGCGTCCCTTCCTGCTGTTGTGTCCGCTGCACCACTCAGCTCGGTGCCATCAGCAAACTGCTGAGGCTGCACTCCATCCTATCTCTATCACTATATATCACTCCATCCTATCGTCTGTCGCTGATGGAGATGCTGAAGAGCTCCGGTCCCAAGATGGACCCCTGGGGGACACCACTCATCACCGGCCTCCACCTGGACATGGAGCCATTGGCAGCAGCCCTCTGGCTGCGACCATCCAACCAATTCCTTATCCTCCAAATAGCCCAGCCTTCAAATCCATCTCTCTCCAATTTGGAGATAAGGATGTGCTATGGGACCACGTCCAAGGCCTTGCACAACTGCAGGCAGATGACATCAGCTGCTGGCTCAGACTGCTCTGGTCTGGACAGAGTTAGCATAGTGCTGGGATCCACTTCCATTGATTTGAGCCTCAGCTCTGTAACTGGGGCACAAACCCTGGTGTGGCTCTGCAGACCTGGAGCACTGACAGAAGCAGAACTGTGGCCTCCTTCCTGCCACTGAACACATCTAGGGGGTCTCTTGGGGAGAAAGGCTGTTATTTGGGCTCACAGGGCTGGGCAGCTTGCTTTATGAGGATCCTCCAGCTGAGACCCAGGCTCATCCATTTGTGTGTGGCTCACAGATATTGTCAAAAGCTTTGGATCTTGGCTCAGGTAGCACATTGAACTTTTCTTCCAAATAGAAGTGCTGCCCTGCACACTGCCTCTCACACTCAGTCAGTTTTTCTGTCTTTGTCATGCACGTGAGCACAGTATCTTCTTTTGTTAAAAATCAGTTGATTCCCATTGGTCCAGGCTTCAGAATCTTTCTTTTGGTTTTTTTTTTTTTTCTTTTGGGACCAAGATTATTGGTTGTGGCCTGACCTAAACTCTTATAAAGTAACACAATACTCTGCCCCTCCAGAACAAACACAGCCAATGCTCTCTGCTGAGAGGCAGCAATGGCTGCTTAGCAAGTTGCCTCCTCTGAACACATTGCTATTGGGTTGACTCAGGAGCTGCTTTGCAAAATGCAGGACCTGCTTCCCTTTTTTGTTCTGATCGCATCGGAGCTGCTGGATCTCTCTGGTGAGTGATGCATTCTGTTCCCATGGCATTTCTTTCTGCCTTCTTTCCAGTTCTGGGTGTGGTTCTCAGGTGTGTGGTGAGGGGATGAGTGAGCACAGCCTTCTTTGGGAACAGCTGTCTGGCCAAATACTATGGACAGTGTGAAAGCAAATCGAGTTTGTAATGCTGCTGTGTCTCAAGCAAGGGCTTCCTAGGGCTGCTGCCACTCACAGCAAAGTCTCATCCCCATAAAGTTGTGCTTATGTATATGTGTCACTTTCCTTGTCTGAGACTTTGATTCATGAAAGAATTTGAGTTCATGCCTGTCTATAGATACTTGTATTGCTTTGCTGAGTTGAGGTTAAGCTATGCAGGTTCCACCTATTTGTTCAAAATCATAATTCATAATTTTTGTAGACTTAACAACCCGGTCTCCATCATCCATCAGAATCCATTTTTTTGCAATATCTGCTTTTTGGTTTCCCTTTACTCTGCTCACGATTCCCAAAGTAGTTCCCTAACTTTCCGCTTCCCTCTCAGCCTGTTGCAAAATGCTGCTGCAAACTGTTGGAAGTTGATGGACAAGGAAATAGACAAAGCTCCATTTCTGTCTGTTAGGCGCCCCCAGAGCCGAGCACCATGTTGGTGGAGCCCCAGACCTGAGCTCTCCTGGAGAACCCCAACCAATATCTGGGACCAGTCCGCTGTCAGTCACAGAAGACGACTTGGGTGAGGCAACCAATTATGCTCAGACTCTGGCGGCCGATCCTACAAATGAAATGACAGCAGATTTCATTCCCAGCCACACAGAGGTGGCTGCAAGAGCAACAGCCACGCTGCCAGTGGAGCCAGTGAGGGATGTGGAGGGGTCTGAGCGAGGGCACACGGCAGCTGCTGTAAAGCCCCAGGACAGACAGCCATTTCCTAACAAGATCTTGAGCAGCACAAGCAGCCCCATTTCCACACGGGAGCCACGGGCTGCCACCCACCCACATCCCTCAGGAAAGGCTGCCACCATTACCAGCCCGGCCGGCTCTGGTGCTGGCACCCCTCAGTCCATTCCCAGTGCAGGGATGCAGCACAGTGTTCCTGCCTTGTCCACCCCAGGCATCCAGCAGAGGGAGGCACCAAGTCTTGAAACATCTCTGACTTCAACAGCACATTTCCATCCTCCCAGAAAAGAAACAGCATCTCCATTTTCCACCAGAGAGAAGATGGTGACCAATCCACCGTCAGCACCTCCCACCAGCAAAAGGTCGAGAGATGCAAGCCCCCAGGCACAGCCCCACAGCAGAGCTGCACAGCCTCGGGGTGTAGCTGCTAAGGTCACCACTTCTGCATTCCTACCAAAACCAGCTTCAGGGGGCCCTGCTGCAGTTCCTTCCAGAACAACACAGACAACTGCTGGTCACTTCTCCCCTATGAAGCGAGGGATGGCAGGCAGCGAGGGCAGGAACCCAACAGCAGCCATTGTAAGCGGGTCTGGACACACAGCCCAGCTGCCTGCTCTGCAGGATGTTCTGCAAGGCCGTGCACACTCCTCTTCCCCACTGATGCCTCTGGAAGCCCTGGATCGTGGTGATTTACCCCACTCTCCATCTCAAGAGCCCACTAATGCTGCTGACGGACCGCAGCCTCTCCCTTTGCCCCGGACTCTCAGCTGTACCAAACAGCACTCCTCCCAGGAAGCCCACAGGAGCTCTCAAGGAAGCACAGCCCCGGTTTTGCAAAAAGATGCTGATCATCAGATGACAAGTAAACCTGAAAAATCCGGATTCCCTGAGAAGCCACAGGTTTCTGCTGGTGCATCCTCAGTAAGCCAGTCACAGATGTCCACCTTAAACATTTTCCAGACTACTACAGGGACAAAAGGAGCTACATCTGCACTCTCCCTGGGCATACCCACTCCTGATGTTGTTCCTGCAGCACTTCAGCCAACAGGTGTATCTGCTCCTCCTGCTGGACCCCAGTTAGCAGGCATCCCCAGTTCTGCTGGGCAAGGACTTCACGTACCAACTTCACACACTTCAGCTCATTCCAGGTCTCTGCACCCACCTTTTGCTCAGGAAAGCCTGCCCAGCACAACTGCACATCCCAAAGTGGTGCAGACTGCTGTTTCTGATGGGATCCCAGCACACCTGGCACAGCTGCTGGTGCAGCAGTCGGGTACATCACACCACACACCTACCAAAAACCTCAGTGCTATCAGAACCGATCACCTTAACGTGTTACCATCATTCCCATATTTGTCCTTCCTGCTTAGAAATACCGATGGCATGCTATGCTTGCTTCCCACACAGGATTCCCCTTTGCCTATGCAATTCCCAAATATCAGCATTGGGACTCTGGTTTCTGCTCAGCAAATCCTCACAGTGTCAAATGCTTCATTATTAGATCTAGGGGACTTACCAAACATGAGTTTTTCCAGCTTAATCCTGGTTAAGCCCATATTTATCCTCTTTCCCACCGACAGACCAGGCTTACAGGGGGGGGCCTCTCCTGAGGGTGAAGGCAAACACAAAACCCTCTTGTTCAGCAACCAGCGAGGTGTGAATGCAATTACTGCTGAGCACAGCCATGACATCCCAGTGGTGTCCGCACGCATCCCCCGTACTGCCCCCAAAGCACCTCTCACAGCTGGGAAGTTGCTTTCTTTATCACTACCAGCCGTAGGACTGCCCGATCCCCCACTCCCAGCCCAGCCTCCGTTTGCAATCGCAGAGGCAGTGGATCCAGCTCAGCCCAGCAAGGAAGCAGCACTGCAAGGCACCGGCCTGGTCTCAGCCCCCGCACCGTCCTCTGCCCGTGTGCAGTGCGCTGAGTGTCTGCGCTCAGCCAGGACCACGAATTACCCATTGAGGCTGCCCACAAGCACTGTGCCTTTGCAGTCCACACCGCAAAGCATCCTCAGCTCCGAGCCGCTCCAGAGGCTGCCGTCACCAGCTGGGATTGCACCCAGCACCGTACCACCATCCCCAGCGCCTCCCATTGGCAGCGAAAGGAGAGGTTCAGCTGCGGGCAGCACCGCCTGTCCAGGACTGGCTCTGCATCCCAGGGCAACACCAACCTCACCCTCATCTCTAAGGCCCGACCTTGCCAAGCACCTGGAGTTCACACCCACTGTGCCCAAGCCCTCTGCAGCGATGGAGACCCCAACACCAGTGCTGTCACCATTTTCAGCAAAGGTTCACGTGAAAACAGCAGCATCTGGGAAGCTGCTGGCTGCAGTTACCCGTCCGAGAATGTACACCGGGTCCCCTGCAGGCCCGCCTTCCTCTGTGGCCATGCACGTTCTCCTGCCATCAGCCACAAAACACGACCGGAGCACCCGAGCACAGGGAAACGTGGGAGAAGATGCAAAGCCAGCTGAAGTCAGCACGAGTGCAAGGAAAACAGGACTCGCAGGAAGCAGCACTCCTCTGCCAGCTGTGTTTAACTCGAGGCCGGAGCGGCACCCCGCAGCAGTGCAGGACAGCGAGGCTGCTTTATCCCCAGTGCAACCTGCGTCCGCAGAAGCTGCGACTGAGACACACGGCTCCGCTGAGCAGCACCCTGGACCGCCTACAACAGGATCGGCTGTGGGGCTGCTCCTGAGCACTGAGGAAGAAGAGGAGGTCGGACCCCGCGAGGTGACAGAAGAAGCAGCCGAAGGCTCGGTGACCGAGCTCACACCGCTGGGCTCACAGCCGGGAGAGCCCCGCCGCCGCAGCGCCGTGCAGCCGGAGGGCACCGTGCTGAGCGGGTAATTGCTGCAGGAGATGCCGCTCAGAGGGTGGAGGGATCAACATCTACAGTGCTCCATGGGCTGGTTTGAAAGCACTCAGTCCATTCTGCAGTGACTTCATAAATGTATTAAAAAAAAAAAAAAAAAAAAACAATCTTTCTACATCTCTGTCCTTCCAGACCCAGCTTTCTTTTGCACAGCAGCCTTTGACTCTCTGCCTCTCCTCCTAAACAGCTCTATGTGCATCTCTGTGATGTGGGAGCATCTGCTGGCACAATGAGACATGCCAGCTAAATGTGGACCTTCCCCACACGGCTGTGCAGAGGCAGGAGGTGGTTCTGGTCACACCAGGGTCTACTTGCTCTTCATTTCATTCAACTTGCTTGCAAACATCTTGCAGATCTGTTTGGTTTCACCAAGGAAACCGACTCTAGCACTGAGCAGCTGCACAGCAGAGTTGGGCTCAGCTGGTTTCTTCTTTCCCCTGCAGCGTTGCAGTTGTCAGCGATGAGCTCTGTGGCTCCGGGAACTACACAGTGCGGATGACCCTGCGCCCTGTGGCAGACACCAGCCTGGGGCTGCAGGGCTCACCCCCCACCCAGGACACCTTCCTGGCTCTTGTAGCTGTGCAGAGCAGCCTCCACCCCGTGTTGCGGCTCCGTTCCTGCTGTGTGACACCATCCAGCAGCCTGCAGGGCCCCAGCGCCGTGTGCTGCTCGCTGCCCAGGTATGGCACCAGGACCTCCAGGTGGGGCTGGGCTGGGAAACATGTTCTGTGATCAGCACCATGAGACACATGGCTGTCCTTCCTTCACACTCTGACCCGTAGAAATAACCTGTCCCACTTTCTTGTGCAGTGTTATCATTGTACAGTATCCTCCTGCCCTTCCTCCTGGAGGAGCACACAGCCTGGGAGCAGAGCAGCCCAAAGGTGGGAGACCCTGGCTACAGTGAGAGCTCACCCCTGTGCTGCTGCTGCATCTGAGTCAGGCAATGAGAACCACACTACTGCAGCTGTTTTAGAGGTTTTAGCACAATAAACATCCAAGAAACAACAGCAGGCAAACATCCGGGCTGCGACACTGAGATTTTGGGGATTTTTTTTTGCCTGGGGCATGGTGGCAGACAGCCTATGCAGAGCAGTGTCTGCCCTTCCCTGCCCTTACCTGGGAAGTGCTGGAAGCTGAAGCTTTTTTCTGTTTGCCCTTGCCAGGCTGCCAGCTGAATGCAGACACATCCAGCTACTGCCAAGCAGTGAACCCGGAGCTGCCAGCTTCACCATCCAGCTGTTCCAGATGCTAAATCACTCTGTGGCCTACCTGCACTGTGAGCTCCATGTCTGCCTGCAGGGCCACACAGGCTGTGAGCAGGTACACAGGCAGGGTCTTCCTTCGCTGATCTGAGCACCTTCCAAAGATCCAAGGCTTCCTTCCCCAAGCTTGGCAAGACTCAGCAATGGGGTGCCTGCCAAACCCGTGCCAGTGCCTTGTGCTCGCTGTTGTTCTGCCATGTGTTGAAGAGGCACAGCACTACGAGGCAGGCAGTGCTGGGCTCTGCTCATTGCTCCCATCTCTTTTCAGGATTGCTTTGTTGGTGCAGAGCCACTCCTCCTGCCAGGGGACAGGAACAGGCATGGGAACCCGCACAACCTGGTCTCGTTCGGCCCAGTTCTGAGAGCAATGGACAGCTTAGAGTACAAACCTGCAGAAGGTGGGTCTCCTGCTTGCAGCTCTATCCTGCAGAAATCTCAGCTCAATTTATGGAGCATTTTTTTCTTCTTCTCCTCCATAGTTGAAAGGCAGCAGCTGGTTTCTGTTAATTAGATGTTGCCCAGCTGTTAGTATGGAGAGGGATTCAGTTTGGCACATCAAGAGCATGACAGACCTCCAGAGCTCACTGCCACCATCTCAGTTAATTTCTTGTATGTCTGACTGCTTTTTTTGTTTTGTTTTTTTTTTTGCTAAGAATATTGATGAGACCTTATGGCAAAGCAGGCAGTGTGTCTGAGGGAGGACTACCATTCATAGCACCACAGAACCATGGGATGGCTCAGGTTGGAGGAGACCTCAAAGATCACCTACTTCCAACCTCCTGCCATAGGCATGGCTGTCACTGAGACTGCTCTGTGGAAAGAAGCAGCCACCCCTGCTTGGCATGCTGGAAAGAAGAAGGGATTTTAACCCCCTTTCTCCTCTCCCTTAATGCTATTCACAGCTAGATGATTTTTCTCTTTCCAGGTCCTAATTCTGCCATGCTGGTGCCCATTCTGCTGGGATCCCTGACTGGCTTTGCTGTCTTGGGCAGTGTCTTCATCTGCCTTTTGTTGCATCACAGACAGAAAACTAAAAACCTAAGTTATCCAGAACTTGGAGAAATACGTGGCCTATGAACTACACATAACTGCCTGGTCCTGCCTATCCCACTCCACTGCTACAGTAATCAGAAAAGCAAACGCTTTTGAGTTGCACACTGTATTGCTTTTGTAGACCTGTTGGCCCAGGGAGGAAGATCTCTCTCCTTCCTTTCTTTCCTTCTGCATGCGTGAGCCCACAGACTGCAGAGTAGAGGACTGTAGAAGCAGCCCACCCAAAGGGGAGAATAGATCTGCCAGGAAGCTGAAACCTCTAGGTCAGGGTTCAGGGTCTGTCTTGCAGAAGCACTCATTATTCCTTGCACTGCAGTAGTGCTGTGGAAATTAGCACCACACGCCTTTTGACATCGCCTTACCCACAGAGGTAGTCCCTGTGCTAAGCTGTTAATGCCATTTATGCCCCAGACAAGTGCCATTAAAACTGCTGGAGAGTTAAGGCACAGAGCGAGTCCAAGAATGTGTGCATCGAAGGTAACACAGCTACAAAGGAGCAGTGCCCCAGCACCAAAGGTTTGCCCTCTTCCCTGCAACACATCTGCAATCACAGCAGGTTCTGTGCAAAGCTGCAGCTTGAGGGCTGCTCAGTGGTTGTTGGTAACACATCCCAACCTTCCGGAGCTGTGACAGGGCGCTGGGCTGCAGAGATTCGTCAGCAGTGCAGCTGTGCTTTTGGGAAGAAATCACTCTGCAGCTGTGTGTGGCCCTGCAGTAGTGCTGTGTGGTGCTGGGGCAGTGCCTGCACTCACTGCTATCTGCAGAACTCAGTTGCATCCTGCAGGGCCCAGCACTGTGCAGTGTTGTGGTGCCTCTTGCAAAGGTGAGCTTCAGTACCTGCATGCATTGTAAAGGTGAAAACTGTTAATAAAGAGCTGGCACCTTTATGCTTTATGTGATGAAAGCTTGTTTCTTAAAGTGGTCCCTTTCACAACTAGGGTAAGCTGGTCATAAGAGATAAATAAGGATGAAGTTGACTGGAAAAAGGCAATATAAATCCCATTTATTAAAAAAAAAAAAGGTAGAAAGGATGACCTGAGGAATTACTGACCTGTCTGCCTCACCACTGCGTGGGGGAAGATCACAGAGCAGATCCTCCTGGAAGCTGTGCTATGGCACGTGGAAGAGGGAGGTGATATGGGACAAGCAGCATGGCTCCACCAAGGGCAGCTCCTGCCTGACCAACCGCGTGGCTTTGATGGTGTAACTGCATCAGTGATCAAGGGAGGAGCCACCGATGTCACCTATCTGGACCTCAGTAAGGCCTTTAACACGGGCCTCCACAACATTCTTCTCTCCAAATTGTTAATCTATGAATTTGATGGATGGGCTGTTTGGTGAGGAGGAACTGGTTGGGAGATCGTACCCAGCGAGTGGTGGTGAATGGCTCAGCGTCCGGATGGAGATGGGAGGCAAGTGGTGTCCTTCAGGGTCAGTGCTGGGGCCGGTGCTCATTAACATCTTCATCAGTGATATCAACAGTGGGATTGAGTGCATCCTCTGCAGTTTGCAGATAACCCCAAGCTGTGTGGTGCTGTTGACACTCCTGATAGATGGGAAGGCATCCAGAGAGACCCAGACAGGCTGAGCTCTGGGCCCAGGGGAACCTCAGGAGGTTCAGCAAAGCCAAGTGCAAGGTCTGCACCTGGGTCATGGCAGCACCCACTGTCAGTGCAACTGGGGGACGTAAGGATAGAGCACAGCCCTGCCAAAAAGGACCGGGGGTACTGGTGGGGGGCAGCTGGACATGAGCCAGCAGTGTGCCCTGGCAGCACAGAAAGCCCAGCGGACCCTGGGCTGCAGGCAGAGCAGCGCGGGCAGCAGGGCAGGGAGGTGCTCCTGCTCCTCTGCTGTGCTGTGACAGCTCACCTGGAGCACTGCGTCCACAGGTGGAGTCCTCAGGGCAGGAGAGACGGGGAGCTGCTGGAGCGCAGCCAGAGGAGGGACACAGAAATGGCGGCAGGGATGGAAGCCCTCCCTGCGAGGACAGGCCAAGAGCTGGGGCTGAGCAGCACGGAGAAGAGAAGGCAAGAGAAGGAGAGCTGAGAGCGGCCCGTCAGCATCTGAAGGGGCTGTGAGAAGGGAGGGGACGGACTCTATAGTGGGTCTGTGTGATGGGAGAAGGGGAGATGGCTTCAGACTACAAGAGGGGAGACTGAGGTGGAGCTGAGGAAGAAGGTTTGGCAGTGAGGGCGGTGAGGCGCTGGCACAGGTTGCCCAGAGAGCTGTGACTGCCTCATCCCTGCAGGCACTCCAGGCCAGGTGGGATGGGGCCCTGGGCAGCCTGAGCTGGTGGGGGGCAGCCCTGCCCACGGCCGGGGGTGGCACTGGGTGGGCTTTGAGCTCCCCTCCAACCTGAGCCATTCTATAATCTACAATTCTGAATAAAGATCTGTTGGTAATAACTGCAGGAGCCCTCTGGAGCTGCAGGAAGGCCCGTTGCTCACTGAGCCATCCTATCAATGTCCCACAAGAGTTGCTGCATGCACTATGGAGCATGGGAGCAGCCATTGTGAGTGGGTTCACCAACCACCACCAAAGCAGCCAGCAGCCAGAGCTGGCTGAACTGCCTCGACCAGCTCCTTGCTGTGCTTTCCTGACCTGAAATGCCCCTCCAGGCAGTCAGCAGCTCCTTCATCCCTGCTCCCTGCCTCTCCATGCTGCTTACATTTCTTTTCAAGCAGTTTCTCAGTTTTACGTGCTCATGTTCCTTACATACAAGGTCTGGAGACCCACCCCTTGGCTCACCACGCACCTCCCCATCCCCACTGGGTGTGGAGGAGCTCCAAAGTTATTCCTACACACACTGAAGCAACTGGCAGTGCAGGGCTGCCTCTGATGCCATGGCTTCGGGGACAGAGCAGCAATGTGGCAGCCTCACTGTCTTCAGCAAGGAGGACTTCGAGGAGGACTGGGTGAAAGTGGCCAGCGGGGGCTTTGGGTGTGTGTACCAGGTCAAGCACAAGAAGTGGAGGACGGTCTATGCGGTGAAATGCTCCCCGTACCTGCTGCACGACCCCGGCGCAGAGAGGTAATGCCTGCTCTCCTCCAGCACTGCAATCTGGCATGTATGTGTGTCTTAAACCTAATTAGCAGAGGAGTTTCCAGTAGTTGTTGCTGGGCTCGATGAGTTGATGAAGGTATTTATTCTAAATTTTTATTGCATTCAAGCTGAATGAATCCCGTCTGGTTTGTAGCCACATGCTGATATTTCTTTTCCTGTGATGTTACTGACTCCCGTGGAGATGGCTTAATTTGGCAGTGACCATGCCTTTGGTTTGCAGTGTTTGTGCTCTGCATATTGCATTTAGTCTTTCTATTCTGGGGAATAAGTGAATCAAGCTGATCAGTTTTACTTCTGTATGTATCAGTTCAAGAAAGTTTAATCTTATGGATACCCCCAAAGCAAGAGGGCAGGGGCTTAGCAGTGCTGTGCCAGCACCCACCATCCTGTGCTGGAAGGGAGCAGGTGGGGGCCATGCCTTGCAGCTCTGCCCCAGAAGGGAGCCAGAAACCACACGGGTCCCTCCTTGTGCAGCACTCCATGCTGCAGGCTGTGCCTTTCTGCAGTGAGCCTTTCTACTGGAAATAACACGCCTGGGGTAACCCGGTGTGGGGTCCGTTCCACTGGAGAAAGTCTGGCAGAGGGTTTTGATCGGCTGAACTGTGTTTAGATACGAGGGTGGCCCAGCAGAATGTCATTGTGAGCTCAGATTCATTCCCAGGGTATGCTTTCTAACTTCTAGAAGTCTTTACACTTGTACTGCTTGATGTCTGTCAGCACACTCTGGGCACCCCGACTTGTTCAGCAGGTTGGGAACTGCAAAGATTTAGTAAAGCAAGTCTGGCAGAGCTGGCAGCAATGGGCAGACTTGTCTAGACTGCCTCGGGACCAATTCAAGGGAAATTTGAATCTTTTAGGGGTGTACAGGGCTGCTTGGATAGCCCTAAGCTGCTGTACAGGAACTCCACCTATGGATCAGCACTGACACCATCTCTTGGTTCTTTTTTTTTTTGACCCAGAACTAGTGTGAACTGTCTAATGGAAGAAGCAACCAAGATGGAGAAAATAAAATTCCAGCACATTGTAACTATCTACGGGGTCTGCAACAGCCCTCTGGGCATAGTGATGGAATACATGGCCAGAGGGTCCTTGGAGAAAATCCTGCCCACTCACAAAATGTCATGGCAGCTCAAATTCCGGGTTATCCATGAGATGGGCTTGGCTATGAATTTCCTGCACAGCATGACACCTCCTTTGCTTCACTTAGACCTAAAGCCAGGGAACATCCTCCTTGATGGGAATATGCATGTCAAGGTATGGCCTTATTGTTTGCAGGGACAGGTCATTTCTCTTGGTAGTACATAGGCTGTTTTGAGTCCAGAAGCCTAACACTCATCATTAAGATTGACATCTGCAGCTTGCAAGAAGCAGCTGGTAAACAAATTGCATGATATATTCCAGATTATGTAGGAGATTCATAGAATCACAGAACGGCTCAGGTTGGATGGAGCTCAAAGCCCACCCAGTGCCACCCCCGGCCAAGGGCAGGGCTGCCCCCCACCAGCTCAGGCTGCCCAGGGCCCCATCCCACCTGGCCTGGAGTGCCTGCAGGGATGGGGCACCCACAGCTCTCTGGGCAGCAGCGCCAGCGCCTCACCGCCCCAATTGTGCCAGAACTGGGAATACAGAGGAAAATGCTGATCCAGATGCTGCTGGACTCGGTGAAAAGCACTGATTTTGGTTTTAGCTGGGTTTTCTCAGGTTTATCAGACACCTCCTCATATTCCTGATCATGAAGGACAGAGATATCTCCCAGCTAAAATGAAGAGAAGTGAGATGGTGAATGTTAGAGAGAATGTCATGTTCTCTGCTTGCAGATCTCAGACTTTGGGCTCTCCAAATGGATGGAGCAGTCAAGCCGAATGCAATATATTGAAAGCTCTGCTTTGAGGGGCACTTTGAGCTACATCCCCCCAGAAATGTTTCTGCAGAACACCAAGCCTCCAGGAATCAAATACGACGTGTACAGGTAAGGGCTGCCTTTCTGCACATGGGTGAGACAGCATTCAAATATTCTTCTGGCCAAATTGCTTTGCAGCCCACTTATAAAAGCTATGTTCTGGATGTCTGTCAGCTCCTTCACTACTGCACTGCACAGTGATCCGAGAGAAATAGCAAAGGGGGATTCATGTGGTCACATGCACTTGCACCAGTCAGGCACTCGATAGCGCAGTAGGAATAAAATGGGCTGTATAGGGATGTAGGCTGTCATGAGAAATGCTATAAGTCACTCATCCACTGCTCAAGCCTTGTGGCAGACATCAGAGATGCATGTGATGATTCATAGAATATTGTCCTCTGGGGGTGTGGTGGGTTCCCAGTTCTTCCATCATGAAGGACAACTTTCCTACATTTCTTGGGAAGACAAAAGTAATTAGTGGATTTTATGTTTGTGTCCGATGAGAACTCTATGGAAATGATTGCTCACAATCTCTCATTGCAGCTTTGGAATTGTCATTTGGGAGGTGCTTATGCAGAAGAAGCCTTATGCAGGTAAGTATGAGAGTGAATCCACTTCTTACATGCTCTGCACTCATTAAATGTTTATTACAGCCACCTCCACAGAGAAAAAGCCCAATGTATGCTGCTGTGACTCTTTCAGGAGCCAACATGATGGCCATCATCGTCAAGGTAGCAGCAGGCAAGAGGCCCTGCCTGGAACCCATCAGTGACGACTGGCCAGGGGAATGCCAGCAGATGGTGGACTTGATGAAGAGGTGCTGGGATCAAGACCCTAAGCAAAGACCGAGCTTTACAGGTGCAGTATTTGAACAGCGAATGGATTAGGCAAAGGTCAGCTGCAGGAATCAACAACTGGGGGATAAGCTTGCATGTAACTGGCTGCCAGATAAAGTGCCTGTCGCTTTGGCAATGCTTGGTACCCATCTGCTGTCAACACATCCTTTTTGTCCCTCTTGCCTTCCTCCCCATGCAGAGGATAACAGAGGACTCCCACAGCCCTGGGTGCTGACTGGGTAATCTGCACAGCTAACAGTCTCCCTGCTCCTGCAGATATCCCTGTAGAAACAGACATGCTGCTGTCACTGATACAAAGCCTTGTTGTGGATCCAGAGAACGAGCGCCTTGTCAGAAAGATGTCCCACAAACCTGCCATTGCTGGGAACCAGCAGGTAAGCAAGGCTGCTTAGTGCCTGGGGAAGTGCTCTGAGTCCCTCCCTCTTCTTACTAGCTCCTGAGGAAGTATTTCCTCTCCCATCACTATTTATCATCAGAGCACCTCAACACCCTGTGTGTGCTTGCATAGGGTGCACATCTGTCATTCATTTATGGGGATGGGAAAAGTCCAAATCAATCTAGGAAGCTGCCCACTGTGCTAAACGATAGATGGTCCAACAGAAAGGTCCTTCCTTACAGCTCTATTGCGGTGGCTTTGTCATATCTAAAAAGTTGGAGCTAAGGAGCAAAGTCCCATGATGTCCTGAGATATCTTCAGGCTCCTGCATGCCCGTTAGTGTCATGACTTGCTCTGCTCTCAGGATTGGATAAAAAACACACGAATGACCACACAAAACTCTGGAGCAAAGAAGAAATTTGTGCTAAAGATATATAATGCAAATAAGCAACTTTCTCTTACGTTTTTTTCTTTCCCCCTTCCCGAAAATGAGAGTGACAAAGAAGAGCTTATCTTCTCTCAAGACGCCAGAGCCAGTGGTAAGTAGGGAACTCTTCTTCATCAAGATAAGGAAGAGGGAAACCAGAAGAATAGGCTATTTCATTGCTCTCCAGAGATAAGGATATGTCTCAAGGAGGTTTTCTCTGTGTGTGACTTTTCGTTTTAAATTAAACAAAATGAACTATATGGGAAATAAGTTCCCATGATGCAGAGACCAAACATCTCATGGCTTCGAAAGAAACATTTCACATTCCCTATCTCTAGGACGCTTTTATTTCATCACACAACATGAGGAGCCGCATGCTGTCCCTCCTGTTTTGTGCATACCGAGCTGTTCCATTCTGCCTTTCTCCCCCTGGTGTTCTGTTTCCCCTGCCTTTAGGAACCGGTCACCAGGAGGTTCACGGCCCACCTTCTCACAGTGAGATGGAAAGCCCAGAGGACATCCTGTATCAAGAGATCTGGAGAGTTCATGAGAACGGCCTCACACTGCTTCACTTCGTGGTGATCCAAGGAAATGTGGAAAAGGTGAAGTTTCTCCTGAGCTGCAAAGCCAATGTGAACAGCCAGGCGGTCTGTGGCTACACCCCGCTCATCGTGGCTGTTCAGAAGAGATCACCAGAGATCTGCTCGGTGCTGATAGAGCACGGTGCGGACACCAACATGCCCGATGAGGATGGCTGGACACCTCTTCACTTCGCTGCTCAAAATGGGGATGACAGAATTGTTCGCCTCTTGCTGGACCACCAGGCTCATGTCAACGCTCAGGAGCACGACGGGTGGACCCCTCTGCACTTGGCATCCCAGAACAACTTTGAGAATGTGGCCCGAGTGCTGCTCTCTCGCCAGGCTGACTCCAACACCCAAGAGGTGGATGGGAAAACCGCCCTCCATGTGGCAGCCTGCTTTGGGCACGTCGGCCTGGTGAAGCTCCTCGCCAGTCAGGGAGCAGACCTGGAGAAGAAGCAGAAGAACCACAGGACTCCACTCCACGTGGCTGTGGAGAGAGGGAAGTTCAGGGTAGTCCACTATTTGCTGAAGAACGGGGCCTGTGTCAACAGCCTGGACCAAAACCATTACAGCGCCCTGCACCTGGCCGTGGTGAGGGGGAAATATCTCATCTGCGAGAAACTCATCAAGTACGGAGCCAACGTCGAGCTGCGGACGGACAAAGGCTGGACCCCCCTGCACCTGGCTTCATTCAAAGGACACATCGAGATCATCCACCTGCTGAAAGACAGCTGTGCCAAGCTGAACGTCAGGGGAAGCATGGGCTGGACACCGCTGCATTTGGCCACGCGCTACAGTGAAGAGCCGGTGGTCAGCGAGCTGCTGAGGTGTGGGGCAGACCCCAACATCGCCGAGAAGTCCGAGTGGGCCCCCCTGCATTTTGCAGTGCAGCGGGGCTCTTTTCTGACTGTCATCAATCTCCTGGAGTGCAGGGCAGACGTCAACGTGAAGAACAAAGTGGGCTGGACACCGCTGCACCTCGCCGTCCTCAAGGGCAACATGGCCATTATAAAGACCTTGATTAAGGCTGGTGCTCTGCTCAATGTGGAAGATATTACTGGCTGCACAGCCCTCCAGTTGGCAATTAGGCACCAGAAAGAAAACATCATTACGTTGCTCCAAGGCAAGGACTTGCAGATGAATACATTGCAGAATAGGACCCTGGTGAATGATGTTCAGATTTCAAGACCCAGAACTGTTCCAAGAAGGACAGATTTGTAGATTCATAGCATCTGGCATTTATCACTCAAATTTTCCAGTATCAGAGCCTTAAGTCACTATATCCTGTCACCTGGCGATTACAGGGGATTTTTTTTCAACGGCAATTCTTGAGTATAAATACTAAAAGAATAAAAGAGAGCTACAGAGGGAAGATGGCAAGTTATTTTTGAGAGTGACTGAATTTATAGCCCCTTTTGGCTTGGTGATGCTGGCGTTAGGCTGTGCTTCTCTGTTCTGATACTCACTGTGTGGGGGTGGAAAAGGATATGTGTACTCCCTTTTACAGCGGACACTGCTGGAATCATGCACAGCAGTGCACATACAGGTGTCTTCCATATGTTTTCTTGCTTTTATTCTTTGTTTTCTGACAGAGCAGATTGGTGTAAAACAGCTTGGCGCAGGTGGGAATTGAGTCTTCTCACCTGCTGCTGGAAATAGACACCAAGCAAATGGTGCAGTGATGTGTCAGATTTTCTGACATCTCATTTTTGTAACAAGAGCCTTTATTAAAAATAAACCGAGTAAGAAAAATCTCTGGTGAGAAGTATTTAAATGGATGCAATGCACTGCAAAGTAATTCCACTCCATCCCTTAACCACTCAGGCTGTCATTCCAAAGACATCTTGAAGGATAAACCAAGAAATGGGTGCAGTTGGTGGATGCAGTCAGGTGGGGTTCCTTCCTGCCTTAGCTGAGGGCTATTAGTTTGCAAGGCTGCTCTCAGGCTCCTCTTCTCTTTGACCAGACAGGCTTGTCTGGAAAGTGTTGCTCACGGTATTGAATGAAATTGTTTAGATTCAAATTTTTTTTTGCTGATAGTATGTTTTTGTGGATGTTTCTGTGGATGCGTAGAAAAGGCGTGATGACAAATGCATCCTATTTATGCAGCTGGTCCTACTTTAAGGGTTGTTTTTACAGGCAAGAAATCAGTGGGATTGTCCTGAAGCAAGTTAGGCAGCAGTGCAGGTGATGCAGTGTGCCAGCTGGGGAGACTTTGGGGCCAAAAGAAGTGATCACAGAGTCATAGAGTGGGTTAGGTTGGAAGAGACCTTGGATTTCATCTAATTCCAACCCCTGCTGTGGGCGCCAGATCAGGCTGATGCAGAACAGAACCTGCTATTTTCAGCTGAAGGTTCAAGTGATGTCACCAGTGGGAAGTTGTCTTTTCTGTCTATTGGGAAGATTTTCTAGAGCTTGACGACCTTTGTGGAAAACATGTAGCCTTTAAGGATTTTGCTGCAGTGAGCAGCATTTTTGTGCCACTTCTGATACTCCCACTGTGATCTGCTAAGCCATTCCAGACTCATATGCAATGATGTCTCTCTCTTTCATTTTAGCTAGAAAGATGTGGCAATACCAGTAAACAACCCACAGCTCTGTTTACTCTGTTCAGGGCGAATGCCACAGGGCAGGGAACTCCTTTTCCACCCCAGCCAACAACAGGAGCTGCCCTGTATAGGGAGGATCTGCTAGTAGCTCACTCCAGGCATAAGAAGAGCTCATTGTCCTAGGAAAGCTGGCAGCTGCTTGATCAGAGCAGAGAAGAAAGACAGAACAGAAGCATCTTTAAGTGCTCCATGAGACTGAAGATATATTGCTGTATGTGAGTCATAACTGTATTTCACTGCTTAATGCAGCGTACATTTCCCCTTGCCTGAGCTCCAACCCACTGAAGCTGTCTGGACTGTGCTAAATAAAAGAGCAGGTGGGGTGGCTGCAGTGGCTGTGACTGCTATAAAACGTCCCTTTGTCCCTTCTTGCACATTTATTTTCCTTTTGAAATTTGACAAGCTGAACTCATAGCGAAGTATTGCCAAACCCAGGGCAGGAGGTGGGCTGCTTCCAGGCAGGGAGAAACTGGGAAACCTCCTCCAGCCACGGGAGCAGAGCTCTGTGTGCTGCTGGTGTGTGGGCACTGTTTGCAACTGAGCCGCATTCTGTGGGGAAATGAATGATGTTACTTTGGAAGAAATGGAATTGGCTTGGACAGGTGCACTCATTCCTGGGGAAAGAACTGGCTGGAGGGCCGGGCCCAGAGATGGTGGTGAATGGAGTTACATGCAGCTGTGGGGCTCCCCAGGGGTCGGTGTTTGGGCCCTTCTTACTTAATAACTTTATTGATGATCTGGATGAAGGCACTGAATGCATCCCAGCAAGTTGGCAGACAACACCATGCTGGGGAAGCGTGGATCTGCCTGAGGGCAGGCAGCCCTACAGAGGACCTGGACAGGAGAGCGGCTGAGGGAGCTGGGATTGTTCAGTGTGGAGAAGGGGAGCTCAGGGGAAACCTCACTGCTCTCTGCAGCTCCCTGACTGGGGATTGAGGAGGGCTGGGGGTCCGCTCTTCTCCTGGGTAACAGTGATAGAAGGAGAGGAATGGCCTCAAGTCACTCCAGTGGAGGTTCAGGCTGGATATTAGGAGAAGCTTCTCCAGAAAAGTGGCCATTGGTAGAGGCTGCCTGGGGAGGTGGTGGGTCACCATTCCTGAAGGTACACAAGAACCATTCAGACGTTGTACTGAGGGACACGGCTTAGTGGCGGTAGGAGGACAGTTGAACTGGATGATCTCGAACATCTTTTCCAAACTGCGTGAGGCTGTGATTCAATGACAGGTGCAGCTCCTCTCTGCTCACACCTGTCCCCTCCTGCAGCACACGTGGGTGACTTCAGCAAGGCCTTCAACAAGTGTGGCATGCATCTTGTTCATTGCTGGTGTGGTGCGCTGAGGCGGTCAGCCTCTTATCCTGAGTAACAGAGACAGAATGAGAGGGAATGGCTTCAGGTTGTGCCATGGGAGGTTCAAAGTGGATATTAGGAAAACCTCCACAAGAGTGTTTGGGCACTGGCACAGCTGCCCAGGGGAATGGTGAGATCACCATCCCTGGAGGTGATCAGGAAATGTGGAGATGTGGCACTGAGGGACACAGACAGTGGGCAGTATAAGTGGATGGTTGGACTGGATGATCCTAGAGCTCTTTTCCAACCTCAGCAATTCTGTGATTCTCTGATTCATTGGCTGCTTCCTTGTAGCGTCAGAATATCCAGTTTTGATAAGATGTAAAGCAAAGGCAAACAAAAATCCTTAACATCTGCTAATTTCACTTTGATTCTTATAATAACTATTTGGTGCCAGTTTTCAAAGGGAGGAGGAAGAAGACTTACAGGGTGGGATTAGAGGCTGCTGCAAGTGAGATGAAAGAACTTTGTAGCCTGGATTTGTGTTACAGGAGAATGAAATAGACAACACCTGTATTACATTCTTATTCCTCCACTGGCATGCTGAAGGAAAACTCATTACATTGTCATCAACAACAGTAGAATTAAGAATGAGTGCTTGGCCAACACCAAGCATTGCCTCCATGTGGAGTGTCCTTCAGCACTGCAAACCTGGATGTCCTCAGGATGTGCCCAGTGTCACCACATAGGTCTCTGGAGACAGACATTGTGCTGCTGCCCACAGCAGTGCCAGGACTGGATCCATGCACCTGCAGAGCTGCTCACAGCCTTGAGCAGAGCAGTGCTGCTAGCAACTTGGAAGCTTTGCCTCTAATTAAAACGTCTTGTTTCTCGTTCTCATACAGCTCGGAGATCTCTTGCTGAGACCTAAGCTGTTTAGCTGTTGTTAAGCTGTCAGAGGCATTGCATTAAATATGAGGCACAGACAGACAGCTCTCCCTTGGTGTGACATTTTTACTCCAATACCACTTTGAAGATGTTTTCTTAGCAGCGATGCTTGAAATTCTGCAGGATGATGGATGTGACTGGCAGCAGGAATGTCTGTCTGCCTGAACTTACAAATGAAGAAATCCATCAACCCCAAGAACAGCCCAAACCCACAGCAGTAACCCAAGTCAGTCCAGGGAGAGCTTTTGTTGATGAGTGCTCCCAGGGGCTTGGATCTGTGACAGAAACTTCTGGTGCTCATTTCACATGCTTTAACCTCCAAATAGGAGAAAACAGTGAGGCGTGAGGGACTGTCTTCTGCCTGTTTCCCAGCCTGTCCGGGCTGATTGCAGTCATTGCTCACACTGAGCTGTGGGACATCACATTGTTTGATAGTGATGGGATGAGAGAGAATGGCTTTAAAGTGAAAAAGCAGAGATGTGGGTGAGCTGTGAGGAAGCAATCCTTTGGTCAGGGCAGTGAGGCGCTGGCACTGCTGCCCAGAGAGCTGTGGGTGCCCCATCCCTGCAGGCACTCCAGGCCAGGTGGGATGGGGCCCTGGGCAGCCTGAGCTGGTGGGGGGCAGCCCTGCCCACGGCCGGGGGTGGCACTGGGTGGGCTTTGAGCTCCATCCAACCTGAGCCGTTCTATAATCTCTGACATGGGAGTTGGAAGCACCACTGCTCAGCTCCTGGCTTCCCATGCGTACGTACATCCCCAGGAGCACAGGCACAGTGCTGAGCTGGAGCAAAGCCTTGCTGGGCTCTCTTCAGCACCGCTGGGGGAACATGAGCATCTCTGTCACTTGAAATATTTACACAAAATAAAGAAATCCAATTGCCACATAATTCAATAGCTCATTTCTATCATTGCTCTGACAGAAAAACAAAACTCAGCTCAGATGTCATGGAGCGCTCTCCAGAAGAGCTTAATTAAATTTATAATGAAAATAACAGGGGATTAAGAAGGCACAAGGGAAATTTATTCCTCTTGCAGAACATTACGGAGGTGATAGAAGCAATTTTCAGAGAAAATTACCTGTTTGCTACTCAGTTTCTATAGAAATTAAATGAGTCTTTACAAACTCTGGAAAGCTGCATTCCAGCCCCCACTTTCTTTGTGACTGTGCAACTTGCTGCTTGTTATTTCTATAATTAATCGTGGGTCTTCACCTCAAGCCCCCCTCCCCCCCCCCTTTCCTTTCTTCAGATGTGCTTCAGTCTTTTGTCCCTGCTGATAACATGATATAACCATCCATATATCTCTTAAGCAAGAGCTGCCAGCGCTGACAGTGTGTGTCAGCTGTGCCTGCTGTAAGGAGCAGGAACAAGACCTAAATCTTCCACCAGCTCAAGTGCATCACTCAGATTCTTTAAAAGGCCAGCCTTAAGTCTCATGAAAATCCTGTCTTTATGCTATTTTCAGTTGCCTGGGTGAAAGCAGAGCAGCGCTCCTCACAGCCTTGCTCAGGACATTGCGTTCCTCCAGTACACAGATTTGCTTCTCTCATTGAAATGCAGAAATGCATGTTGCATTTCTGATTTTCTTCCACTGCCTAATTTCTGCAACAAGATTGGGAAGGTCATTAATAGACAGTATCTGTAAAGGCTCTGAGGTCTGCGGATGGAAAGCAGGGACAGAGTGACAGGGTTCAGGAAACACAGAGACGTGGCACTGAGGGACACGACCAGTGGACAACATTGGTGGTAGGTGGATGGTTGGACGGGGTGATCTAGAGGTCTTTTCCAAGCCTCATGATTTGATGATTCTATGATCTCACATCAGCCTACGTAGGCCAAGCTTACCTGGCTTGGGAGTGCTACCTTGCATCTACACCTTCTGCAGCAGCCCCAGCCAACGTGCACTGCTCGAGCAGCCCCAGGTCATTGCTCCTGACAGCCTTCTCTTGTTGTTCAAATCCCTCTCAAAATGACATGCTTTACAGTGCCAAGGGGCAATGTTCAGATGACATCACTTCTGTGCGTGGGACAGAAAGGACTTAAAGCATCTGAAACTTGGGTTCTCTGTGATTTGTGCTTGTGAAAGTGGAAAACAAGTTAAAGCCAGACAGGCTGAACCTCTGTCATCTGGCACCTTGCAGAGTTATAGACGTGTATGTGCAATGAGTGTAATTCACTCTTGGTCTGATTTTGCAGTCTTTTGCATTTATTTAGCTCTATGCATTGTGGAAGATGCTGGAGGATCAGTTCTACAGGCCACTGGGTTCTTTTGCAATTTCAGATGTGTTTAGTTAATTAAATGCTTGCTGTTGAAGCATACTGAAGCAGGGGTGACATAAAATATCTCTACACAGATATGGCTGGGAGATTGAATCCGAGCAGCTCCTATTTGTTTTTTAGGAAAACAAGCAATTGTTCTGTTCTCTTATTTATTCAGATTGCTGTTGTTTTTCCCCTTGCAGTGGACCAAAGGTATCACTGACTTCAATTCTTCAAGCAGCTTTTCAACCCTTTGCTCCGTTAAGCCACGGGGGTACAATTTGGGGATGTTGGACCAGCAGTCTGCATTTGATTTCTGTTGCTCCCATGAAAGAGACCCATAGGGAAAAGGCTAGGGTGCTAAGGGTTAAAATTACATAACCTGGGAAAGAGTTATTTGCGAGCACTATCCATGCACTGACAGCGTCTGCATTGTGTTTGTGGGTGTTCAAGTGACCAATGGTTGCTACCCCCCATTACCATATCTCTATAGCATCTTTGAAACCTTCTAGATCTTTTCAGGTTGTTTATGTAAAGGAAAACAGCTCTATTCATAGGATCTCCAAGTCCTCAGACATTCATGGAGAATTTTGGAGTATGATGGATGCTATCAGCATTCTGCTTCTTGCTTCCCTTCTGACTCTTAACACGTACAGTTCTCAACCAATGCTGCATAAACAAATCCAGTGGAGAGTAAATATATCTGTGGATGCAAGGAATGGTCCTGCCACATCTCACATTCATACCAGAGAAGTGAAAGCTGTGACTGATATTGATTTCTTAAGTGGTTTCTTAGTGTCGCATCTGTCTAGAAATAATTTTTCACATGAGAAATTTACAACCTAACTGAGGGGAAGTGAGCAAGTGGGGTTTGTCATGCCTATCATGGAATGATGGATTTTCTGCTGAAAAATTTCTTTTCAGAAGAAGTGCTTTTGCCTTGTTGAAAGTAATTTGTGGGAATTTCAGTGAAAGATTTCAGTTTTCCATGCTAAACTCATTAAAGGAGAATATCTGAAAATCAGAGAGACACAGAACAGCTCAGGTTGGAGGGGAGCTCAAAGCCCACCCAGTGCCACCCCTGGCCGTGGGCAGGGCTGCCCCCCACCAGCTCAGGCTGCCCAGGGCCCCATCCCACCTGGCCTTGAGTGCCTGCAGGGATGGGGCACCCACAGCTCTCTGGGCAGCAGTGCCAGTGCCTCACTGCCTTCACATCTAACTGATATCTCCCCTCTTGTAGGGGAGAAGTCCCTTCCTCAGCCTGCCTTCACAGCAGAGGTGCTCCAGCCCTCTGAGCATCCTTGTGCCCTCCTCTGGACCCGCTCCAGCAGCTCTGCATCCCTTCTGTCCTGGGGGCCCCAGGCCTGGGCACAGCACTGCAGGTGGGGCCTTGCAGGGGCAGAGCAGAGGGGCACAACCCCCTCCCTCTCCCTGTTGGTGCAGTCCAAGGGACTGGTGGCTCCTTGAAATGAAGTATTTCAGTTTGCATTTGTGTTTTGCATTAACATCAAATGTTTTTGTGTTGATATTATTGGAATCAAAATAAAGGTTGATAAAGGTAAATTGGAATTACATCTGCAAAATTTCCGGACGGAAATCTGGAAAGGAGACAAAACACTCTGGTCTTTTCTAGCAGAAATCCATTCCTGGCATTACCTGTGTTCTGAGTTCTATCTCGCTGTGCTCTCTATCAGTGTTAATCTGCTCAGTAGATGATAGCACGGTGCCATTCAAATCCCTGCACGTCCTGCCTGTGATGCCATTTGTCTGTGAATGCATGCTGCTGTTCTTCCCTATCTCCCATTGTTCTGTTCTTGCTCTGAAGATGACTTGTTAGATCTTAGGCTCCCCACTGTCCAACCCATTCCCACCCTGCTCTAAGCCATTATGGCTTGCAGTGATCCAGACTTGGAGGCAGCAGGGAATGAGATCAAGGCTGTGACAAGTCTCTTGCCACGTTTTATCACACAAATGGATCTTCAAAGGCTGTCTGCATGTGACACTGCCTTTACTGAACTGCACCTCTCTTTCCGGCAGCGATGGGTGTTTCCAAGAGTGTTTTGAATAGGGCTGGGAGGAACTCTGGGATGGTATCCTGTCGTCTTCAGGAATGGTTTTATGCAACATATTTCTCTAACTTGTCCTTAAGAGCCATCTGTTACAGAGATCACTTCCCACAGGACTTTGTTCCAATGCTGCACTGTAGCTAAATCAGGTTGCAAATAACTGCACCTGACAATAAGCAAGTCCCAAATTAGTGGTATACAAAACATTTATTGTTTTTGTTACCAATCACTACAACATGGGCCAAGTTCTCCTGCATATGTGACTTACAAATAGAATAAAACCCTATAAGAACAGAATGAATCACATCATGCTTCAAAGAGGCAGTTGCTCATTGTACCCATGCTGAAAAGCTGTGCTCTGGTTCACAGGTAATGCTGCTGATGCCTTTATGAGTCACTCATAAGCATTGCTGCATTTAATCAGTTGCTCTCCTCTTCAAGAAGGTGAGACCAAAGCTTTTCTTTGGGTGAGTGTCCAACTTGTTGGAGTTGGAAATTCCAGGCATAGATTGCCAGGTGGGGTCTTCAGGTCCACATCTGCAAATGTGCACCCATTTTGTGCATCCACCTGCACTTATGTTCAGCCTAAGGCAACAAATTTCCACATGGGATCAGCGTGAACAGCTTACATCTGGTTTTATAACAAATCTCTCCATCCAATGCCACTTGATGAGGGGGAGTTCTGGAATGAATATCCCAGAGCTTTCCTTAGTTTCTTGTCTGCAATAGCTCCAGAATACAAATACTCATGATATACTGAGTTGCATGAGTGCAACTCATCAAAAAATATTGTGTTAAAGATTCCATCTCCCTTTGGAGCAATTATGCAGAGGAAGATCTGGCCGGGATAGACCAAAAAATATGCAGTAATCAGATGCAATAAAGGAAGGTTGGGCTGTGAGCACCTGATGGAGCAGTGGGTGTCCCTGTTCATTGCAGGGGAGTGGGACCAGATGGCCTTTAGAAGTGCTTTCCAACTGAAATTATTCTATGTTCTATAAAATGAGCCTTTCTCTGCTGCTGTTAACCCAGAGGTGAACTTCTTCAGAAATGGAAAAACATTGTGGATGCTGACAGCTTTTGGCTATGGCCAGATTTAAGTCTGGGGCACAGCTGGACTCATTCCATGGCACTTGTGCTGCTGCTCTCCACCAGAGCTTGTTTCTCAGAGAGGCACAGGAGAGCTTCTCTGGTAACGGCAGATTTTATTCTTGTTCTTTGGACAAGCTTATCTGCCTTCCTCAAGCAGGAAAAAAGTAACTCTTTAGAAAAGATTTGGGGAATTGGTCTCTTTGGGAATGACAGTTTGCTTCAGGGCTTTGCTGAACCTGACCTGCCTCACTTTGCTGGAATATTTGTTGTCTCCCCAGAGAGATGAGTAGGGCCATTTGTTGGCTGGCTTGTTCCTGCGACTGCACACAGTTGTGCTCTTCTGAAGGCTCATCCCCAGAGACACCAGTGAGTGCAGGGAGATGTCAGAGGACAGAAGTAATGGGAGGGGGAAGCAACAAAACAGCCATCATGAAACAAACAGCAACAACAAAAAAGAGAGAAAAGGTGGAACTTGTCCAAAACCTGCTGAGACTCTTGCAAAAGTACTGTTTTCATGTTAACAAGATGTTCAGGATGTCAGAGCAACTCACACTGCTGAAGGGTTGGGTTAAGTGGGCTCAAGGGCCAAGCAGGTAACAGCAGCAGTGATACGGTGCCACACAGTCCTCACTCATAGCAAGTGAAAGCTAAGGGAGTTACTGCAAGCATAATGGAAGTATAGCCCAGAGCAGTTTACTGCATATCTGCCACCAGCTGAGAACATGCCCAAACTCAATTACCATAGCACAGTAAATTGCCAAGCCGCAATAATTCAGTCATAAATCTCCATCCCCAGGTTAATTTGGTGTGATTTTCTCATCTAGACTCCAGCCTTCATATGTACTGCAGGAGCTGGATCCCTGTTGTTCTGGACTTGTAACGCCATTTATAGCAAAACAGTGCATAGAATAAGAGTTGTTCAGGTTGGAAAAGACCTCTGAGATCACCCAGTCCAAACATCCACCAGCCACCAATACGGCCCACTGACCACATCCCTCAGTGCCACATCTCTGTGGTTCTGCACACTTCCAGAGATGATGATTCCAGTATTTCCCTGGGCAGCCTGTGCCAATGGCCACTCTTTTGGAGAAAAAATTTTTCCAGATGTTCAATCTGAGCCTCCCCTGGCACAACTGGAGGCTGCCATCTCTTGTCTGATAAGGGACAAGAGGGAACATGTGCTGTGCTACTGATGAATGAATGCATTTCTCTGTGTCCCTGCCTTCAGCCAGCCAAGTTGTTAGACTTGCATTCTGTAGCCTATGTGCAAACTCACCAGTTCTGTTTCGGTGTCATAACCCATCTTGTTCTTATCACATCCCATGTTTCTCTCTGAAGCCCTGTACATTTTGCAGCTTATGGTTTGACAGAGCTTATGAGATCTGCAGAGATTCTCGGTTGTCAGCTCCTTTGTCACTGTTAGTATTTGCAGACAAGATTAGATTTTTTGCAAGCATTAATTTTGTGGTTCCTTGTGGTCTGCAAAACCAGCCTCATGGTTGCATTGCTAAATGAACAGCTAGTAGCAAATACTTGGTGCAGTCAGAAAGCCTGAAGCTATGACCCCATTTTCTCCCAACTGAGGTTTGTTTACTTCTGCTTTTTAACTCTCTTTAAAGTAATTTCTAGGTCTGTTAATTATTCATTATACCTTAATTATATTTAGCCCATCATCACTGCTCTTCCTTTGGTGAATAAAGTTGTTATTTATGAGTCAAAAGCTATTTATGAAACAGACAGTCTGGTATCCTCAGAAAGATGTGAGTTGAGGGACCTGTTTTAATTATTAAAGCCTTGATTACAGAGAATGAGTTAATTTAACAGGTACAACTGGTATTCATTTTTCTGCTGTGTGTATGTCCTGCTGCTTCTTCCTGGAACCTCTTTTACTCCGTTGGGTTAGAATGGGGACATTGTCTGAGTTGAACTTGACAGCTTTGGAAATGCTTTTTACTTTGTAAAACTTCAATTTCAAAAAGAAATTATCTTTTTGCCCCGTTTTGGCTCAAGACTGAGTAGACTGGGGCCTTTGGCTCATGCCGAGGAGCAAAACGCCATCAAGCGGAATTCTATGTTGGTAGCTCTGCCCTGGCAGCTGGGTTTTGTGGTTGCTTTGTTGTATAATGAAAACTAATCCTGGAGAGAACCCCAGTGGTGTGGCAGCCAAGGCTGAGGCTGAGGTCTTGCTGCTGTGCTGAGCCTGGCTGAGGTTTGTGTGCATCTATTGGATTGATTCCTGCATCAGTGTCAAATATCTCAGCAGCTGGCACGAGGAAACAGTGTGGCATAAGCACAGCACAAGTGCGAATGTTCCTAAATGAACATCTCTCACACATTCTAGCAGTCTCTAGCATAAGACAAGAGAGAAAAGCTCCCTGTGAGCCCTTCCTTTGTCCTCAGTAGTGCTGCTGGTGGTGGGGATTCTCTCCTCGGGTGGGCTCAGAGCAGTGAAGTCCAGAATTAGGTTTTTTGGGCATTCCTACATAGCTATAGTGTTAAAAATATTGTACCTACACAGATTGCCTGCAGTGCCATAGTGCTCTGTGTGTGTTTTCTTCACGAGGAGACTGAGAATTTGTTCATTCCGCAGGACTGTTTATTGCTGTGCACAAAACTGGTGGCAGGTTGGTGGATGAGTTTGGCTCATTTTGTCTGTTTTCATGACTCTTGCAGGCCAAGCAGATGAATGGTGTCCTGGTGGGAGCAGTGCCTTTCAATCACCACCTTCAGCCTGTGCTGCTGCGGGCCGGACAGAGCCAAGAAGTCACTGCAGGCAGCTGCTGTGCCAGCAGTACCAGTGCGACTGCGCCCGGCTGTTTGTCATCCTTCCCTCCCCAGTCTGCCTCTGTCTAGACCAGAAGAGACATGGGGAGATTTAAGAGCCTTTTCTGCCTGGCTCTCTGCACCCTTTCTTTCCTACATCTGAGGCTTTGTCTAGACAAAAGTTGGGATTCCTGGACAAAAACTGAGATAAGGGAGATAGAAGAAATGCGACTGATCTACAAAGCAAGTCAGAAAAAATACAAGGTCTCACCTACAGCCCATCCTTTCCTGTTGTGTCTGTATGATGTATGACTGACCCATTACAGCAAAGCAGCTTTGTCACAGCTTCTGGTAAGAGAATGAAACAAGCAGATGACATCAGAGTAGCTTCTGCAAGTCTCTCTTTAATTACAGTGCTGGATGAGGACATTTGTTGCCGTCACATGTACTGATGATGGGTAATGTACATTCCTGACTCTCCAGGAGCCGTGTTTTCACTGGAGATGTTCACCACAGAGGTAGTGGCTTTTTGTTTTGTTTTGTTTTTCTGCTCTCCTTTTCCTTTCAGCAAGATTCAACAAGCTGGTCAGGAGGACCAACAGACCCACAGCCACAGCGGGAGCAAGCAGGGAAGCATCGGTGCAGGCAGGAGGTCCCCCAGCTGCTTTGCTACACCGCAGCATGGGGCCGTGAGCCATGGAGGAAATGCAGGGATGGGAATACTCCATAAGCAGAACTCAAGCTTCGAACACAAATACTGAATCACAAAATAAGGACTGCAGCTAAGGGTTGTAACAGGTGTTTCTGAGCAGATTTCACCTCGCAGCAGAGAAAGAAACCTTTCTCAAATTGTGTTCAATATTGTGCCCAGGTCTGCAGCAGGAGACCTCATTGCCCCGTGCATTCCAGCTGCCTTATTGCTGTGAGGAGCTGCCCAGCTCGGGGCTGGATGTCACCATGCCAGGTGCTGTGCCACTGCAGGCTGTTCTTGCTCTTGGCAATTGTTCGTTCTGTGTAAAGCCACAGGAGCTCTCATCTTCTAACAGAGCTGTGGAGGCTTGGTTCATAGACGGGAAGTGCTATAGCTTGTTCTCTAAGAGTGGGTGCTTTTGGGAAAGGCAAACCTGCTGCAGAGGAGATGAGCAGACATGGCAATGCTGCCTTCCCAAGGACAGCAGAGATACAGTTATTCCTATAGAACACCTCTGAGTCCAGAGTGTTAGGAGCAGGTGGCTTAAAGCCTCATTGCAATTAATGGTCATCTCAGAACACTCAGGTTGGAGGAGAGCTCAAAGCCCACCCAGTGCCACCCCCGGCCGTGGGCAGGGCTGCCCCCCACCAGCTCAGGCTGCCCAGGGCCCCATCCCACCTGGCCTGGAGTGCCTGCAGGGATGGGGCACCCACAGCTCTCTGGGCAGCAGCGCCAGCGCCTCACCGCCCTGACCAAAGGATTGCTTCCTAATCCAATCTAAATCTCCCCTCTTCTATAGTCCCATGTCCTGTCGCTATCAGCCCATGTAAAAAGTCATTCTCCTCCTGCTTGTAAACTCCCTTCGAGTACTGGAAGGCTGCAGTGAGGTCTCCCCATGATGATGGGTTGTGGGTAATTCTTTTCAAAAGATATGTAATCTCTATGAAAATATACCCATCCTTCTTTACCCTAACTAGCAAATTCATGAAGAACACAGACTCCTTCTGAGAACTTCTTTCTCCCCATGGTGTTTTGGAAGAGCTGTTCATCACCAGATGAACGCGAAATTGGATGTGTTAAGCTGGATTCAGAAAGCAAGTACAGACGGTGGTTTTGTCCCATCCTGAGTTAACACTGAGCAGAAGGTAAAGTTATGGCACAAGGTTGACATTTTACCCACATCTGGGTAATTTTCAGGGCCCACACCAGGCGTTAGTAAAGAGCAAATATCACCTATGGTGACTTCCAAATGCTTTAATTGTTTTGGGGGGTTTTTTTGTGTACATGCATATTGTTTTCCATTTTGATTCAGCTCCTCACCTGGGAATTCACAGAGCCAAATGGCACATTTCTGCTTTTGTAAATGTGATAGAAAAATAAGCATTGGGTTATCAATGTTTCTTTCCTCATCCAGTGATTCTTTGAATCTTTCAATTAAGACCAGTCTGAATTGACTCCCATCAATGCGTGCACATACCTGGTGGAAACTTCTCTGGCTCCTGTGCCTGAGACCTCTTGAGTTACACATTCAGGCATCTGTAATTTAAATTTATAGCTGTGACCAGACCTCGAAGAGCCATGTTCAAATGTTATAAAAGCCCATGGGCAAAATACTAATAACACTGGTTATCAGCTTCTTCCAGGAACAGAGGATTAGATGGGAAAGCTTCGGATCAAGGTGGGACTCCTGCCTTGGTTTCAGAAGACGACTGAGAGCAAGTGTTACAGCCACCTGACACAGTCTCTCCTTGATGTACAGCTGGAACACATACAGCCCGTGCAGCCCATCCCTTGGGACAACACTTTGTTAACTATATAGGAAAAAGAGATAATGAAAAAAGTGCTGCTTGGCAGTGGTCTCTGTCTGATCTAAAGCAGAAAATGAGTGGATATTCCACAAACTGCATAGAGAAAAAGGGGATTATATTGCTCTCTGGATTGCTTTAACATCTTCAGGAAAGAGAGGGTGATTGGAACGAGGGAGCCTGCCTCTGCATATGGCTATTGTCATCATGAAGCTCTCCAGAGCCTACATCAGTTTCTAGCCAGACCTATTTCCATGTCATTTTATTCATCTTACTGTATTTTATTTACAGAGATATTACAAAATATATTGTGAACTGAGTACGATAAGCACAGAGTGGATTTGGCAATGCCAGAGTCATCGTGGTGACATTACGCTGTTATGGATTTCCATTTGTTTTAAACTATGAAACATAGCAGAGGGTAAGGGATGCTGGAAACATCCGGACCCATCCAGAGTCCCACCTGGACACAGAGCAGGTTTAGCTAGGGACATTCTTGGGCTTTTATTCTGGCTTTTTTTCCAAAATCACAGTCTCGATCTCATTTGCTATTAATTTGAAGTAGGCACGGCGTTACACACTCCCTGTTGAGAAACATAGGTAAACCATATCTGAGGTGATCCTTGGCTTTATGGTGCCTTAAAGTTAGGTGGGAAGAACTGGACCTAACTTGTCCTGTCCAAGTTCACATCTGAAACAGATGTGGCCCCAGATGCACAGCCTCTCCTGGCACAGTCATCATGTCTCTACATTCATCATGCTATTGCTCCTCACCTGGCTTTTACTTCTTGAGAAAGTCTGGAGATGAAATGCTGGTGGGTAGAAATTGCTGCTGGGCTGGCTGACAATCAGTGATGGTTGGTGTCTTGTTTGATGCGAGTGCATACTGTGCAGTACAAAGTGTCACTTCTTTAACTTCTCTCTCCTTTTATTTTTTGGCTTGGGCTTCTGTTCAGTTCATCCTATTTATTCGTATTTACATTGATGTAGCGGTCTTGCATGAGACTTATGCTCCCCCTTCTCCTTCTGCCCATTGCTTGTTGCAGGGGTTGGATCTGTAGGTGGCAGAGCCTTCTTAACCCACCTGGGGACCTCTTAAATTTGTAGGTGTGTTTTCCCTCAGGGCTGCAGCAGTTTGATGCTGGGTAAGTCAGCTGGAGGTGAAGGCAAAGATATTGTACGGAGTTTCTGCAAGCTCTGTTGGCTCCTATTGCAAAGCGGAAAAGATGCTCTTGTCTTTGGTGAGAATCGTATCAGTGACTCCATGCACGAGCCAACAGCAGTGACTCATCACTGCCTGCACGCGGCTCTGCGAGTGTCTGTGTTTAATGCACTCAAGGTTAGATGGCCACAGGCAAGAATCAAGCGAGTGTGTCTCGATTTTTGCTTCCACTTCAAACACAGTGTGAGGGTAACTCTTAGACGTGCCTCTGGGATGGATGTCCTGGAGCCCAAAGGTCACCCCGAGGAGTGGGAGAGCCTCAGCATGAAGGTCATGATGTCCCTGCCAAGAGGCGTGTGGGCACGGCGCTCCACGGCACTGCGCTCCTCATGCCCAGCGCAAGAGCTCAAGACCTCTCCATGGCTGCCTGTTTGTGCGCGTGAATGGCATTGGTTTCTTTTTCTCATTCTTAAAATTGTGGTTAATGTTTTTACTTTTAACAGTGGAGGATCTTCATGAAAGCCTTGCGAAATTCAATATTGAAGGTGGTGTAAATAATTGGATTGACAGCACTGTTGACATATCCAAGCCACGTAAAGGCGCTGTACATTGCTGGGGGGATGTTGCAATCGCAGTGCATGTTCAAGATGTGAGTGATGAAGAATGGGAGCCAGCAGATGATGAAAACACCTGGGGGGAAAGGAAAGAGACAGATCTTGATTGCTGAAAACTGGAAAATTTCTGAGAAGGAGAACAGTAAACCTTCTGTTTGTTGCTATGTCTCTGACTATATCCTGAGTAACCAAGTGGTAAAGAAATTCTTTGCTGCTGTAAATAGGCTGCATCAAAACCTCTGGCCTTCAGAGGCACCGGTTTCTTACTGAACTATGCTGCCTCTTGTGCTATAAGCTGTATTAGAAAGCACATGATCTTTCTTGCCCCTGTCTTTTGGCACTGCAATCACTGAACAGCTGGACAGCTTCCTGAGCCTTCTGTACAGCCTCATGCCACATTCCTGGCTGGAGGGATGCAGCCTTCCTACTTGAAGCCTCCTGCCTGTTTACACGAACACATTTCTGATGTACTGAGTGGAACTGTTCCTTTAGGGACCTGGGAAAACAGTCTGTGTTGAGCACTCAGACTGGGTGCCTTAACCCTGACTAGCTGTTGCCTGTCTTGAGGAACACGGGGTGAAGCCAATGTGCGCTCTCACCAAGTACAATGGCTAGCATCTGGGTGGCTTTCTTCTCCTTCTGCTGTGAGAGTTTCCTCCTGTTCATAGCCTTGAGAAGAGTGCTCCTCGTCTTGCCATTAGGCATGGACTGGATCTCAAAGACCTTGGCTGTGTGTAGATTTTCTTTGGCATGTCCGTTCTTCTCTACTTTCCCAGGGCTGTCCAAGGTGCACCGGCTTGAGGCGATGGGCACAACCAGCTGGTGGTTGCTTGGTGCTGCTGGCTTGGCAATGGTTCTCTCAGGGGGACTGGTACTGGACACCATCTCCATTTCCATCTCTATGTGACTTTCCGCCTCCTGGATGAGAAGCAAATGCCCACACCATAAGGCAGGTAAATATACAGGGAGGAGCAATGAATGTTTCTTACATTCGTTGTGAGTGAAGCTGGATGACGCTGAAGAACAATCAACACCTCTTCTCCCTCCCTGCTTTTTGGGAGAGCCTTGGAGAAAGGTCTAAAAGTTGTTTACATGTGAGAATACATTTGAGTTTGACAGAACTGCAGGAAATGACTCTTGCTCTTTCATTGCACAAGGAGGTTAAGAGATGGGAGAGATACTGTCTCCCCTCCTCATATATTTGATTTCAGTTTTAACGGTGTAAATAAAAACAAAATCTACAAGAAAACCCAACACAGCCAAGGCAGTCCAAGACTTAAAGTAAATAATAGAGAGGAGAAGAAAATCAAAGAGACAAAAATTGTTAAAATGTCATGGCTTTTATAGCTGATCTTTAGGTGAGCTTAGTCTGGCTTTTTGAGCTCTGTGGTGTTAAACCCCCTGCTTCACTCTAAGGAACAGGAAGAATATTTAAATTTTGAGATTGAATGGTAACCTTTGTTCTTAGCTTATTTTTCTCCCACACTGCATAAATTCATTTTGAGCCCTGAGAAGGGAGAAAAGAGGAAAGCTGAGTGCTCTGAAAAACTACCACTTCTCTTTAACACTCACCACTTTGCGCTTATTAACTTGGAAACTCCCATTGGACTTCACAATAACTGTGCAGAGCTTCACGTCTTCTGGATGAGTGCATTTGTCCTAAGGGGCAAGCACCGGCTCATAGGTTACACAAGCAGATAGTAATTAGGAAGGGTTGCTGGTGGGGGAGGCACGTGGAAACACAAGCACAGGGCATGAAGCAGATATTAATCAATGTGACTAGAGTGCTAGGATGGAGACTACTCTGGAGAGGCAGCAATGGAGCCAAGAGTCCCTCATGGTTTTAGTGAAGGAAGGAAGCCACAGAGTTTACCTTCAGCGGCGCATGTGTGTCCGAGTCCAGGCCGTGGCTGCTGCGCTTGGTGGTGACGCGCTTCCTGCGCCTGCGGAGCACCATGTAGATCTGCACGTACACCAGCAGGGTGACGATGAAGGGGACGTAGAAGGAGACAACAGAGGAATACACGACGAAGGCAGGATTGGCAATGATGCACTCCTTCTCATCTGGAAGACAGAAGGTTTCGGGCTCGCTGTCCCTGCTGTCGGACCTGCACCAACATCCCCTCCTCTATCTGAAAGCACCCAGAATGGAAGGAGCACTCTACCCCACAGAAACTGGTAGATGCAAAAAGCCAGCTGCAGGTGGCACAACTCACCTGCCTTGTTGAGGCCAAACAGGATTGGGCTGGAGATGGCAAATGAGAGCACCCAGACCACGGCAATCATGACGGTGACCCGGCGCTTGGAGCTGTAGCGGGTGTTGTACAGCATTGGCATCGCTACGGCCGTGTACCTGCAGCGGGAGGCACAGACCTGCATTACCCTGCAAGAGCTGCCCTGGGTTTGTCACTGCAGAGCCCTCACCTGTCAATGCTGATGGCACAGAGGTTGAGGATGCTGGCGGTGCACATCATGACATCGAGGGTGACAAAGATATCACAATGGATCCGACTGAACCTCCACTCCCCAACCACCTGCAGAGAGAACGCAGTCAGTGCAGGAGATCCCCTGCTAGGAGTGCTATGGAGGGGTCTGGCAGGACAGGCAGAGACTGCATATCCCAAGCAACACTAGTTGTACTCACAGCTCTTCCTTAAAGCTCTTATGCTTTAAATTTAATTACACCTGGCAAAGATCAGTAACAGGGAAGAAGGATCCTTCCTTTTGTGTCTTTGTTTATCAAGCCGGGGAAGAAATTTAATGTGCATTAATTTTTGTGAACAAAATGAATTTAATTCAGAGTGAAAATCCTTTGACACGTTACTTGTTGTGATAAAGACAGAGACTGAGAGATAACGCTTCTAGCTACCAGTAGACGTTTTCTCCTGTATTATGCTGTTGAAACTGAACTTTGAAAATTAAGTTTAATAGCAATTATTAGGACTGCTGTATTTGGCATGTGATGGAAAATGTATATTTCCCTCTAATAAAAATAGAGTCCTACTGCATTTGAAAATAGAATGAATAAGATAACTATTCTTCAGTTATTTCTGCTCTGATATACATAACCATAGGGAGCATGAAAAAGAAAGAATGACTGCATTGAAGCTTGAGTGACAGATGAATACTCAGTGATTAAAAAATCTCTTAAGAGACAAAGTCACATCAGTAACTTCGACTAGAGTTTGCCCGAAGGCAAAGGTTCCCAGCCAGAGATAAGGCTTTGCAAAGTCACGTTCCTGAACCCATGGGTTTGAGTGCATGGAAAACACTGCTATCCCCATGGCTGGCCCAAAGAGAGCCAGGGCTCCTCGCAGCACGAGCGCTGTTGTCAGACAGAAATACAATAGATGAGTGTAACTCATCCCAGAGGCATTAGCTACAGTCACATCCAGCCTGTGGTCATGTTAATATGCTTCAGCACACGCACAATGCTTTACATTTTTAAAGTGCCACACAAACAATAATTAACTGGAGTGATAATTAGTATTGTGGCTTCTCGACAGCCCGTGTCACATCAGCGGATTTGTTTTGCTTTGCATTAATACTTAACGAGCTGATTGATTATGGCTTCTTCCACTGCTTGCCTCTGTTTTATCATTTCCTCTCCTAATGAAATGCCTGAAAATGAATTGCAAATTCAGTGTAGTTCCAGTCTTACGCTTTCTCTGTCGGTCGCCAGCATCCCAGCTCTTGGCTGCTTGAGGAATGCAGCCATCCCAGCCAAGGACAGGGGGAAGCTTCTCTTTTCCACTCTTTTCTCCAGAGATGCTTTTCATTCTTTTGTGCTGTTTACTGTTGCAATAGTCCTGTGCTGCTGGGTAAACGGTATTTTGGGAGTATTTGGCTCTCTTAAAACAATGTGCCACTCAAGTATGGCTCTGTGCTGCAGAAGCATAGAGCTCTTTTGTACTGAAGCGACATGCTAACAGCAGTAATGTGACAAGTAGCTCACTTGTGAGTCTGCTTCTCTTATATATTGTGACATAAAAGCTCTGGATTTACAACCTACTTCTACAACTGCTTGCTCTTCTTACTACTCTAGTCCTTCAGGAATAGGTTTCTGATTACTGCTCGGTGCAGTTTTAGTGTGACACCCATGATGGTGTTTCGGGCTCATTCTTGTGCTTGGGAACAGTTTGTTGGTGCAGTCCTGAAAACAAACTTGAGATCTTTCATTCTTGATCCCTGGATTTATAGGCCAGATTTTCAAAGCAGTTGGGTGGTAATTCAGCCTTCTGAACAGTAGCGTATTTTCAAGTAAACCTGTCATATTCTATCATGTCTGTCTATTGAATAACTCAACTATTACGAAATTTAAAACATAGAACCATAGAATTATTAAGGTTGGAAAAGACCTCTAGTATCATCTGGTCCAACCTGCCACCAATACTGCCCACTGACCATGTCCCTCCATAGTACAACTACCCTTTCCTCAAACACTTCCAGTGATGGTGACTCCACCATTTCCCTGGCAGCCTGCTCCAATGTCTGACCACTCTTTCTGAGAAGAAATTCTCCCTCATAACACTTCTGGGGAAGTTCAGGAGGTCTGGAAATAGCTGATGTCCAAACTGCCAAACCTTTCCCCTTGGTACTCCTATACCAGAACCGTTCAGTGCTGAGAGGCAAAGCTGGGCCACCTACCTCCAGATAGACCACCCAGGGCATGACCAGAGTTGCCACCAGGAGATCCGCCACCGCCAGGCTGACGATCAGGTAATTGGTGGTGGTCTGCAGGGCTTTCTCCCTGGACACAGCCATGCAGACCAGCACGTTGCCAAACACAATGACGAAGATGAGGAGGGTGAGCAGCACGGCATAGTAGTTATACTGAGGCTTCTGGTCTGCACTGGACTCGTTGAGTGGCTTGCTCCAATTCCTGTCCCCGGTGTTGTACCAGGAGAGGTTTAGAGGATCCATGAAGGTGAACTTGCCAGGTCCCGGCTCCACCCTGCACAAAGAAGGTGTTGGAAAAACAGTCAAATGTTGTCATGTAAAATAAAACCAAAATTACCATGCGGACGCGGCCTTGCTTCTGAATTCCCATGTGCAGATAGCTGCTGAATGGGAGTGCTACGGACATCCAGAGCACAGCTTAAGCTGAAGGTCAGGTACCTGGGCAGGGATTTGGGAAGTTCATTTCCATTTTGGGTTAATTCCCCCAGATTTCTGCAGTCTGGGCTATCAGTTGCAGTTATTACATAAAGGGGACATGTCAGAGGTTGCAGTCAAAAAGTTTAAAAGCAGCTGAAGTTTTTGGCTGCTTGTTTGGGATTTCAGGTTTGAAACAGACCTTGTTTCACTTCTCAGCACTTCCTGAGATCACCCGTTTCATATTTGCCAAGCTTCACCTCCATAAAGACCACTGTGATTTGAAAATCCGGCCACATTCTCAACAGACCCTAAAAAAGGCCATTTAATTTTCTCACTAAAAGACAAAGCAAATCAGATTTATAAAACCACGTAAGTGATCAAAATAGCAAAACATTTGCAAATATCAAATTCACTTGGGAACAATGGTTTCTTTATGTTTCACTGAGCTTTTGTGCGCTTTTTTCATTCAGAGAACAATTTGTATAATAAACCCTGGAAATTTGTTGCATATGGGTCCTTAATGGCTGATAATTCAAAAAGTGTCTGTCTGACAGTGCTATCAGCAGCACTTGATAGCTCTACAAATGTCTTCTTAAAAACTGTCAAAGTGTCAGAAATTAATTAAATGTTAGCTTATGTGACTCAGAGTGAAGGGGGAAAAATCAATGCTAAATGCAGCGACAATTTCTTCTTTTCTCCTGTTGCCCTTTGATAATGCAAAGCTATCTACAGAAGGCAGAAACATGCATATAATGCAGGATGGGGAAAAAAAAATAAAGCAGGAACATAGAAAAGTATCTGGAAAGTATAAAAGGAGTTGAATGATTTGGTATGTGCAGCTCCTTGGCTGTTCCAGCTCCCGAGCTCTGACTGCGGTTCATTTCCAACTCGATAACTGCACAAAATTACAAAGCCATGGCTCAGATTCATTCCAGGATCAAGAAAAAGAATGGGCATGAAAGGGTGTTTGGTCACCAGGAGGTTTGGTAAAGGCTGGGCTCTGGTTTGGGAAACAGAACAGCTCGAGGTCAGCCCAGTTCCCTTCTCCCACTGCCCTTCCCACACCCGATCACGTTCCTGTCTGAGAGGCACAGCGATGGCCCACGTTAGAGCTGCAGTGCTGTTGTGTTCAGCACATCTTGCACAGCTGTTTCCAAGAGCATTTTGTGCAAGGCGCAGTCACATCGTATTGATGAACACCAAGGTTATTTTCCGGAGCAGAGTAATAAGCTGACCTTGTGCTTCTTGTAACTCAGTGTAATGGCTTTGGTCTGTTTCAGCTTTTAGTCTGGTGGAAAAAAGGGGGAAAGCATAAAACTGACTTTTGGTTGCAAACCCAACTGCACCGCCATCCTTCTCCTGTATTTTCATTTTAGGAGAAAGTCAGGAAGGTCCGGTGTTAGTTCACAAGCAGGAAGGGAGGATCAGTGTCCCTGACCAACTGGGAAATGCCTCTTGGTGCTGCCCAGAACAGGACGGTGCTTCATGGCCCTTCACTGCCGATGGTTTCTCAGCAGAGGACAGAGCAACACTCAGAAAACCGCCCTGAAAGGAGGGGTCTTCAGTGCTTTTATCCAAATAGCTGCATGGGTGGAGGCTGGGGGATGGGATCATAAATGTAAGGGAGAGGGAGGACTGGCACCTGCAGCCTTGTGGGAATGGGGTTGGAGCTCTGCACACCGCTGCCAGGGCAGCACAGAATCAGGGCTGCTCATGCAGGGCTGTGGGACGCAGGTGTGGGCAGAGCCCTGAGACAGAACAAATTCCATCCTGAATTAACTGCGGCAAAGCCACCTTAATTCCAGCTGGGAGCCCACACGGATTGTTAGCGTGCCTCAGCTAATCCAGCTGCGGATTTACCGAGCGGTCAAGGGCAGGATGGAGCAGCAAGGTCACAGCCCTGTGCCCGATGCCAGCCCTGGTTCCTCCCCACACTTTGCAGCTCCAATCTGGCCCGAGGCTGCGTGGGAAAGGTGTTCAGAGACAGATTTGCTCCAAAGGCATTTCTATTTCCCAGAAATCAATGTCTAAGTGATGTTTGTACACTACAGTGCCTTCCTGAATATTGTCATTTTCTTCAGAAGATGTGGAATCGATGGGCCACAGGAAAGCTGTCAAACTGACAGCCTCTGTCCTGCAGATGTCTCCTGATGCTGTTTTCTGTGCTCCACCGAGAATGCACTGCAGGCACCGCAATTAAGGGCGATGGTGTTGTGCTGGAGGAGGGAGGTGGAGGAAGAGGAGGAGGAGGTGCTATGTTTCCCTGTCCAGGAGCTCTGTGTGAGGGGAAGCAGCTCCTGGAGCAATTGTGTTGTTCCTTGCATATTAGCCCTGAGCTGCTGTGTGTGGTGAATTGCTGGCCCAGAGAGCGAGGAGCAGTAGGCAGGGAACAGGGATCTGCAGGGCATGGCATCCACAGGCACTGAGGAGGAGGCAAGGTCAGGAATTAGGAAAACATTGTGAATTTGGACCTGGCTGAGAACCATAGAACCTGCTGCTGCTGCTGCTGCTGCTGCTCATGCTGATGAAAAATCCCTTGAATTACTCATCTTAGAATTACTGAGTTGGAAAAGATCTGTAAGATCACCCAGTCCAACCATCCACCTACCACCAATGCTGCCCACTGACTGTGTCCTTCAGTGCCATGTCTCCACGGTTCTTAAACACCTGCAGGGATGGTGACTCCACCACCTCCCTGGGCAGCTGTGCCACTGCCTGACCACTCTTGTGGAGACGAAATTTTTCCTAATATCCAATCTGGTACAATTTGAGGCCATTTCCTCTCATTCTATTGCTGTTCCCTGGAAGCAGAGGCCAACTCCTAACTCACCACAACCCCCAGTCAGGGAGCTGCAGAGAGCAGTGAGGTTTCTCCTCAGCTCCTCTTCTCCACACTGAACAATCCCAGCTCCCTCAGCTGCTCCCCATCGCACCCCATTGTGCTCCAGACTCCTCAGCAGCTTTGTTGCCCTTCTCTGGATATCCTCTCATTGCCTTTCTTAGTGGTTCTCTCTCTCCAGCAATAAGATTATGCAGGCAGCAGGTTTAGCTACTTGTGCACCTCCAGATGTAGATATGAGAGATAAAGATTTGGGTTTTTTGGAACTGAATTTTAACTTCAACATTGCACAACCTTCATGTCTATCCGATGTAACAGTTTTCCCCATCAACTCCTTGTAAGAGCCTGAGGAGAAGCTTCCTCCACGCTCTTTCTCTAAGGGAACCCTTTACAGTGGGGGTTTTTAGGGGTGTTCAAGTACTGTGTTATTCAAAACATGACATTTTCTATGCACAGTGTTTTGCTTCTCAGCACCACTCAGAGCTCTGCACTACCCCATGTCTGAGCCACTGACCCAACAGCAACTCAGGAAGGAGAATCACAGCAGCCCCAGCTCCTCTCCCTCAGTGATGAGGAACCCCCAGCACTATTCCCACCCCAGTCAGGTTTCCAAGCTCACAGCATTGGTTCCAGCCAACCCAGCATCCCTTGGAGCTGCCAGTCCTGCTCAGCGGAGGCTTAGCAGGTGCCCAGCAGGAAAGACAGGAGGGCTCTTTATGCTGTAGATCAGTGGTTTTCCTTCCAAATGGTAGGATGTATGAATAGCTTCCTCCAGCAATAATCTCCTTCTAGAAACCATCCTCATTGCCTTTACCCATGTAATGAAAAGGGTGCTATGGCTCCTGCCTGGCAGGCTGCTGGTGCAGAGCCATTGGTTCCTATCACTCCTGGAGAAGACGTGGGTACAGGGCAGGCTGTACCATGTTCAGCATTTGGCAGATTAAGAATTTTGCAAGCTGGAGCTGCTCCAAACACAGCCCACTTGAACAGTGCTCAGCCTGGTGGAAAGGATGGGCAGATAAGGACTGTTTTTCACATTATTTTTGACTGTGTGTGCTCTCAGTCTTGGACTCCCAGCCAGAACATGGAATCACAGAATGGTTTGGGTGGAAGGGAGCTGAAGGCCGCCTGGTGCCGCTCCCTGCAGCGCACAGGGACACCCACAGCTCAGCAGTGCTCACAGCCCCGTCCAGCCTGACCTTGGCTGTCTGCAGGGACGGGGCACCACCGCCTCTCTGGGCAACCTGTGCCAGTGCCTCACCGCCCTCACTGCCAAACCTTCTTCCTCAGCTCCACCTCAATCTCCCCTCTTGTAGTCTCAAGCCATTTCCCCTTCTCCTACCACACAGACCCCACTAAAGTGTCTGTCCCTTTCTTTCTTATTTTCAGTGTTTAAGGATGAAGAATTCCTTTCTTAAAATCAACAACCCTTCTGTTGGGCACACATTAAAGCCAATTGTGGAAATAACCATGTTCTGCACTTCAGGTTCTAGTGTAATCTGTAATGGCCATGGTGAATGCTGCATTGGTAGGGTGAACATCATATGTGACTTCATTCCTGTGTTCTCACATGACGATGGCTGCTGTCAGAGGCAGGTCTTCTGACTAAAAAAACATTCCTTCTAATTAACTATTGCATTGCAGTAGACCTAACATCCTGTTTTGTACAAAAGACCATTTTCCCTAATTTGTTAATATGTAAACTAATGCTAGATCTCTCTGAGTAGAGCCTCTGACTAATCTAATAGCTCCCCAGCCTTATGATGCTGCTAATCCATCTTTCAGATTTTGTTCTGTATTTGAGATCATCCACCAATGTCTGCAAATAACCTTTTAATCACTGGTAGAGCTAATTGTATTATTTCTCGGGAAATGAAGAAGTTGAATCCCTTCCCTCCCATCCCCAGCAGTTATCTACAGAAGTGGTTGAAATTTGAGCAAAATATTTATACAGGCTGCCCAGAGAGCTGTGGGTGCCCCATCCCTGCAGGCACTCCAGGCCAGGTGGGATGGGGCCCTGGGCAGCCTGAGCTGGTGGGAGGCAGCCCTGCCCATGGCCGGGGGTGGCACTGGGTGGGCTTTGAGCTCCCCTCCAACCTGAGCCGTTCCATGAGATTTACTTCTTAGCACTGGTTAAAAGGTGGCAACTGCAGAAAGATTTAAAATGTGGTTTGGTTTGGTCTGATGAATGTTCCCCCTACGTTTTGACGCTTGGTATTTGAAGAGTATAACTTAATTTGATTGCAGAAATCGATTGTGCTAGTTCCTCAGTTGAATATACAGTGTTTCCCTCCAGTCAGGCTCTCAGCATGGATGCAGCACCTAGCACAAGGACAACTCAGCACCGAGGCCCTCAGCCATACTTTATTAAAAGTAAATAATAATAATTCACATTGAGGATATCAAATATTTGTCTTCCACTTATGCCATCTAACATTCATTTAGCAGCTGCTCTTTTCACTGCCACTCCTATCGCTAAGCTTGTTTGCAAAAATGTTTGCCAAAAGAAGCAAATTCCAAAGGAAAGCAAAGCAGCCCTTTTTCCTCTTCCCTTTCTCACTTCCCTCTCTACATCCCAGGTTTGGTGGGGTTTGCCCTGAGCTGTGCATGACTTATGTTTTCCACAAAGTCCCTTTTAGTGGATGCTCTGTGCTTCATGGTGGGTGGGGACCAGAGGCGGCTGCAGCCCATGGAGGTGGGGAGGCTCCATGTATTCCCCTGTACAGATCAGCCAGCGTTGCTCAAATTTCAAATCCTAATGATCTTTAATCATTTAATCCCTGACCCAAATCGGCTCCACTGTTCTGCCTAAATCCTGACTTCCAGCACCAACCTTTGTCAGCTTTGCAAGTCAACTGGAAGTGCAAGGACACATATGTGGTCCAGGACGTATCCTTTCCATCTCCTGCCATGGCGTGGGCCCTCAGCATCGAGGAACTGAGCTCTGCAAAGCAGTCATGGCCACAGTGCTGGAAAGGACTCAGGGAGACCATGTTGTTCCTGCTCTGCATCGTGGCAAGTGTTTGTCTAAATGTCCCCACCCAGCTTTCCAGATAAGCACAGCACTTCTGTACCTCTTATACCAGCAATATACATCCAGTTGTACTGTTGCGGCATTCTTGTGTCCCCCTCCTAACTCAGTAATTTGGCCCATGGGCACAGATTCACTACACAGCAGATCCTTTTAGCTGTTACTTGTGACACAGAGGTGTGAGTTCCTAGAAGTTCTACTGCTGCTAGGCATGGCCTTCTTCCCACTGGAGATTCTGACTTTATTACAGATGGATTTGGCCCTTGGCTGGGGTAGCAGGTTGGAGATTCATGATCCTTGAGGTCCCTTCCAACCCTGGCCGTTCCTTGATTCTGTAGCAGAAATACCATGTGCATTTGGGTCTCAAAGAGATGCATAAGAAAGATGTGCAACATGGAGACCAAAGATGTGCAACATGAAGACCAAACCTGTTTGAGAGTGCCAGCAGGATGATTTTTCTGAACAAACAAACAAAACCAACCCACCAACCAAACCAAAACCTTTACAGTAGATCAGCCTGCAGAGAGCCACCAGCACTGCAACCCCTGGTCGGACCTCCCCCTGCTGCCCTTCACACTGCAGAGGGAATTTGCAGCCATGCCCCCATGACAGCACTGCAGTGACACTGTGCTGTCACCCCTCTCCCCCCCAGGGCACCTGAGGACAACTTCCCCTGCTCACACAGCAGGGAAGCAGTGCAGAAGGAGCTGGGCATCTCTCCTTCGTGTCTCAGCTGATGGGAGATGCAGTGTGACAAGGGGTGTCACACGCGATCAGACAGCACCATGAGGCAGCCACGCTGCCCCACCTGACTCACCCAGCCCCTCACTGCTGTCCCCGTGCTCTCAGCCCCGCTGCCGAGCACTGCAGAGGTGGTGAGGGGACACTGCCTCTGTCCTGCCAATGGATGGGAAAAAGAGAAACTCTCTCAGAGCCCAGGTGGATGGCATGAGCCGTGGGAAAGCAGCGGCTTTGCCCCCATGGTGCAGGGCACGCTTGTTTTCCAGCACAGATGTTCTGCCGGTGCACGAGCCTGGTGATCTGGACCTGTTTAGTTACAAATTCCATATCGTTTGCATATCCATTTAACCCAGAAAGTCATTAATGGGGCTCTGGATAGTCATGAATATTTCCATCCTATTCGGGAGGAGCAGGTACTCTTTCCAATGAAACGCTGCAGGGAGTCACTAATGTTTTTAATTATGGAGTGCTTGGTACAAGTAATTATGGAAGTTAAAGTCGGGCCAAAGCCTACCTCCAGTGACGGTTTTATTCATCAGCAATATAAATAAGGGGGCAGAGGTGACCAAAAGCAAAGCGTGCATGGCCTGAACAAATGTTCCCTATCTGCTGGAGGTGAAACAAGCAGAGAAGTGCAAGGAAAGCCTCTGCCAGGCACTCACCTTCCTAAAACAAATGCACTGTAACACTGCAAAAAGGAGCGTGCTCTCTAACACACTCATCCTGCAAAGTTTCGTTCACCCTCCCATCAGAGCTCAGTCCTCTCACCCCGTTTTGAAGAAATAACTTGCAATGAGATTCAAAAGAGGTTTTATTTGCTGTTTTCCACCATATCTGTGTCTTATTTTTCTCTGCAAACTGATGTGTAACAGTACTGAAATAACACTGAGGTCCCTCTCAGCATTAAATACTGTTCCAGCAAACAGAAACAAGAAGAGAGGAAAGACTCAGGGATGTGTGAGTGTGATATCCCTGGCCTATATATGCTGGCCCACCTCCACTGCCTCTCAGTGCTGGTGCCATCTGTGCCCTCCTCGAGGTGTTTTGCAAAGTACAAGCACCAGACCTGCAGTTTTGTTCCCAACTCAGACATGGGGTGGGTTGGACAGGAAAGTCCTTGTGATTTGACTTCATCACTCAGAAATGAGATGTGTTCTTAGTGATCAATGTGCTCTCACACCGGACGCACTGGGAATGTCTTCAGTGTGATGCTATTAGGGCAGAGTGCTGAGAGAAACAACCCGAAGCTGAGCTGCCTCCTATTCAGTCATTGCTTTACTTCACTGTTTCCTCTGAGTGTCCTTTTCGTTTTCTTATTCCTTTCTCCTATAAACCGTCTCATATGGAGGCTCTGTGAACTGAGCCCTTCTGAATCAGTAATTCAGCAGTTAACCAAACTGCAATGCAAGGACCCGAGGGATCTTAACTTTATTATCATTACTTCTTCTCATCGTTTTCTGTCACTGCTGCAATTTCCTAATTGATTCTTCTTCCACACTAGGGGGGGAAAAAAAAACAAACCTCCAGATAAATAAAAATAACAGTTGGAAAGGAAATTGCAAAGCAATAGACATCATATGTAGGCAAACATCCTCCTACAGAACGAATAATTGCACATTGTTATCGCGTGGAGCTCTCTGTTTATTAGTGAAGCACCTTTCAGAAGAAATACATATGCTTCTATTCTAGAAGGGATATTCAGAGAATATTTTGGCTTTACTGGTGATGTGGAACAGGAATGGCAAAATTCCTCTGCCAGAAGCACTCACCTCTGCCAGAAGCACTGAACCCAGAACTTTGCAGCTAAAGAAGCTCTGATAGCAAAGAGGGATTATTGAGTTTGTAATGAGGAAAAAAGCCAGAGCAAAAATCTGTGGGAAAAGCAGCTGCTTTCTGCAGAACTATGATTCAGTTCAACTGCCCATGGAAATAGCTTCGGCCATTAAGTTTTTGGCAAGTCCAAGCTCTTAATGCTCTGCAGAACCAACGTCGTGACTGGGGGCAGCAGTTACCCCAGAGCTGTCCTGGGAAATCCCAAAGCCTTCTTTACTGCTGTTTGACTGCGAAGAGCAGACTGCTCTGCTCATCTTTTCTGTTTTCTAGAGTGGAACCACCAACAGAAGCCCAAAGGTTGGCTGTACCTTCATGTGCAGCTGTAAAATAATAACGGCAATGTTTTTGTAGAATCACAGCATGGTTTGGGTTGGAAGGGAGCTGAAGGCCGCCTGGTGCCGCTCCCTGCAGCGCACAGGGACACCCACAGCTCAGCAGTGCTCACAGCCCCGTCCAGCCTGACCTTGGCTGTCTGCAGGGACGGGGCACCACCGCCTCTCCGGGCAACCTGTGCCAGCGCCTCACCGCCCTCACTGCCAAACCTTCCTCAGCTCCAATCTAAATCCCACTTTTCAGTTTGAAACCATTTCCACTTGTTCTATCACAACAGATCCCTCTGAAGACTCTATCCCCGTCCTTTTTTACAGCTTATTTACACTGGAGGAGGTCTGGAATCCTGACTTACAGATCAAGACAATGTGACACAGATGTTATACAAAGACTAACTGTAAAGACATGCAGAAATCCTGGCTAGCACACAGATTTGGATGTTGGGTTTTTGATTCTCCTGTTAGTCAGATAATTAAAATCTCTGATTATTAGCATCAGATTGCCACTAAGAAAGTGAAAATAAGGAGCTCACGCATTCACTCAATCACAGTTGCTGACGTATTCCTGTACAACCACAAAGACATTTTTACAGCATCCATAACCTCACAGAGATTATAAACGTTCACGTACTGGGCCGTTCTTACTGTTCAGTCATATTGATGGCTTTTTTAAAATATATGTGTTATTAATGATTTTTTAATTAATAAGACATTTATAACTGTGGCTTATCAAGCATGGAGAACTAAATTGGGACTCCTCCATCTCTGTGTAGGTGCTAGAGGACGGTGAGCTGGTTGGAGCACCCTGTTCTCTGCTGTTGAGAGACGCAGGATTTCCAAGCATGTAGACAAGGCTCTGCTTGGACTGGCTTGTCTGGACTGGTCACCAGAGAAAACAGAACAAGGTTAGAACTCCAACCTCAGGATCCTGCAGTCCCGCAGATAATCACACTTCTCCAGACTGTGTTCAGAAATACATGAAAGCTTGAAATATGCAGATAAGGAGGTTGCAGGAGGTCAGGAGAGTGCTTGTGCCAAGCAGAATCTTAATTTGTTAAAACTCCAAACCGCATGAGAAATCTAAATAGTGCTTGGGGCCAGCGCTCAGATCAGACAAGTAATTTGCAAGGTGTAATGTACTGGGTAATGCATTTAACTGTTCTGATGTCTTTCCTCAATTCTAGTGCTCAGGAGAATGTGATTCAGAAACCTGAGATGCTGGTGAAGGGTTCATTTCTCTACAGAGCTGCAGATTGCGCAGCGCGTTCTCAATAGTGTTGATTTTGCTGATGCATCCACAGCGCTAGTGGTTGGCAACCTGAAAAGTGAGTAAAATCAGATACATGCATTTATCAACTAATAAGTGTGTTTTCAGCTCTCAGATAGAAACAGCTGAGGCTACAGATTCTGAAATTTGGGATAAATAATGGAACACGCACGGAAAGGAAGAAAAAGTCACACTGAATGTTAAGAGCGAGGCTGCACAGCCACCGTGGATTTCCCTTAGTTCAGCAGGGCTGGATTGCACTCTGATTAGCCTTTCCCAGACAGCATACACAGGTTTGGTGTGTTTATTCAGCTCCATTAGAAATGTGAAGTGTGGACGTCACTCTGAGCATCCAGGCCTTCTGACAGGGCTCGCCACTGCATTCTATTATTGACTGCTTTTATTGCTCCTTCCAGTCTATCCCTCTTTCTCCAGTGCTACAGAACACATAAGGCTGCATTTACATTTTCTGAATGGACTAATCATGGCTCTCTGCTTTGATAAAGATTGTGCAGCCTCCCACATAACCACATGGAAACCAACAGGGAAGAGTAAACCAGAAATAAACCCGTTCCAGGGGGCTGAGAGAAAAATACCCACCAAGATAATTGGGAGGGATGTACAGCAAAGAAGCAGTTGAACACAGAGTCACATCTTTTAAAAAATTATGATGCTAAAAATATCCAGATGAAGGACAGCAAGAGAAAACATGATTGAAGCGGAACAATTGGAAGGGGAGTTAATACTTATTAGCAACCGTTTTAGATTGAATATAGGTTGGTTTTGTAACAGCACAAGGAATGATGCATCTGACAGGACTTAAACAATTGCCTCCCCCTTCCCAAAGAATCTAGTTAGCAACACTCTGCTGCAAATTAATCGGTCTCAGTTGCGTGCTCCTGAACAGTTAGCCAAGGCAAATCCACCTACTGCATGTTTTTCTCCGTAAAATGCCGCAACGTTTGATCCCAAACAAATCTTGGCAAACCTTTTACCCCTGAGTTCCAAACCTTATTATGGTTTAAGATGTTGCCCACTGTATTTTTTTCCTGTAGCCTGATAAGAATAACCTGGAGGAGTTGGACAGTTTTCCTTTAGTCCATCGCCGCTCCTCCAGCAGAAGCTGAAACTTACTGCCTGGGCAGGAGCATGAGAATGGGGCAGTGTGTGTGATATTTCTGCAAGCTGCCGCTCATCAAACAGGAGTTTGTATCTCAGGCATTCACTAAGTTTTCTTCCTGTACATTTATTGCCCCTGGGAGAATTTGTTTCTCTTGTACTTGAAACTGCCTAACCCAGATTAGCAGTGGTCTCCCCTTACATCTAGGTTAGCAGTGTTTAGGAACATTTAGCACCCAGATATCCTGTGCCAAGAAGCTTTACAGTTAAATTACATGGTTGTGTGGACGTCCTTCCCATCCTACATCTCTCAGCCTTGAAACATCGGCTGTCCGTGTCAGAAAGCTCCTTTCCAGATTCCCTGAGAGTTCAGAGGAAATTTCTGCACACTGGGTGAAATTGCAAAAGAGTTGCTATGAGATGATTGTGAGGTTCACGGGCCAAATCCTTCTTATTCATATCTGAAGAGCTGCAGACACTTGTGCACTTGAAGATAAGTATTCTTTTCAAAGTTGCTTGTATTACAGAATTCATACGTGGCGTTTGTCTAAAACATGGTGACTTACATAAAGAAGTGTGTGAGAAAAAGGGCAAGCCTGGCCAGAGGGGGTTAAAGTCAAGCAAGTAAATGCTTTGTAAAAACATCGTAGGACCTGGACCTTCATTCCACCACTTCTGCGCACAGTGGAAGTAGCAATGTCCAAATGTTTCCAAGTAATATGAAACCCTACTTTCTTCTGGGTGAAGCTTGATTTCTTTTCCTATCCAAATACTCCCTGCACTTTCACAGGTAGGTAATTCCATACAGCTCACTGTATGCCCACAGGTAAGGCAGTTCGTATCAGCCCTCGGGGTTCTTACAGCCATGGGGCAGTTTGGTTGTTACATAGAGTGGATTCAGCTGCCCCACAGGACTGAAGTGATCCATCCAGAATGTTAAAATTCTCTCACAACTATTTTTTCAATCCAGCAACGAACACAGGAGTATCCAGGGTAATTACTCCTCCCTAAAGGTTTTGCTGTGTCCTTTCAAGACGCATCAAAATATCAGCACTATGAGCTCTTAAAAGGCAAATTTGAATTCCAAAGTTTAGGCAAGCACAGGGTGGGGGGGGGGGGCAGGAGTGTTTTTTTGTGTGTTTTAATGTTAAGGTGGAATTTTAGAAGAAGGATGCACAGGGAATCATACCAATAATTTATGGCTGGACTGGATGGTCTTGCAGATCTTTTCCAACCTTGGCGATTCTGTGGTTCTGTGATACAGTATGTGCTAGGCCTTTCTGCTCAGTGGTGTCACTGGGTCCTCGCTGTCAGTGCCATTGCTCAGCACTTTCAACCTGATTACAAAATGCTGCTGTTCTCTTCCAGTTGTATTTAACAGCAAGTTTGTGCTGTCCGTTGACCAGTGCCTGGAGTTTTTGCGAAGGCCAGCAACAGCCTGAGTGTGCAACCCCAAGAGCATACAGGGAGGAATACACTGACACCACCGTGAAGTGCCATTAAGGGAAGCGCTGAGTATTTCTCCCAGGCAGGTGCCTCACACTTCAGCAAAGCTGGGAAGGGTTGAAGTGCAATCTTTGTGCTTGCTTCCTTGCATGCGTGCAGTGCATGCAGAGAGAATGGATGCCAAGCTGTGATTCCTTCGTGAGAGCTGCGCGTGCATCCACAGCGCCGCTGCTCCGCGCATCCACGCGGCGTAACCCCACAGCGCAGCGGGTGAGTGGTGATATGGGGCTGTGTCAGGGGACAGCTGTGGGGTGGGAATGCAGGACCACATGTGACCTCTGACCTAACTGACATCACCACCGAGCCTTTCACCGATGCGCTGAAGGAAAAGGGAAAGGGAAAGGGAAAGGGAAAGGGAAAGGGAAAGGGAAAGGGAAAGGGAAAGGGAAAGGGGAAGGGAAATGGAAAGGGAAAGGGAAAGGGGAAGGGGAAGGGGAAGGGGAAGGGGAAGGGGAAGGGGAAGGGGAAGGGGAAGGGGAAGGAGAAGGAGAAGGAAAAGGAAAAGGAAAAGGAAAAGGAAAAGGAAAAGGAAAAGGAAAAGGAAAAGGAAAAGGAAAAGGAAAAGGAAAAGGAAAAGGAAAAAGGAAAAAGGAAAAAGGAAAAAGGAAAAAGGAAAAAGGAAAAAGGAAAAAGGAGGTTCTTTGCTTCTTCTTGATACAGACCCCATTTGCTACAAGTTACCATCAGCCCAGCCTCACCTGGCTTCCAGAAGTTCACATGCCTCTCTCTGAAGCCTGAAACTTACAATCTTGTTTTATGATGCTGTGACAACTTCAGATGGGCAAAGCACTTAATTTATATCAGATAATTGTAGCTCTGTAGTTACCACCTCTAGAAACATTAAGGCAAAAAGCAGGATCCAAACTCACATCTATGTAATCCTGCCAATGCACAGTTATTGCTCCCAGTGTTATTATTTCAGATATGCAGAAGATCTGAAGTCTGCCTTTCTCTTTCTTTCTCTCTCCATCAGATTTGCCTGGCATACATTCCCTGCCTATGTAAGCAGAAGAGAACCACACGGTACACAGATCAGTAGAAAGTGCTTTTACAACTCTGCTCTAAAGAATGAGACATAAGGAATAGATTCTGAAGTAGCAGAATTTCTGGTGAGTGAAAACAACAAATGGAGAAAAAGTACACAAAAATTACAGATGGTGCTATTTCCACTTCTTTGGTAGGGTTCTCCACACAGCTTTGATGGAGTTAGCAGTATTGCCAATAGACTTTTCCTAGATTGCTGCAAGCAAGTGACTTTTACATAATTTCAAAAACACAACCACAGGATTCTGTGGGTCTATGATATATTTATGAATTCCTGAGACCGTTCTGTGGTTAAAAGAACAACTGAATGGGACACTGTACATGTAAGAAATATAACCCATGCTATTTTGCAGTGAAATGTGTGTGCAATCTATACTTATAAAACAACGATGCTTTTTCCCCATCTTTTTGACTTTAAATTCTACTTGTTGAACAGTGATTCATGCTCCACATGCTGTTAACTCTACGGCTTCATGCTTTGCATGTGGGTAAGTCAGGCTGAGAGGGACTTGACAATTAATGTGAGGATGTGTGATCTGTGTAGAAACCACCTACAGTCAACAGCTTTGAACAAAAATACCTCATTGCTGAACTGGACCCAACACAACCCTCTCGTCTGCTTCCCTGCCCTAACTCCTTGGTTTCTTCTGGTTTCAAAAAGCCAGATGAAACTTACAGCTGAAGGACAATGGGGAAATACTGAAGAAGAAACAGGAATAATTCAAACTTCCTTCATGTCACAAAGGTTCTTATAAACCTTGCAGGATTTCTGAAAGCTTGCCTTACAGGGCTTGTTCTGGGAAGGGTGATAGAAACCAATCTGGTGTCCTTCACTGGGAACGATAGCTCAGCATCACAGCTGGTACTGAGAAGTGAGTTGCAAGGTATGTGAGCTTTGCATTGCTTTGCATTGCTTTACGTAAAAAATAATAATAATAATAAATTAAAAATCAGTGTAATGAGAGAAAAAACAGTGTTTTACCTAAAGCAATTTGACTGAACAATCTCATTCTTTGGGAAAGTGGAATATACCTACATTATACTCTATTTACACATCCTTCTCCCACAGTTTTCCCTGACACCTTATTTCCATTCTGTGTATTTGAAAGCAACGTTGAGCATTAAACTTCTAAATCCAAGCCTAGTTTCTTAGTCTCTCTGCGTGTATCTTTAGTATTTAAAAACAATTACTTATTGGTTTGCAGTAAGTGTTTTAGAAGAAAAAAAAATCAAGATAGCCTGTGTTTCACCTCTTGCTTTCACCTGCTCTATTTCAAGAGAGATCTGACAGTAGAACGACAAATATTTTATCTTTCCATTGTCTTTATTTACACTGCTAGGCAGTGGTGAATACACCATCTACTCGTCTCTCTCTTCCATTACTGGGATATTCACAACATTTGTATTTCTTGCAGAAAAGCATCGAGATTTGTCTCTTACCTTCAAGCCATATGAATCTCTCGAGCAGAGGCGGCAGTACTTTGTGCCAAATATATCCAAAACACCACAACTCTCCACCACGGCTTTTCCTGAGCTCTCCTGGATTTCCGAACAGACTTTTCAGTATTCAGGGGCACTTTTCCTGTCCATGCGCATGCAGAGGAGCAAAAACAAGCTGGGTCTCGTGCAGATGAACCTTGCTGTGATTAACCCCAAGCCAAGCCAGGAACTGCTGGAACTTCAGGAGCTCGGGGAGCGCTTTAGCTTCCCGGGAAGAAGAGATCTGGGAGCAAAGCCTCCTGCAGAAATGCTCTGTCCATTTCCTTCAGCACATCGCTGGGTGGAGAAGCGGCAGCTCCATCCCCGTTCCAAGAGCCCGCATTGGGCTCGCCGGCAGCCAGAGCCGCCCCTTCCTCCCACGCCGAGATGCAAACAACCTGTTTCCACTCCAGCTCCCGGGGCTGGCAGCGGGATCCGTCCCCTTCCCTCCGCGCTCTGCCAGCCGGGGGCAAACTTACCCCTCGAAGCCCTCCGGGAGGCAGGGCAGGCGGGAGGCTCTACCGCTCCGGGGCTGCGGAGAGAGCGGCGGATTCAGCACCGGCGGCCGGACAGCGGCACCGGGCGGGGCCGGGCGGGGCGGGGTTCGGCCGGAGGAAACCCGGGGCCGAGGAGCCCCGAGGAGCCCCGAAGAGCCCCGAAGAGCCCCGAGGTTTCTCAGCTGCCCCTGCGCCCGCCCGGCTCTTTGCACAGCTGTCGGGTTTCACGTGGAAGCCAGGCAAAATGCGGAGTGACCCCCGGTACGGGTGGGGAAGGGAAGGAGGCTGGATTTTCTGGGTAGGGGGGCTGCCTCTAGGTGTTATCTCTGCTGTATACTTTCTTTGTAAAGAAGCAGATCGATGACAAGGAGAGAGATCGCTATTCTGCATTCTTCCCCAGAAGAAAAGTCCCAGCACAGTCCTGTATTTGTGAACCAGGCAGGCTGAAATTCTCAGCAGTACTCCTGCTTCGAGCACTCTGAAATGGTAAATAGATTTCTCTGCAATTGAAACACCGCCAGAAACCATTTCCTGAAAGGATGATGAAAGTAAAGCTGCTGTTGCAATATTTAAACATCTTCTTATACATTAACATCCTAACTTGTGAAGTATTAGAAGTCCCTACATTTCAAGGCATTTCATAAGAAAGCTTTTCTTTTGACAGAAACGGCTTAGTTTTCATTTCTGAATGTGGTTTGCATATTACCAAATGACGCTGGGCAGAGAAAGGTGAATGAAATCTCTTTGGTTAGGTTTAAAAAAGGTTTGATTTCTAGCAAAAGAGCAGATCTCAAACAGTGCTTCCAACCTCTTCCGAACGTGGAACCCTAAACATTTTACAGCGGAGCTACTGACCCCTTTAGGATACTGCATACATCATTGCTTTGAAACTGACACACACTCGTCTTTCTGATTCATCTCAGTCAAACCAGATCAGTTGGACTCTCCAAGCATTACTGAAGTGCTGTCCTTTTTGTCCAAGTGATGTCCTGCTGTGAGTTCTGCGGCGCTCAGGACAGATGAACACCAGAGCTGACACCTTTAGCACAAAACCCAGCGACGGTCACAAGAACTGCTCTCGTATTGCAGTAAACTGGAAGTTTTCACCTGAAAACTCAGTCCCAGAACAGGAAAAAGCAGTGGTTGGAAACCATGAGAGGTGTTGACCGGGCTGTGTCTCTCCTTGCAAAGTTTTAAGTGAGATTCTATCAAGAATTTCAATAAATGCCTTCAAGCTAGATGAATCACTGGAGAGAATAAAACACAATAACAACAAAAATTGGTGCATTAAAAAAAAAAGAACAAAACCCTGTACCCGGAGCCAAAATGAAATGAAACTTCACAACCACGACTACAGCCTCTGATAGAGTTTTGTCCATAAGCAAAATCTCTCTTACAGAGAGAGTTTGTTTTTTTGGAGCATCCCTGGTTTGTGAGTGCTTGTTGAGGAGGCCCTGCGTGCTGCTCTTTGGTTAAAGGTTGTTCAACAGCAGCTCTCTGCAAGCAGGCAATTCCAACCTGGTGGTGCTGGTTAATTTGGAGCGCACAGTTCTCTCCTAGGGCATATCTCCTCTTTGATTTTAGGAGTATAATGATGGGAGTGCATTTCCTGAAGCAAATACCACGAGTGTTTTGCAGTATTTCTTCTACTTTTTGCTTTCTAACAAAAGCTCTTCTCTCTTTTTGCTTCTCTAACAGAAAGCTTGGTCATCTGATCAGCACTGGAAGCACAGTGGGATAAGACACGCACTGCACCACACCACTGAACCAGTAAAATGGCAGTGATGTATCAGCCATCAAGATCATCAGGGCGAGATAACATATTATTTTACTGTTCTATTACGTGCTGCTGGTGTGGAAATCTCTGAAGAGAAAAACCTTTGACTGACAGCTTTATTTTTCCAATGCAAGGAGAAGCTGGCAGCAAGCACAGAAGGTGAAGTGTTTCTGTCCCCACTGAGGATAAGAGAGAGGTTTCTTAGGATTCAGACCAGGATGTTATTGCCTTCTGGATCAGGATCGTCTCCATCTTTCTGCCATCACTGTTCAATAATACAAAAATACAGCAGATTTTCAAAGCAAAGCACTGCAGAGTAGAGAATTCTCCCTCAAGGCTAACAAAGAAATCCAAATCCTCAATGTGAATTAATTGATACATATATATCAGTTATATGTATGTGTAAATCACATACCCTCTTAAACGGGGCAGAGATTTCTCCTGAGGTGTCATGTAAAAACTAACTAAGGGCAGTGCAGAAATGCCCTGGTTACAGTGCAGGACTTTTTAGCTCACAGAGGTGTTCAGCATCTCACAAAGCACCGGTTCTGCAAGTTCCTGAAATGCCACACTTCCAAAGGCCTTTGTTGTGCAGGCGAGGGGGAAAGCTGGAGAAATACAAGTACAAGCCCAGCAGCTCCTGTCCTGATGACTCTCACGGTGTCCTGCAGCCTATTCTCTAGGTTTAGCAAGTGAGATCCCAGACAAGGTCTGAAATGCCGGGTTGGTCGATCGGTTCGTTTCACCAGAAGATGCTCTCCTTCAAGGTAGACCTATGTCAGATTTCTGCACAGAAGACCCAAATCCCAGGATGGCAGGTTGGTCCTAACACGCCTTCTGAGCTCTGCATTTGTTTAATCCATTTACCAAAACTATTGGCATTACCAGACTTGTTTTGTATCTCACTTTGGCAGTACAGGAGCTCCTTGCCAAAGACCTGTTGCATTCTCAGTGCATTCGAGCCATCATCCAGTCTGTGACACTGGAAGTGATTGACTTGGTTTATTTCAAGTTTAAGTAATCAGGTTTTTTTCTGCCCGAAATACCTTCAGAAGCCAAGATGGATTCTGATATCTCTCTGGATGGGAAATGTAGATCTCTCATCTTCTCACATCTTTCGCAAAGGAGGCCTAGAAGAATGAGGGTTTCTCCCATGAATAAAGAGTAAACATTGAGTTCAAAATACTTCTTCCAAAAGCGATGCATGAGAAATAGTAGAGATATTATTATATTATTAATATTATTATTAATATTAGAGAGAATGCTGGGAAAAGGGAGCACTGCCCTGCCTTCTGCTGCTTCTCCTCAAATCATTTAGTATTCCTTACAGCTGCTTTTTTCCCCAAAGAGGTCCATTCTATTCCCACGGGGTTCTCGACTGGAGAAATGCTATTAATGCACATCCAAATAAAACAACATTTGCTGTAGCTGTTCTAAAACATTTATTTTTGTTCTCTAGGGAAAAAATCCAGGTTTGAAGCAGGCTGTCAGTAATAACTTGTAACTGAAAGAGGGGTTGAAATATGCATACTGATGCTCTTGGGGCTGTGGAGCACACGCTTCTCCTTCAGAGTGGCTATTTGGGAACTAAAAGGGGACTTAAGTTGCTTCTTCTGGAGAATAAGAAAAACACATTGCTGAAAGGAGGCAAAATTTCATGGTGTTACCTTTGTTCTTCGCCCATTGGTGTGGTGGATTTCATCTCACTGTAAGCAGTGTTTTTCATGATAGTGAGGACAACGCAGGGTTTAAAAGCACCAACATAGCTGTGATTTATGAATTCTGAGTAATTTGGAGAAAATGCAGTACCTAAATATTTTGGTGCAGAGGGATTTGGTCGGGTGCTGTCAGACAACCGATGTCACACATCCTTCACATGGGGAAATGAGTGAGTTGTTAAACTGCGATGGCCGCCATTCAGCTGGACACCATTGCACAACACCAGCCTAAACATTCCAAATTTTGAATGCTAACCAGAGTATCTTACAAGAGAGAAAGTCTCCCTGCTCAATCCATCTCTTTGTCTGTTGTCTTTGCTGTGCTAACAAAGGCCCTTGGGAACTCTGAGTGTTCGCAATCAGCTTGGAAAAATTCACCTGGATTGCAAGATTTTTTTTTCACCTCCTTGTTATTTTTCCAAAGCTCAGCAGCCAGTGAAGATATGTAATTAAAGTTAATTGTGATTGCTCAATGATGCACCTGCCTCCCCCCTCCCTACTGGCATGGCTTCAGGGTGCCTTTGGCTCACAGCTGCCGCCCATAGGCATGAGTGGGCACACTTCATCAAGGGAGGTGGCAAGCCAGGTCCTCCACCACCTTCATAGAGCATAACCATCCAGCCTGGCTATGTTTTCTGTACCTCATAGGGGGTGGAGGTAGTAAAGTGGGGGGTCTTTATGGTTTTGTAAGATAAGCAGATGCTATGACAGTATCAGGAACTAGAATGCTCAGCTTTCTCAAGGGGTTTAGTGTCTACCCAGCATGGTTGTTCTGTGTTTGAGCAGCTAACTTGGGGATCAGACAGTGGGGATTTCTGTTAGTAAAATGGGAATAAAGGATCTTTCACCTGTTGTTGTTGCCTTAATCACGAGCTTTTCTGGGCACAGGTTATCTGTACTTGATGGCACGCCATTCTTGACTGTGGTTCCTAAATGTTGTGTTACAAAAAGCGCTATTGCTGTATTTCAGCAGAAAACAGCTTAAATTTGTGTTATTATTAAAATTGAATTGAAAGTAGTTTTCCTATCACCTAGAGACAAGACCTACACAGTAAAAGAAGTATGCTTTAGAAGCTTGCTTATCAGAATGTCTGATTTACCCTTATTATGGTCTGTTTGTGGTGGTTACTCAATGCACTGCAGTAAATCATAGAATAGCTTGAATTGGAGGAGGCCTTGAAGATGATTTAGCTCCAACTCTGTGTTGAAGGCAGGGTTGCCAACAACTAGATAAGGATCCCATCCAGCCTGGCAATGTCCCATCCAATGTAGGGCAATGTGAAGACTATCAGAGCTTGGTGATAGCACCTGTGTGAGTTCCTGCTGCTGGATGAATTAATTACGTGGCTCTTGGGCAGCGCGTGTTCTGAAGGAGGTGCACAAATATGATATAAATCCCATCCTGGTGTTACGAAGAATGTTTGATGGCAATGTTAAATTGCTGCTAAGCAGGCTATGAATAGCATCAAATTCAGTCTCCTAAGAGGGTTGTCCTGGAGAAGTACTCCACAATAAGCTTTTCATTCCTAATTGAAAACAGTGAGGGTCAGCACCAAGTGTGAAGGAGCTGGTGACCTAATTATACAGAAGTCACTGGTCAGGGAACTATGGCTGAGTCCATCTTGGTGCCACATGCGTCCCCTAATGCATGAAAGTAGTGAAATAAATGAGGCTCCAGCTCAGGAAATACAGAGCCGAGGGGCACAGAAGCACACGAGAGGTGTTTTCACACCAAAGCAAGAAAGCTGCAATTGTTCAATATTAGCAAAAGCTCTGGGGATGGAGATATCCCCAAAGGACCATGATCATATTCCTAATGTGATCAGAGACAAAAGCCATCAAAACTGTGGATACTTCAAGGATTTGAGGCTCCACAGCAGATTCAGCCGATCATCCTGGAAGTTCCTGTTGCACAAGGTGAGCACCAGCTGCAAAAAGTACTTTTGTGTTCAAGAAACGTTCAGATGTTGTACGAAGAGACATGGCTTAGTGGGGAAATATCACTGGTAGGTGGCTGGTTGGAATGGATGATCGTGGAGGTCTTTTCCAGCCTTGCTTGGTGAGTCTATGGTTTTAGGCTTCTCTGAGATGTCTGCATGTTGCTGCTAGATCAAACTTATAACACACATCCTTATCCTGGCTAACTTCTAATTGCTGGACTTTATTTCCCCAAAATGGCTCTTCAGCAGTTTCCCCTCAGACACTGCAAGCATAAAGCTTCTATTAATCATGAGGATTAACGTTTATTGGTGCAGGAACACCTTGTAAAATAAACAAGTTTGCCTTGATGTTTCGAAATTAACAGTGAATCTGTTTAATTAACAGATTGGCTTAGCAGAAATCTATTCCCTCCAAATGTATGCTGCTAATTAATCAAGGCAGCTCACCCCTTTCTGGGTTACAAAGGCCTTTACATCCTTAACTCTGCTCTCCTGTACCTTACGCAGAGGGCGCTCAGCCAGCTCTCTTTTTGGAAATCAGATTCACAAGCTACCTGGATCCTCTTTGCAGTTAGAGGAAATAATTACTTTACGCAATATAATTTGCTTAAAACCATGACAGTTTTAACTATAGTTTAGGGCTAAATGACTGCTCAGCAAGACAGCTGGTAAAATTCACCCTGTAATAAGACTGAAGCAATGTAAACAAGCCCAGCCCATTTAGGGCTTTGAGTTAATATAGATGTCAAATACTTCTTTCAATATCTCTAAATTTCCCAAGCCATCAGACATTTTCCTTCTTTATAAATGTATTTATAACAGATCTCATCCTTTGTCAGCTAAACGCACAACATGACTGTCCCAAAACCAACAATAAGTTATGTTTGAGTATAAACCAACCTCCAGTGAAACATCATGAAATTTGTTGAAACACTACAGGGAGCCATGACACAACATTGCAGAGAACTTCTGCTGAAGTTTAGTTTTGTGGAGCTCCAGGGCCGGCTTTCTTTTTGCTCGGAAATGGCTGTTCCAAAGCAAAAGCAACCAGAAGTTGACCTCGAGTTCTCTGGTAGCAGTGGAAAGGCCGTTTCAATGTGCATCGATTGGGTCGTTTGTTTAAGGGTCTGAGTTGGGAAGAGAGCGGAGCAGCGGGCAAGCGGAGATGGAGGCTGTAAAGAAGCTGAGTTGTGGTTGTAAAGAGCCCAATTTCAGAAAACTAAAGCCATTTCTTTGCAGCTTCCCAGCAGGCTGAGTAATATCAACCAATTGAAATGATAACCAGCAAGGAGTAATCTCTAGAGCTCGATGTCCTCTATCCTACTGAGATAATAATGGGGATAAAATGGTAATTATGGTGATAAGGCTCAAAATTCATTTGCATTCAAGTTGTGGAGATTTATTGTTTGGTGATTATCTTGCTGGAATTTTGAGGATGGAATAACTTCCCCTATTTATGTAATCAAGGCATCAAAATCCTCAGAATAGAGCATGCTATCGACAGCTGGCTGTGTTGTGTGTGTTAGGATCCCTTCGATTTTACAGCTTGTGTTGCATTCAGTCTTGGTGTCTATTAGCAAATAGTGAAAAATCTATTGTCTTCTACTAACTATGTTTAATTTGCATCAATATATGAGGTTGCTTGTGTGTTACGTCAGCTGTTGAAGCCCACTCAGATGCAGTCCTCTGCTCTGGTGCCCAAGGTGTGGCTGCGAAGGACAGTTAAAACAATACTTTTGTCAAATGCTGGTGAGAAATTGCATTAAGAATTAAATTCACAGGCAGAACAGGCCTGTAGATGTTCTCCATGGTGTATGTATGGCTGTAATCTCAGGCACCACGCAGTGGGTGCAGACCTCACCTGGGGGATATGCTCCACACCTCATCAGCCACAAAACCTTTGTATTGAAACTTACAATTTTTCACTCAATTACTCCTACAAAGCTTTTAAAATTAGTTGTATTTCTCACGACAAAGAGGTGGTTTAAAAGACTCATTTTCATAACATCTTTTCCGTAAAATGAAGTGCATCTTACTCTGCTGAGTGTTCCACCGGGTGGGATGACATTGCATGAGAATAAGTGAGATGGGGCTACCAGTCATCAGCACTGCCCTTTTCTCTCTGTAATAACATTTCTGAGTTCAGAAGGGATTTTTCCCTTGGAGGTGGGGATGTGAGGAGTCACTGAAAAGAATTTATTAACAAAAATATTATTTTAATTATGTTTGGGTATCTGCTGTGGAAAGAATGTCTAGTGCATGGATGTCCAACATTATAGCTGCATTGAGTGAAGATAAACTACCTTGGGCTGCATAGATGTAGGTTGCTCCAACAGTAATGCCTCTTATTTCCATGAGAACTATAGCAAATACAGAGAGTACAATAACACCATTGAATAGATCCCATTCTTAGCTACAGAACACTGCTTTTCAACATAATCGCCAGCATCAGCTTTGTGTTCTCACCAGCAATGAACAAGATGCATGCCACACTTGTTGAAGGCCTTGCTGAAGTCACCCACGTGTGCTGCAGGAGGGGACAGGTGTGAGCAGAGAGGAGCTGCACCTGTCATTGAATCACAGCCTCACGCAGTTTGGAAAAGATGTTCGAGATCATCCAGTTCAACTGTCCTCCTACCGCCACTAAGCCGTGTCCCTCAGTACAACGTCTGAATGGTTCTTGTGTACCTTCAGGAATGGTGACCCACCACCTCCCCAGGCAGCCTCTACCAATGGCCACTTTTTTGGAGAAGTTTCTCCTAATATCCAGCCTGAACCTCCACTGGAGTGACTTGAGGCCATTCCTCTCCTTCTATCACTGTTACCCAGGAGAAGAGGCCGACCCCCAGCCCTCTGCAATCCCCAGTCAGGGAGCTGCAGAGAGCAGTGAGGTTTCCCCTGAGCTCTTCTTCTCCACACTGAACAATCCCAGCTCCCTCAGCTGCTCTCCTGTCCAGGTCCTCTGTAGGGCTGCCTGCCCTCAGGCAGATCCACGTTTCCCCAGCATGGTGTTGTCTGCCAACTTGCTGGGATGCACTCAGTAAAGAATCAATCAGATAATTAATAACAATATTAAACAGGATGGTCACCAAAACCAACAAAACTCATTTTCATTTTTAATATTTTCTATTCAAACAAACAAACCAAAAAGGGGCATCAAAGGCACAGAACTGGCATGTTTGACCTTTTTTTTGTGACACTAATGCATGAATCTGGTTCAGTGGCAGTGGCTGCAATTCTCAGTGAGCTCTCAAGGCGTTCATCACAGCTTTTTGATGAAATATTGCTCTTCCTGTGCTTCAGCCTTGAAAGCAGTTGCTCACAATGTATGTGCTGCCATAACACCGCCCCGGTTTCAGCCCACGCAGTGCCCATTGCACACTGATGTGTGGGTGCTGTGAGCCATGGGTGCACTCTGCTCTGAGGGGATGGGCCCTGCTCCTGGGGCTGGGAAGCAGCAGTATTAAGCAAACGCCCTCCCTACTGGAGGGATGGGCAATAGGGATTTTATTTTTACCTCTCACCAAATGAAGGAGCGAACCTCTCGGCATATCCTGAGAGGAGCTAAAGGTGCAAGGAGGAAGCACGAGAGAAGTGCTGTAGTGTGGAGTAGGTAAGTGAGGGGAAGAAGCTCTGCTGGAGGGAAGGAGAAATAGGAAGCAAAGAGAAAAACTTAGCCTTCACATAAAATTCTAGTTGCTAATTCATAGAATAGTACCATAGGATCTTAGACTCACCAAGGTTGGAGAATTTTAGGCACTGGAATGGGCTGCCCAGGGATGTGCTGGAGTCACTGACCCTGGATGTGTTCAAGGAACATTTGGACGTTGTGTCGAGGGACATGGACTAGTGAGAGCTATTGGTGATGGTTGGGCTGGATGATCTTGTGGGTCTTTTCCACCCTTGGTGATTCTGTGATTCTGATTCTGAGAAGACCTCCAAGATCACCCAGTCCAACCATCCGCCTACCACCAGTATTTCCCCACTAAATCGTGTCCTTCAGTACCACATCTAAACCTCTCCTGAACACGGATGGTTTCAGGACTACCCATGGCACTGGATGTTTGGCGCAGTCTCACTTCCGGCTTGTTATTGTCACATTACCAAGAACTGATAGAACAGAAAAACGAATTTGTGGGAGCCTGAAGGATGAATCCCAGAGATCAGGAAGAGGTTTCCACAGGTGTACGTAGTTACTAAAATTGCCTTTTCACATTAGATCTCACATCAGCACTGCGTTTTTTTTCCAGAGAGACACATCTGGAAGCCTAGAAATTTGTCTAACTTCTTTAATGCTCTTTTTTGGAGACATTATTCTCTATTTTTTATTTGGTATCCCATTCCTAGACAGCAGTGATGACCATATATTTTTAGAATTAAAAACAAAAAATATGTAAGTTTTTTACCTCTTTTCGAAGGCGATTTGCATCAGTATGATAGTCTTATTTTATTCTTGCAGAAAAGAAACTAGATACAAAAAAACTGATACATTTTCTTAAGAAAACTCTTCGCCTTCATGCAGTGTTCCTGCTTGTCATTAGTTTGAAGTAGCACATATAAAAGGCTCAGAATTGTATTTCAAAATGAAATTTTGACTTGACATTTCTGAGCCTTGTAACTCTGCAGAAAAAAAGTGACACCAGCACTTTTCATCTGCTTTTAACATTGGTTTTATACCAATAATTACCACACCTTGTAATTAGTTGCGTGTTCTGAATCTCTCTGCCTGTCATCACATAAATTGGGCTGTTCCTATGTAAGTGTGAGCGCTCATCTTCTTTGTCTGAAGTCCTTGAGTTTTTCTTTCTTGATTCAAACGGCCACTGCGTGCGAAGCAGTGAGCACCACAGATTACCTCGGTATCCATCTGAGCTCTAATTCTTGTTTGTGGTTGGATCCTTGATTGACTAGTGAGGTTTGTGCTCTGAGAAAAGACTCCCCCATGACTGGGAGTTTGATGTGGATCCCTCTGGAAAGGTTAGGCAAGTCCAATGAATTTATATAGCACCTTTTATCCACTGGATGATGATTCGGGGCACTTTACTCAGCTTCCTACTGTCCTAGATATATAGAAGCATTTTTTGAGAACACTTCCCATTTGATAAATTAATTTCAGTTTCTCCAGGGAGGTCAGAGGTTGCTGAAGGAACACCCCATTCTGAGGGTGGATATGTGGGCATCCAGATCACATTTTCCTCACCAACAGGGAAGCAGTTAAAAACAAAAGGAAGCAAAGCAACAGTGGTCCTCAAAACAGTCGGAGCTGAGGCCTGCCCAAGGTTTAGCTGCCCAGAATGCAGATGGGGACAAAGTCCTATTTTTCTCTGTATTGTCAAGGTTGACCTGAGAGTGAATTTGTTCTTAGAGAACAAATCTCATTTCCAGCATCTCCATTTCTGTTCTAATTATGTAACACTGTCATAGGTGCCCTACTCGCACTTGGTTGGACAAACTCATTGCTTGAATGTGATACAGTAGTTTTTGCCTCTATTTATCATTGAATTCATCCCTTCCTCCTCGATATTAATTCACAGTGCATTTCTGGATTCCTTTCGAAGAGAGCAATCTATGAGCATCTGAGGAGAGTCCTAGAATGATTTCTCCAGAGGTTGGGATATGGATATGTGTGCCACGACCTTGAAGGATCAGCTACTGAGATTGCTCAAGACAGCAGTAATTCAGCTAGATGTGTTTCCAAGAGGCTTATTGAGGCACTCACTGTCAACAGTTTTGCCTTTCAATTGATCTTCAAAGGATTTTGATCCCTCAAATGGGAGAAGAGGAAAAAAAAACCAACCTTTTTTCCAAGAGTGGTTTTTAATTATGTTTCTAATTAGGGGAAAATTGAAAAAAACTGACACAGAAATTATGCCTTTGAATTGTCACAGAAAGAAAACCAGGTGCCAAGTTCACGTTCTTATTGTTATTGCATTCGTCTTATAATTTGGACAGCTTTCATACATATGGAGCATTTTGTTGTGCTAATGCAGCCTGTGAAATGCAAAATATCAAGCTATCCATGCTCAGGACCTGGAGATGCTCTGAGTGAGAGAAATTCAAAGCACAGTTTACGAAACCTTTGCCACCTTTTCACCCAGCCAGCCCCATCACCGAGGATGCAAATGCCACTTACAGTGCACGTGTCCCTATTGAAGGGACCTTTATTAGTGGAAGAAGACATTCCTAAATATGACTCAGGCTGTCATTTGAGTTGTATAAAGTAGGTTTTCTGTGTGGAGTTCTTCATTATGGTCACTGTCCCTGGAGGTGTTCAAGAAAAGAGCACTCAAGGACATGGGCAGTGGGCACGGTGGGGATGGGCTGGGGTTGGGCTGGATGATCTTGGGATCTTGTCCAGCCTTAACGATGCTGTGATTTGAAATAGAGTGGAAATTATGCAGCTGATCATACAGCTTTAACTGCTGTGGTAGTTTAGATCCGTGTTTGTCAGCTACCCACTAGCTTTGCAAGCAAAGAAGACGCATGTCCAGGAAGAACCATTCTGCTGCTTCAAAAACATCACTCTGCAAAGAAAAATGCCATTGTGTCTGGTGCCAGTGTGCTGTTCTGGGGAACTCATACGTGCTGTAGAGCATGGTTAATGGGCAATTTTGGTGGTAGGTGGACCATTGGACTGAATTACTTTAGAGGTCTTTTCTTTCTGTGATTCTATGACCATGACACCAAGAATTATAGATTGGGCATGCGCTGCAGCAGCCATTGATTTTCGCTCTCTAGATCCCCCTGCACAAGTTACCCAGGCCAAAGGATCTTCCCTCTAGAGCCAAACCTGATAGTGGGGAAAACCAGTTCCAGAGGTGTCACCTGCCATGTACTTCTGAGATCCTTTATTTAAGGCCTTACAGGGACTTAGAAGTTCATCTTTTGCTTTAGCAGCAAATCAAAGACTTAACAATTAGGCTTAAAGACAGTCTAGGTATTTTGTCAGGGTCTACAGAGCGTTTCACATCTCCATCTCCATTCACGGTTTGAAGCATGACTGACAGATTGCTGAGTGCAAATGGATGCTTTATGGAAGTGCCATAGGGCTGATGGAAGTTTTCCCTGGCATTCTTCCCAGAGCAACAGGTAACACGACAAGGTGCAGCACTGGGGTAGGGCTGCCAAGGAATGCTGCTCCTCGTGATCAGTGTATGCATTCAAAAGTCATGCTGCAGCTCTTGCTTGTTTTCAGGGCTTGCAAGAAGGGGTTACAGAGCTGGGGTATGCATTGCTCACATGAGCCTTTTTCTCTCTAGCAGAAGCCTCTGCAAAGTTCACTAACAGACTTCCCTGTGTTTGCAGAGAGCTCACCTGCCACGATGAGCCCAAGCCTCTATCCTTTAGGAGAGTCTCACTCCTGTTAAATAAAAGTTGTTAAAGGTCAGCACTGCATGCCTGATGAGTTGAGTTGGAGCCTGTAGAATCCTGCCCAAGAGACAGCTGTTGACTTTGGGTCTCTGCTTTTGAGGCTGACATCCCAGAGGCCTGGCTTTCTTGTATTCTCTCCCCTAAGTTTTGCTGAAACTTGCAGATCAGATGTAAAATCTAGAGGTACAAACCAAACATGAATGTTCCAGCCATCCCCACTCACTGCCTCCTGCCCCGTCCGCTCCCCACTGCTGGCAAAGTGCTGTTTCAGGGGTCAGTAAATCACCTGCAATAGGCAAATCAGTGCCTGGAGATTATCTGCACTTCTTCATTTTTCCTTTTAGTTTGCATTCACTTCAGGTCTAAGCACCTAGTCTGGAGCGTGTATTGGTGCTGCAATCAAAATGCTTACATCAATAAAGAAGAGAGGGATTTAGCTGCTAATTGGACAGAAAAACTCGTTAGCAAGAATGGTGTTTCTGATTAGAGAACAGGGGATCTGATCCGATCTGAAAGCTGGCTCTGGTGCTCACTTCCTACGCATTCTCAGGAAAGTCATTTCCTCTACAAGCTCCCCTCTGCATCCCACCGTGCTCAGGGATAGTTTTGCCTGCCGGGAGGGCTGTGTGGGAACAGGGAGCTACAGGAACAGCTGGGAAAGCATCGAGAATGGATGGAAATCACTTGCCACTATTGTTAGGCACTACTGTTAAGCACTACTGTTAAGCACTGCCACTATTTGTTAGGAGACGGGATGTGCTGGTGCCACTTTCCAGACATCCCTTGCATCGGGTTTTGCCCTTACGCTGGGAATCTCAGTCCCATTAAGCAGTGCATGTACCAGGCTATGTGCACGTGCCACTGCCCATAATTAGGAAGGTGCCTTCCTCCCAGATTAGGACTCTAAACTGGGGACTTCCATTAACCCCAGAGCAGCCCATTTCTGCTCAGCCATCAGTGAAAAAAATATCCTCTCGTTAAACCCACAGTGGAACTGTTCTAATTATAACTGTTGAAGTGTGAAGCCATCCTGCAGCACCGCGCACGTTGTTAGGATGATTTAAAGTTATTACCAAGTGCTTGGGGCAATTCTTCTGCAGACATGTGCCAAAGGAAGGGGAAAGCAAGGAGTCAGCCTTGGAAGTGCTGCTTAGCAGCTGGAAGCACTCTCAGGAGCCGATGGCTGCAGGCTGACACTCTGCTCACTGGCCTGGCCAGCTGACATTTGTGACAATAAGGCAGGGAAGTTGTCAGATTTCCCCATGTAAAACAAAAAAAAAAAGAAAAAAGAAAAAAAAATTGAATGTAATTATGTGGAAATCTTCCTACAGGTCCAGTTGTTTGAGGAAAGCACACAGTCCTCCGCCACGACAGCGTTACTTAAGCAGGGAAAGTTTATTCTTAACCTTGTGGAGGACTGACATGCTGAAGAAGAGAGGCTGTTAACCCTTCTGAAGCATCCAATTGTTGAACCTGTGTTCAGAGTAAGAAATCACAGAAGCACTAAGGTTGGAAAAGACCACTGAGATAGCCTAGCTCAACTACCAACCCATCACAGCCATGCCTTCCAAGCCATGGTCTGTAAAGCACCAACAAACAACACTTTCTGACTTTCTGGGGTGTATTTGGTATGTGGTGCCCATCTGAACATCCCACAGCTTTGGCAGTCCCCATTCTCCACTTGCTCTGCTCATCCTAGACCTGTGTTTGCTCATAACAGTTGCTGGTTCGTTCTTTTTCTCCAATTGGCTTTTCAGCACCAGGGGAAAACACAAAAACCTACAGCAGGATGGAAAGCAAACCATTCACTTAACAAGAACTAATGATCAGGGGATTCTCACAGGGAGGACCTCTCTGGGTAATTGCCACTCATTTTTCAGCTGTGAATAAAAGAAAAAAATAGATTTAAGAAGCTTAATCAAGTCCTTTTAAAATCCTGCCAGCATCCAGTGGCTGAACCCTACTTGACCAGGGCTTGAGTGGGGGCAGTGAGAAGAAGCTATTGAGAAAGCATTCTTGAAAATCTCACTGAGCAGCTAATTAATCAGAATTCATAGCATCATAGAGTGGTTTGGGTGGGAAAGGACCTCGAAGGCCTCGTGGTGCCGCTCCCTGCAGCGCACAGGGACACCCACAGCTCAGCAGTGCTCACAGCCCCGTCCAGCCTGACCTTGGCTGTCTGCAGGGACGGGGCACCACCGCCTCTCTGGGCAACAATTTCCACTGGCAGCTCTTCCAAGACCTACTTTCTTGTCCTTCTGTGGACATTCAAGCCCCAGCTGAGCACTTTCAGCGGTTGTACTTGGGTTGGGGTGGTTGGGGAGGACCCCTCTGGGCACGGATTGCCCTTGCAAGAAGCTTCAGGGCTGCACCTGAGGCGCAGAGCAGCCCCCAGCCTCAGCCCACTGAGCTCAGTGCTGGGAGCAGGGCGCTCGGCTGCGTCACAGTAAATGTATGCATTGCTCCTCCAGCAGAAGGGCTGCACAGCTGTGCACACAGCTCGGAGCTGGCTGTTGTCTGCTCTGACCCCAGGTCTCGAGGATCTGATTGAGTTGGTTTGCCTCTTCCACAGAGGCTATTTTTTGAGGTGCCAGGCAAGGGCTACTGCAGGATTTGCTTCCAGCACCTTCTGCCCTCTGTTCTCATAATCCAGGTGCCAGACACTGCTGCCCAGCAGCGTCTCTGGATCTGCAGCACAAATGCATTTTCTTTCAAAATACCATAATTGGGTTTGAATTAGCACCAGGGCTGCTTCTGTGCTAGCAAGGACAGCCCTCACACTGCCAAACAACAGGGCTTTCAGTGTCTGGCATAAAAGCCACTGCCAGCATCCAAGCCATCCATGTCTGACTGTTGAAATAACAAGATACCCCACCCAAATCCTAACCTTAACACAAACACTGACCCTAAGCCTCTTAGGGTCTTCTCCTTTGTGCTCCTGCTCCCTGCAGAACAAACCCAGCAGTATCACAGCTGCAAAAGGCTGTGTGCTCCTGCAGCTCATGACTCTCACCCTGCGAGCAGCTTATTCTGCTGGCACGATAAACACATGCTGCAGAGGAACAGCACTAATTATGACCCTGTCACCTTCATCAGCTCCCCACTAATTGTTTTGGCTTTTTTTAATCTCACTGCTCGGAGATGAAACATGATGTTTGGTTCTGAAAAGGAGCTGAAAAGAAAAGAGAAGAAAGAATCACATTTTAAAATAGCAGCATCAGGTAGATCTTTCAGTTGGATTTGAAATTCAAATGACAGAAATTATAACTATTTGATGTGTTACTGAAATCAGGCATGGCAAGTTCTTGGAGGACGTTCTAGGGCTGCCCATCCCTACCTGCTGAGTGCTGGGTGCTCTCAGGTTTCCCAGAAGAAGGGCTCTCTGTGTCACACTGTAATGAAGTTTCCCAAATCTCTCCAGATGTTACAAGCTCAGAGACTTCACATGTTGTAACTTTCTTCCTAGGTTTTGAGAATGAAGAGTGAGATCTCTGACTTCTTACACGGTCTGATAGTGATAGGACAGTGGGGAATGGCTTTAAACTAAAAGAGGGCAGATGTGGGTGAGCTGTGAGGAAGCAATCCTTTGGTCAGGGCAGTGAGGCGCTGGCGCTGCTGCCCAGAGAGCTGTGGGTGCCCCATCCCTGCAGGCACTCCAGGCCAGGTGGGATGGGGCCCTGGGCAGCCTGAGCTGGTGGGGGGCAGCCCTGCCCACGGCCGGGGGTGGCACTGGGTGGGCTTTGAGCTGCCCTCCAACCTCCAGGTCCCTGTGGAACGGTCTGGGTGGGACATCACCTCTGCTTTGCAGAGCCCTGTGCTCTGAAGGTGCCTTTCAGAGCTCCTTGCTGACAGCTTCGTGTCCTTGCAGCATGTAGACACTGAGCACTGCTCGATCCCATGGGTGATGTGCACCCAGTGAGTGGGTTTTCATATGCAAAATCAGCAAAGCAAAAATATCAGAGGAAGGCAGAACTCTCTCCACGCTCATGAGATTTGCTGTGGCAAATGACTTAATGGCTTAATCAGCATGTTCATGGCCTTGCTACAAGCACTTACATGGAAAAAGTGCTACGATGGCCATAAAGGAATGAAGCCAGCTATATCGATAATGATTAAAGGCGTAAGTGTAATCCTCCCACATGAATCCAATCACTGTGGTGCCCGATTTCCCATGGCTGCCTCAAATAATTTCCACAAGCTTTCTCTTCAGCAGCCTATGAAATAAAATTATCTTGGTAAGGGCACCCAGCATTCCTCAACTACGCAAGTTTCCGTTTTACCCCATCTTTCTAACCGAGAGAAAATGTTTGGGCTTACTGAATGTTGCTTTGGATGTGTGTGGGTCCACCCCAGAGAATCATAGAATCACCAAATCACAGAATGGCCAGGGTTGGAAGGGACCTCAAGGATTACAAAGCTCCAATCCCCCTCCACAGGCAGGGCCACCAACCTCCACATTTGGTACCAGCCCAGGCTGCCCAAGGCCCCATCCAACCTGGCCTTGAACACCTCCAGGGACGGACACGGCATCCACAGCCTCTCAGCAGCTGTTCCAGGGCCTAACCACTCTCCTAGTAAAGAACTTCCCCCTGATATCCAACCTAAATCTTCCCTTCTTCAACTTATCACCATTTCCCCTTGTCCTGCTAGAGGATCAGCTCCATGTGCTGGGATGGTTTGGAGGCAGCCATGCAGATCCGCCACGTGCTCTTCCACTGACACACAGCAATCAAGCACAACTCATTTATATTTTAAAATGCGGACTTTAATTGCGAGCCCACATTTCTCTATACATGTGGGCAGAAGGGAGAACTCTTCACCCAGCTGCATCGGGATGCTGGCTTTTTGGGGGATGAAATGTTGGGAGCTGGCTCCATCCAGTGCCAGAGCTCTCTTTGCACAGAGCGCTGTGCACGGCGATGCCGGCCCCGGTGCTGCTGCTGTGCCTCACGCCTGGCTCCTGTCAGGCTGTGCTCTCAGGAGGGCTGAGCAGTAATTGAGAGCGATTTGCCGGCTGCTGAGGTGCAGTTCTGTGTGCTGCACCGGAGGGTTCAGCCTTTTTTTTATTCTTTCACACCACAGCAAAGCTGTTGGTGATGGCTTCTGTTCATTTCCCATTCCAAATCGGTAAATAACGGACTCAGGGTTGGGGGGAGGAAGGAAGTGGTCACATTCCAGCACCATGAGCAAAGCCCGGGTGAGAGGCTGTGTTACAGGAACCAGGGAGCTGCCTCTGCAGCAGGACTGGCTGCACACACCTCCAGCCATTGAGAACAAGGGCTTCTGCTGCGCATCGCCATTGGTGGCATTGATCCTCCTCCTCCATCAGAGCAATCGAACTGGGGTGGGAGATGCTCTGAGTCTCGTTTGCTCAGATTAATTCCACTCACCTGCCTCCCTATGGAACCTGGCGGCACAATTTTGTTCATATGGAAAACAGTGCCTGGTAAAGCCATCCACGGTTACGTAACACCACGAGCTTGTGCGCTGGCAGCTAATTTCATACTTCCTATAACGTCCTTTTCATTGCCTTTAGCAGCCAACCAGCAAAACAAACAAACTGTCCTTGATTGATTTTCTAAGAATAAAACCATGGCTGTGCCTCTGACAAAGCCCTGCTCAGCACCGACAGCAGCCCAGGAGAGGGAGGTTCCTGCACATCCCTGCTCACCCCACTGCGCACCATGGATGTGCACCCACCAGAGCCCCATCACAGCGGGCAGCCCCCAGCCAGGTCACTTCTTTAGTGTGGGGTCACCCCATTTGGGAATTCACCAGCAGCTTTGCTGGGCTGCACGCTCACTGTGACCCCATGGGCAGCACCTGCAGCACAGCAAAGCACAACCCCAGCAAATGGATGCGAATCTGCTCAGCACCAGGGAGGGACGAGGCATGGGGGAAGATTAATTGAAGACTTCATTTCCTCTATTTTCATTTGGTTAGCTAAGTGGAAGAGGCACGAGTCCCTGTGCTCATGGAGGCTTGGTGTCGGCCATGAATCACAGCTCCCAGCTGCCGAGCTCTGGCTGCACGTCAGGTTAATTATGATGCTGTAGTAAATATTCTCGCAGGCAGAGCCCATCCATTAGAGCCCTCCACACAGGAGCAGCACAGCTCTGCTTTCCATCACTCGCCCCAGACAGGACAAGGATGACGAAAAGCAGCTCAGGGAGGGGGGCACAGACATCTCAGTTAGAATTTCTCTTTGCCAGTGCTTGCTCACAGGTGGTTTGGGCTGCTGTTGGCCTAAACCTGACATGTCCATGGGCTGACCCCTGCCCCACACCATCACAGTGTCAGCTCTGCCACACCGAGCAGCCTGGTCCAGTCCCAGTTGTGCACCCATGGCTCACAGCACCCACAGACCACTGTCAGATGAGCACTGTGTGGACTGAGACCAGAGCACAGGGTTTTGGCAGCACAGACATTTGTGAGCAATCACGTTCATGGATGAAGCACAGGAGGAGAAACGTTTCATCCAGCATCTCTGACCAACACCGTGAGACCTCACTGAGAGCTGCAGCCACCGCCACCAAACCACTCTGATGTGTAGCTTCACAGCAAGGTCACACATCCCAATAATTCTACAGTTTTGCTGCTGTTTTTGTCGATGTTTTAATTTAAAAATATATTTAAAAATAAAGTAACTTTTGGTACTTCTGTATGGGAACTTTATTTTATGGGGTCTGCTCCGAAAGTAATGCCTCCTGTTTTATGATGTCAGCCCACCACAGCAGAGCTGGATGCTGGTGGTGCAGCAGTAGAGGTGGAACCTTCCCACCAAGATCCATTGCATGTTGTTGCCGTGTGACAGATGGCAGCAGAGGGGCAGTCGGACACAATGGTGTCTGACATGGAAGTGAGGATGAAGCAAAGGTGTGGAATTGAATTCCTCCATGCAGAAAAAGTGGCACCTATTGACATCCATCAGTGCTTGGTGAATGTTTATGGAGACCAAACAGTGAGTGCAGAGAGGGGTGGGTGGTGAATTTCAACAGTGACAACAATGACAGTGGGTCACCTCCATTGGTGCACATTTTGACAAGTACAGCATGCAGGCTCTTGTTCATTCCTGGCAAAAAACGCACAGCTAGTGGTGGTGACTATGTTGAAAAATTGTGTATTCTCACTGAGCGTGTGCTCTATTCAATAGTGTTATTGTGCTCATTGATATGCTGTAGTTTCCATGGAAATAAATAGGAGCCATAACTTTTGGAGCAACCTACATAAATGCAGCCCAAGACAATTCCCCTTCACTCAAGGCAGCAGGGCAAACCCAAAGGTTGGGCACCCATGATCTAAATGTTGCTCACATGGAGCGTTTGCTAGAGCAGGGTCAGCAGTGTACAGCAGAAGGCTTCAGGACATGGGGCCTGTGCTGCGCAGCATGAACCCACCAGCCCTCACACCATGCCACAGAACAGCCCTTCTCTCTGTTAGATTGTTGATTTCTTTCTGGCTTTCATTCTTCTTATCTTAGCCTTAGAGCCCTAAACATCGCACAAAGTACTCACTGGTATTTGCTCTGAGACAGATGGAGGGGTAAAAAATGCAATGAGAAGATACCATCCGCTTCCCTTTCATTATTAATCCTGCAATGAAATCAATTAGTCATCAGCAGTTTGCTAGCGTTTGAACATGAACTCATCCTAGGAAACAGCTTTATTTCAGTTTGCACACCAAGACCCCCATCCTGAGCCATTTTGCCTTGGGATTCCCCCACTGCTTTCCCACTCCCACTTGTTCACCTTGCCCCTCTCTTCCCAGCACTGCAGGCCTCTGCAACCCATGAGGGCAGAATGGAATTTGGGCTGGGAATGAGATGGGAGTGAGATGAGAGATGGGATGGGAGTGGGATGAGAAATGGATGGCAGATGAATTGGGAGCTTGGATGGGAAATGGGATCAGTGATGGGATGGGAGTGGGATGGGAGTAGGATGAGACATGGGATGGGAGATGGGATGGGAATAGGATGGGAGATGGGATGAAAGGTGGTTTGGGAACATGGATGGGAATTGGGATGGGAGGAGGAGGAGAATTGGGATGGGAGCCAGAATCAGAAGTGGGGATGGGATGGGATGGGATGGGATGGGATGGGATGGGATGGGATGGGATGGGATGGGATGGGATGGGATGGGATGGGATGGGATGGGATGGGATGGGGGTTGGGAGCTTGGACAGGAGCTGGGATGGGATGGGAGTTGGGATATGATGGCAGTGGGATGGGAGCATCCTGGGATAGGAGCTGGGATGGGAGTCCTGGAGAAAGGAATGAGCACAGCCTCAACTCCGATGACAAGGCAGGGACTCCAGCTGGCAAAGAAATCCAGGCTGAGAACTGCCTAAGGCTTTCCTGGAGCTTTGGAGTAATTACAGGGAGCAAAAAAATCATACTTTAAAATGTCAGGCAGTGTTTATCTGAAACTCTTCCCAGCTAAGGGGAAATGAAAGAAGACACCGCAATAAAGGAAAGGAACACCAAATCCACTGGCCTGCCTGCCAGCCTGACTCTGGGGGCCCAAATCCATGGGGCCCCACAAACCTGCCTCATTCTGGGTGCAGGGATTCCCTGTTTATCCATAGACTCCACAAATGGCTGCCAGCAAAGGAACAGAGTGCTCAGCTTGGGCTCAGGACGGTGCACTGGAGGCATCCCACTTCTGTTTCCTTTTGTGTGAGCAATCGGAGCACCTATTGATTACATTTGCATACACAGGCAGGTTGTGCTTTCAGCAGTATATTTGCATATGCAGTTGAACTAATGTGCTGCTGTAAGTGCGGCGATTACAGCTTGAACCTGGCAGGCTCTTGGGTTCTGACTACGGGAATTTCAGGCTCCCCATACTGCTGAACAGTGGCTGCTGCAGTTTGTATGGAAGCTGTAACCAGATAGTAATGATTTCCCTCAAAGTCTGATTAAATATTGATACACATAATTGGCACTCATAAACCTTTGTGCCTTTGACCTTTGTCGAGTCAGAACAACACAAAAGCAGATCTGTTTAAAGAAAATATCAGCACATAGGCTGGGAAAAACGGCACTGCATTGACAACAACCTGTCATTACTGTTGCTATTGACTAGCAAGCTTAGAGCAGAACGTTAATGACTCCAGCAACAAATAAATCAGCTTATAAAGCCATTGACCACATTTGTTGTTTGCAGGTCTTATTAGCAGCTGTGCTGGTGGCTCTGAGCTGGGTGACACATGGAGCCTCCAGGTAAACCCAGGGCCATGTGGAGGGGTGGGGGAACTTCCTCCTCTACCTGCCCTGGGACTCCCCACAGGGTCTCCTCTCTTCCACTTCCATCCCTGCACACAAGAATGGATGTGGTGCCTCTGCCTGCTTTGCCTGTTGCCAAGTGAGAAAAAATTAACACATTGAAAACAGATTGTCGAGAGATGCCCAGTGGAGGTGCTAAGCTTCATAAAGACAAACCTAATGAGCTGGAAGCCAGCAGAAAGGCGAGGCTTTGCCAAGTTGCAGCCAAAGCCATTTCTAATAAACAAGTTCTCCATATGCAGGGATAGAAGTCCCATGCAGAGAGAGAAGCCTGCATCATTCTGTCTCACAGCAGGAACTTGAGAAGGAATCATAGAACCATAGGACAGCTTAGGTTGGAGAGGAACTTAAAGATCAGCCCCTCTCCTCTCCTCTCCTCTCCTCTCCTCTCCTCTCCTCTCCTCTCCTCTCCTCTCCTCTCCTCTCCTCTCCGCTCCTCTCCTCACGTCCCGCTTCTGCCCATCAGGACCCCAAGTCCTTCTCCACAGGGCTGCTCTCAATGAGTTCTTCTCCACTCTGGGCTCATGTCTGGGTCTGCCCCGACCCAAGAGCAGCACCTGGCCTTGTTAATCCCACCACCTCATTCCTCTGCCACTGACCCCCTGGAGCAGGGAACGCTCAGCATCACTTCACACCACTTTGGAAGGTCATTTGTCCTCAAGTGCTTATAATTCTTCCCGTGCAGCAGCAGCGTCAGTCATTATTAGCAACAACTTCAGGCTCTAATCATAAAGCTGTTATTTATGTTTAATCCAAGCCACACTAAATATCAATTTGAAGTTTAGTCCCCCCAGTAGCTGGCAATATTGCTCTATTATTATTGTACGTTATTGTTATTTATGTGACACGGTGAAAAATGGAGCACAGTAGTAATCTGACCTTTATTTATTTACATTTGTGTGCATCTCTTGCCATCCTGGGCCGGGCAGTGTGGTGCACTGGGAGCATCCCACACCCCCAGAGCAGTGCAGGTCCTGGGTATGGGCAATGCCTTCATGAAGTTCTGAGCAGGAAGGCTGGCAGCACTGCGGGGTGCAGCTCTTGCTCTCACATCCCCGCTATGCTTTTCTCTCTCTCTCTGGAACCAACAGCTTGAGCTGAACTGTGATTTAATGCCTGTGATCATGGTTTGCATGTAAACATCACTGCAGAACAAAAGGACCCAAAGCAAACCTGCGAGGCTTTCAAACTGGAAGCAGCAGTTCATCAAACGCTGCAAACTTCCCCAAAAGAAAGTGTCAGAACAGCTCAGAATACTTCATGGAACAGCATTATTAACAAGCAATTATCTGCTGGGATCAATGGAGCGATTTTACAAATGAGACTTAAGAACCCCTTACTAACAGGTGAGAGAGCTGCTTTCAACCTGTGGGCTGTGCTCAGCCAAGTGAAATGCCTTGATTTGCCCTAAAATGAGAGAGAAAAACCTCTTTGTGATGTGACGATGCTCTGGAGATGGGAGTTGGTTTTCTGCCCCTCTGCCAGAAGTGAAACACATGAAGGGCTGTGCAGGATAGACTTACTTTAGGCTGAGAGCATTTCCAGCTATATTTACTATCAGCAGACACCACAGCAATTCCTACACCATGGAAAGTGTTTGCTCCTCCTGCAGCCAGGAATGAGAACACAGCATTTCATACCTCATTTCATTCGCTGTGCAGAAAAACAGGAATTTTCTGAGCCTCAGGGAGCGGCACAGGCTGTGCTGTATGCAATGTATGGATTGCTCTTCTGTGGTTTTTAGGGAATTTTTTTAACCTGGGAAGGAGGAAATCATCCCCATTCCCAACTCTGTCTGAATTTTGAGCGTGTAGCTTTGAGTGCTTCACCGCATTCCTCCCGCAGTGCCTCTCTGTTTGTGTATACTTGGTTTATTGTTGCTTTTTTTGCATTCACTCATTTCACTGTCAATTTAAGCTTAATGTCATTAAAATTGCTCTGGTTTGCTCTACTTAAAATTCTCCAATTAGAAGGCATTTTTTTTCTTTGGCAGGAACTGCTAAGTCAATTACTTTCTCCTATTTTGTATTTTTCCCTAATGACTCATTAGATAAGCACCTTTGCAATTGCCTGCAGGAAGCAATCAGCCCGCTATCAGCAAACGCCTCGCACAAATCAGGGGCAGAAAGCTCTGCAGGTTGAAGGCCGGGCATCAGACCTGGGCCAAGACAGCAATGTTTTCCCAAGGCCTCAGCACCCCAGGGATGCACAGAGCATCGCTGCCCTCCCAGCACAGCACTGTGGATGCAGGAGCAGCGGGTTGGGACTTGGTGGAAACATCCTCAGCAGTCTGAAGTCACTTTGGGTAACATCTCCATGTGCTTCATCTCCCCACCTTCCACAGCCCTCCTCCATGCGCTGTGCTGAGCAGCAGGGGAGCCTCACCATTTGCTGATCAGCTATTAAATGCTTGAAATCTAATTAATAGCGTCGCTCTAACTTTAGTCTGCTTGCAAAGCTTTGTTATCAAACTATGCCTAGTGAAACAAATGTGCTAATTAGCCACATTGGAAATAGGATGGAAGTAATAGCCCATTATTGTAAAATTGTGCTATTTATGCCCAACAATAACCATCCCTTGCAGGGAGAAACGCTGAGTGCTTGTTACTGTCTGGATGGGGGCTTAGTGTTGTGGAGATGGGGAGAGACGTTCAAGGCACAAACAGGGATTTATGGTGATGCAGAATGACAGGGCAGGGAGGTTTCCTTCCTTCAGCCTCTTCTGAGGATGAAGAGGTGTCTGTTAGCAGAGAACAGAAACTTGCTCAGTGCATATCAGGGCTGTGGTTCATTGCTAATATTGACCATTAGCAACCTGACTGTGTCTCACCTAGATGTAGAAGTTAACAGCGCATGCTCCAAGTGCAAGGTCTGCACCTGGGTCATGGCAGCACCCACTGTCAGTGCGAGCTGGGGGACATAAGGATAGAGCACAGCCCTGCCAAAAAGGACCGGGGGTACTGGTGGGGGGCAGCTGGACATGAGCCAGCAGTGTGCCCTGGCAGCACAGAAAGCCCAGCGGACCCTGGGCTGCAGGCAGAGGAGCGCGGGCAGCAGGGCAGGGAGGTGCTCCTGCCCCTCTGCTGTGCTGTGACAGCTCACCTGGAGCACTGCGTCCACAGGTGGAGTCCTCAGGGCAGGAGAGACGTGGAGCTGCTGGAGCGCAGCCAGAGGAGGGACACAGAAATGGCAGCAGGGATGGAAGCCCTCCCTGCGAGGACAGGCCGAGAGCTGGGGCTGAGCAGCACGGAGAAGAGAAGGCAAGAGAAGGAGAGCTGAGAGCGGCTCGTCAGCATCTGAAGGGGCTGTGAGAAGGGAGGGGACGGACTCTGCAGTGGGTGTGTGTGATGGGAGAAGGGGAGATGGCTTCAGACTACAAGAGGGGAGATTGAGGTGGAGCTGAGGAAGAAGGTTTGGCAGTGAGGGCGGTGAGGCGCTGGCACAGGTTGCCCAGAGAGGCGGTGGTGCCCCGTCCCTGCAGACAGCCAAGGTCAGGCTGGACGGGGCTGTGAGCACTGCTGAGCTGTGGGTGTCCCTGTGCGCTGCAGGGAGCGGCACCAGGCGGCCTTCCAGCTCCCTTCCACCCACACCATTCTATGATTCTACGATGGGACAGACGGGCAATGGCTGCAGGACGCTCCGCGCCGCTGTGCTGCAGAGCCCGGGCTGCCCACGAGGAGGCGGAGGTGCTGCTCCCCGCCGGGCTGAGCGGAGCTCACGTCCCTTTCGCTGCGGTGATGCTTCGGGGCAGCGTTCTCCCCTCGCGCTGCCGTCCCGAGGCGCTGAGCTCCTCCCTCCCTGCAGCGTTGCCAGAGGGGCTCGGTGAGGAGTTCGGGCCGACTCTCCCGGCGCTGCAAACCTTCGGCCAACGCGGAGCGGCGGTGCAGGAGCGCTCCCTGCAGCGCTGAGCTCAGCGGGCGCGGCCGGGATTCCTCGGCTCCCGCAGGAGATGTCTTTGCGGATGATTTATGCCGATGTTTTTTGCGGGGCGCGTTGCGTTACCCCAGCAACCGCTATGCGGCCTCCATCACCCCCTCGGGGTTGGAAGGGAGGCGGGGGAGGGGGCTGCCCCACGCAGGGACCGTCGGGGCAACTCGCTGCCCGGAGCTGGCGGCCTTCTCCTCCCGCACCTCCGCCAGATGAGCTGCCCCAGAACACCGGCGTCGAAGGGCAGCACCGGACTGAGGGCGGCCCCCCCGCCCCGACGGCCCCGAGTGCCCCCTACCCCCTCCCGCCCTGCTTCCGCCCTCTCCAGCTGTGGGGGGAAGGCCGCTGGTTGCATGTTTGCCGGGGCAGAGGGTGTGGGAAGGGGTGAGAGCTCTCTGAGCGCGTTAGCAGCTGCGGTGGGAGCAGGCAGCCAAGTTGGACGGAGGCTGTGGATGCTGCGCGGTTTCCTCCCCTGACTCATCCGAGCGGCCGGGAGGAACGTCGAGCACCGGGCCCAGCTGCAAGAGGGGCTGCTCCGGGCTTCCCCAGGGTGGGGCAGAGCTGCCCGGTGCCCGTCCCCCCGAGCAGAGCCCTCAGGCACCGCAGGAAGAAGACGGGGACCCGCGAGGTCCGTACTGCGGTGCACGGGGAGAATGCAGAGTCCCCTGCTGTGTCCCATCCCGCAGCGCTCCGCTGCTCCGCACGCGGCCGTCGGACCCCCGACGGTTGGCACTCCTCTGCGGCCGGGCCCTGGCTGCCCCCGGCCCCGTTTTCATGCGGGCAGGGCTCGGCTCTGCTGTGCCCTCCCCCGTGCAGCCGTGGGCCGATCTCCCCTGTAAGCAGCTGCGGTAGTGGGGTCACCCCACAGCCCGCTGGGTGGGGACGGGCGGGAGGGGCCGCGGGGCTCGGCGTCCGCCCAGGTGAGGCCCCGGACCTGCACGGGGAAGAAAGGGACTTTTGTCTTCGTGCCGGGAGCCGCCAGCCCGAGGGCAGCCCTGCACGCAGGGGGCACGGGGACTGCTTGCTATTTGACGGTAACTGAGCCCGACCCTTTGGCATTTGCTGCCTCTGCCTCTTCCCACGGCGGGAACAAGCGGCGTGTTTAGCAGGCTGCGGCGGGAGAAGAAAGGCCGCCTTGTCCGCGCCAGAGGTGGGGCGCCGGCCGGGGCGGTCGCACTCCCGCCCCGCATTCCTCTGCCTAAGGCTGCGTGTGCGGGGCTGCGCGGGACGGGGGGCTGCGCTGCAGGCGGAGGGCCGGGGGCTGGCGGGCGTCTCCTCTACGGGAACCGGTGAGGAACGGGCAGGGCGCTGCTGGGGGAAAGGAGCCGTCCCAAGCAGGGTGGGCGACGGGGAGAGCTGGAACCCGTGATGGGGTCCAACGGGGGGTGATGGGGCTGAGGGCAGCGGGGTCGAGTAGGGTCGTGCGGCAGGTGGCTGGCGGGAGTGGGGGCAGATCCTAACGGGGGCGGCGTGGCTGTGGCTGCCCCCCTTCATCCCCCCCCCGGGGAGCTGCACGCTGGTACGGCGGGGCTCTCCGTGCTGGGAAGGGTTAACACCCGCACAGGATCCCACCCTGGCTCCGCTCCCTTCCTATGCCGGAGCCCAGCCCCTCGCTGGCTTTTCCTCCGGACATCGTATCGGGGCCTCGGCGCTGGCGAAGCTGCGGGTAGGCTGTGGGGTCTCACGATGCTGGGGAGCGTGGCTCCCCTGCCCATGAGCAGCGGTAGGCAGCCCCGCCAGCATGTCGGGGCAGTGGGGACTCTGCGGCAGAGGCTCCCGCTCAGCGCCCGCACCAGGACCGGGTGGCAGGTAAGGGAAAGCGGAGGCTCTGTGTCTGCACCCGACAGGGAGCGTGGAGCTGCTCCCGAGTACCCAGGGGCTGTGCCTGTGCTCTGCCCGTCAGCTGGCACAGCCCTCCTGTGCGGTGCTGCTGCAGCACCGCTGAGCCCTCGCATCGAGCGGAGCAATCTGGGCTCCGTCCCAGCCCTGAATCTGACGCCTGCTGTTTTCCAACATTTCATTTTTTCCGTGGTGTGTAATAGCTGCCCGCTCGCCCCCACAGCTGTGTTCAGGGCCAGCCGGGCTGGGAGTGCTGTCCCTCTCCTCCTGGGACACTGTGAGCGATGCTGCGGGGAGCCGAGCCCGGGGCTCACACTGCACCCCACGTGCCTCAGCTGCTCTGCACAGGCTGTGGGGCCGGGAGGGAGAAGACCCTGTCACCGTGAGCAGCAGCTGGCCCCGGGGTCCCACGCAGGATGAGCCCACTCCCATGGTGGGACCAGCCTGCCCAGGAAGGGTTAAGCTGCATGCAGCCAGGCTTGAGCGGAAGGGAGGGACGTGAGGAGCAGACGGTAAATTTAGTAACCAGAGCGTCCCGGCACAACAAGCGGTGTGAGCGCCGGGCGAGGGAAATTGCCGCTCATGGGCCGCGTTCCTCCCTGTGGACAGGAAGGCCGTGGGTGGCTGCTGGCCTTGTGCCGTGTCTGTGCGTCATAGGGGCCAGGCCTGCTGCTGGGGGCTGCCCTCGAGGGGCAGGAGCGGGTTGGGGTTAGGGTGGGAGGCAGAGTGCGCGGCCAGAAAGTCCCGGGCTGCACAGAGGGGTGGGCAGTGACAGCTGTGTCCCTGCTGCCCCGCTGGCTCTGGGTGCTGGCGGTGGGAGGGGACGCGGCGCTGAGTTCATGCACCCCTTAATCTGGCTGCTGCCGGCCTGTGCAGAGATGGGGATGAAGGCATGCAGCTGGGTGCTGGAATCAGGCGTGTGTGGGTGTGCTGGGCTGCACTGTGAGCTGCTGTGCGCGGAGGCAGATGTTGCTGCAAACAGCTGGATGCTGCTCTGCTATGTCTGCCTGTGGCCATAAGGGCCCAGCTGTCGACCACTCCCAGTGTGTAGTGGGGTCTGTTTTCTGCAGCATTTGTGGAGTTGTGCCAGCGTGGTGGCTGCTTCGTATGATTAGCATGCAAGCGGGTGTTCCAAGGTGCTGGAGCCTGTGCTTGCTGGGCAGGGATGTGCACCAGCTTTGGGCAGCTGCTGCAAGGCTGGAAACAGGAGTTGAGTACAGGGTCTGCAGCAGAGCCAGAGCCCTGCACAGTTGTGCCCACACGGGCACTCATACCAATGCTTCTGTCTCTCCCAGCCCGTGCCTGACATCACCAGGCACCTCCGTGCGAACACAATGGAGGCTCCCAGCAGGACCACCACCAGCCCAACCCGCAGGGTGCAGACCATCATCCAGGTGAGGCTCAGGGCTGCGGCAGGCAGGGCGAGTCGTGCCCACCAGCACTGCCCCAGTGTGTGGCAGGGTCCTGCCTTGGTGGTAGAGAATGCAGGGAAGGGTGAAGAATTCTGGCTGCAGCAATACTGAACGTCTGTGGGAGCATGGAAGTGCAGCAAGGAGCCCTTCTCCTCCGTACCAGCCCTGCTGCAATGCTCTCCTCACCCACTCCTCACCCCGATCCTATTACAGGATCTGCAGTAAAGCCAATTGAGCTAAGTGGCTGCTGCCTCCGATCCTCTTAGAAACAGCCCAAGCTTCGGGGATCTTCCCTGCAGGACCTGACCTGGGCACACTCCTGCTGCAGCTCCCCAGGGCTGGCAGCATGGGAGGGAAGGAGTCCTGGGCTGTCTGCATCCTGTTGTCCTGCCTGGCCTCCACCCCTCAGTCTACATGACCATACACACACAGGCAGGTTAGGGGGCACATGGGTGCTTGCAGGAGAGGTGCTGCACAGAGCGGCCCAGAGCAGGCAGCACAAAGGAGCAGGCTGCTGCCACAGGTGCTATGTGCACCCCTCCCTCCCTTCTCATCCTGTGGTGGGGAAAGATAAGGAGCCTGTAAATATTTATGACCTGTTACTGCAGGGCACAGCAGGAACAGAGGCAGCTTCTGTCTCTGCTTGCTCCAGGAAGGGCCCAGCAGGACACTTGTGAGGGCTGCCCCTGCTCACAGCGCTACACAGCACTGACCTATCCTGCTCTGACCCTTGCAGAACAGCCCCCTGGACCTGATAGACACAGGCAAAGGGCTGAAGGTGCAGACAGAGAAGCCGCACTTGGTGAGCCTGGGCAGCGGCCGCCTCAGCACTGCTATCACACTGCTGCCACTGGAGGAAGGTGAGTGCTGACTGCTGGAGCATCCCCACCTTTGGGTGCACCCCAGTCCAGGCAGCTGCTTCTTGCCTGGGGTGGCTCCTGGAGGATCGCTGTGAGCATGGCTGGGAACCCATCTCACCACACAACAGTGGGGATGCTCAGCCTCTCTCTCTGCAGGGAGGACCACAATTGGCACGGCTGCAAAGGACATCGTCCTGCAGGGCCCTGGCCTGGCACCCGAGCACTGCTACATCGAGAACGTGCGAGGGACACTCACCCTGCACCCCTGCAACAATGCCTGCACCATCGACGGTGTGATGATCCAGCGGCCCACGCGCCTCACTCAAGGTAGGGCTGTGGATAGATCCCTGTTAGCAGATCCTGGGCAGGATCCGGCCGTCCTGGACACGGCCGTGCCATCAGATAGCACACAGGTCTCCAGAACCATCCTGCCACTGCCTGTCCCGCGTCCGCAGCTCCTGGCTGGAGGTGTGGTACATTTCGGGGGTTGTCTTGGCTCCGAAGAAAACCATCTCAAGACCTGTTGCTGATGTTTGCGAGGAGCAGAGGGCCCGGGTTCTCAGACGGCCCTGTGTGACTGTAGGGGCTTGGACCCCATCGTCCCTCCACAGCCACCCCGTGAGCGTGGGGGGAGCTCAGGGCGGTCCCCGGGAGAGGAGCGGGGACCCCAAGCGGCCACGACCGCGGGCAGCGCCGAGACGCAGAGCGCAGCGGGTGGCTTCCTCACGGCCGCTCTCACATTTTCCGTGCCTGCCCATTTTGTCCGTGAATCACTCTTTCTGGTCCCGGGGTCCCCACGCTGCCGCGCCGGGAGTGCCGTCCGTGCCCCGCGGAGCCGCCCCGCCCGTGCGGCTCCTCCCCGGGGCGGTCCGGTGCGCGGCTCCCGCTGCCCGGGCGGCGGCTGCGGCCAGCGGGCGGCTCGGGCTCGGTGAGTGCGGCGCGGCGCGGCGCGGCGGTGGGGGGGGACGGCCACGCGTATCCGTGCCCGGAGGGGCGGGGGGCGCAGCGAGGAGGGCGCCGGGAGGGGCGGAGGGAACAGCGCCGGTTCTGGGCTTTGTTTGGCGGCCCCGGGCTGCCGGCGCCCCGCGGAGCTGCCGCCCGTCGCCTCGCGGCCAGCGCCGTCTCGCTCGTTTATCGTCCTCCATCTGTCTGCATCGGTCTGTCGGGCCCGGGCCGTGGGGAGAGGGCGATGCCGAGCTGTCACCGGGTCGGGCTTCGGGCGCCGCGCCTCCGCGGGCAGCCGGGGCGGGGGCTCCGGGCGGGGGTCGGCTCCGGGCAGCCCGGCCCCTCCGACAGCGGTGGCTGCTTTCAGACTTTCTCCATCCGCCATTTCATTCATCGCCCGCGGTGTCGGGTTGCGCCGGAGTTAGAAATCCGGATCCTGCGCTCCTTTGACAGCCTCTCATTAGCGACGGTGATTTATCCGAGGCGCTCCCGGGGCGGGGAAGCCGCACAAAGGCCTGGGAGCCGCGGGCCGGGGGGGATCCCGCACTGCCGGGCGGGGAGGGGCGGCTGGCGGCGGAGCTCGGCCGGTGCGGAGCCCCCCGGAGCCGGGCGGGGGCCGTTCGGCCCCGCTGCTGCTGCAGAGTGAAGATGTTCCTCGCATCTTCCCTCGTACCCCCCGCAGAAGGCGGCTGGGTGCTTCGGGGGGACCGCGTGCTGCAGCGGGTCACCCAAGGGAACAATGAGAGCCGCGTGAGTGGAGGAGAAAAGGACCCGATGGGCGATGGGTGCGGGTGCTGTTGACATCCCCGTGTCCACACTTTCTGAACAGCACACACAGCTCCTTCGGGATGGGCACAGTGGGGTCGCGGAGCAGGAGGTTGGTGGCCACTGCTCTGGGAAGAGCAGCTCCTGGAAAAGCATGGGTCAGTTAGACCCATCTGCACGGGGACGCATTGGTGTGCTGAGAGGCTTTGCCAGCTGAACCCAACACGTGCAGAACTTCTCTTAACCTGGTGCAATCTGTGTTGACTGGAGCTGATCTGTGTGTTGGTGTCACACAGGGCTGCTCTTTGCCAGCTCCCTGGTGGGACCTGGAGTCAGCACGTGCTCTCCTGTTATTTCTGCTCCACCATAGCTGGCATAGGGTGATCTCTGTACACGCTCCCCCACTCCCCGCTGCCTGCCTGGGGATTTCCCAGCCCAGCTCCCTCCATCCGGACCCACCTGCTCTGCTGGGGCTGAGGCTGGGGCTGCACTTGGGTTGCACGCTGCCAGCTCAGCTGCTCCAAAAAATGCATCCCTTCCAGCAAGGGATTTTCAGCTGACAGCGAGCAGTGAGCCTCTCCCTGGGGCCCTGGAGGCGCTTCAAAGTGGGGTGTGTCGGCAACACGGCTGCCAGGCAGGAGCCTCGCACCGCCGGCGTGGTGCTGGCTGGCAGCAGCCCCGTGGGGAAGGCGGCTGGCTGTGTGCTGCCTGCTCCCAGCTCCCTGCGCTTACTGCACATGTGGGACTTTGGCACCGTGGCTTCCGGATGCTATTGTCTTCACACACCGGTGTGTGTGAAGAGTCGCCTTTTACAGCCCTTGCAGGGCGGGTGCGGGCAGCACTTTCCTCTGCTGCACATTGAGCTGCATCCAGGTGGTGGCGGAGCGGTGAATGCAGCTCTCAGTGGGGCTGCTGCCCTCCCTGTGCCACTCGGCCCTACTGCCCTGCCGGTCCCCCAGCGTGCAGCCGTGCAGGGAGCGACACGCAGCGTCTGAGCCGCCTGCGCTCAGCAGGGACCATCTGCAGCCTCTGCTGCTGTTCCCTGGGGCTGGCGCAGCCTGGCTCCCGTCCCTACATTCCTCCCTGATGGCGAATCGGCAGCCTTCCCTGCGAAGGCTCCGGGTTTGGGCCAAGAAGCAGCATTTTCCTACAGCGGACAGGAGCTGTCTTGTCTGCAGCTGGCGGCGGCACTGGAGTGCTGCCAGCCCTGCTCTGTGCGTGGCCCCAGCTGTGCGGGATGCACCCGGCTGTGGGGATGGCGGGCAGTGACCTGGATTCCAGCCGTGCCCCCCCCACCCCGGTGCTGAACCCCCTCTCTCCCCAGGGTGCACCATCTGCCTGGGCCAGGCGACCTTCCTCCGCTTCAACCACCCCGCTGAAGCCAAGTGGATGAAGAGCATGATCCCAGCAGGAGGAAGGAGCCCCGCGGCTCTTTATGGACTGCCAGCAAGTAGGTGGCCCTTCTTCATCCTGGTGGGGCTGTGGGGATGTTAGGAGTCTCCTTGTTTGGAGTTCTCCTGGGTACGGGTGGGAGCATAGTGCTGTGCAAGGTCATAACAGTGGGATCTGGATTCCTGTGATGCCCATTCATGGATGCTCTGTGGTGCCTTCATTGGCTGATGACTCAGCCTGGTGGCTGTGCTGATGTCTGTTAATTATTAATGGTGCCTGGGAAGAGTGTAACAGGTTTCTGCCCAACCCAAGCCCCCTGTTGTGTGTGGGTCTGGGGGCTGTGCTGCTACTGGGACAGAGCTCTCAGTCCTTGCTCAGCCCAGGAGTGTAGGGCTGCTGGGTGCATGCAGGCCCCCCTGCTGCCTGAGAGCTGCTGTTTACATGTAGGGCTGGCTACAAGGAGGCTGTGAAGGCCGTTTCCCTGGCTGCAGCACTTAATTGAAGCAGCTGCTTATCTCGCTGTGTCTGTCTGTAAGGCATGAGGTCCCTGCCTCCAGCCTGGCTCCAAGGGGGGGGATGAGACAGGCGCTGTGCTGATCCAGGCTGGCAGCTCCCACGTGCCATCCCCACACTGTCTCCATGGCTGTGCATCCCTGAGCAGGACACAGCTGGAGCTTTCAGCAGCACTGTTTGCTGCTGTCTGGCTCCCAGTGTAGTCCCTCCCCACTGAGGAGGTGGCAGGGACCTGCTTGGTGCTGGGACAGCCCCTGCCCTTTCCCAGTGGCAGCTGGTGCCAGGCACAGGATGCTGTGGGTACTGGAAGTCACCAGACACTGGTGCTTGTTGGGTCTGTGCAGCTGCACCCTGCTTATTATCACCAGGGCAGGATGCTGTGAACTCATGGTGTGATTTGTGCCATGTGCACAGTGCTGAGGGCTGGGAAAACATCAGGTCCTACAGCTGGGAACGGGGAGTAAGAACCTGAGGAGGTGCTGTGTCCCCTGAGCAACCTGCAGCTGCCCACAGCTGCTGCCCTTCTGGTCCCTGGTTGTATCTCTGTACCTGTGATATCAGGCAGGACTGCGTGTGCAGAGATGATGCCTGCTGCTCTGGGTCCCACCTGGGCCGTGGGACTGATGGTGTCTCTCTCAGCAGGGATGCACTCCTGGTGCGCATGAAGCAGGGGTCAGGTCAGTGTCAGGCCTCATGCTGGTGTTTGCTGCTGCCTATTTGTTTTGCTGTGGCAGCTCAAGATCTACCGATGTGGTGCTGCCCCATGCCAGTGTGGTGACACTGTTCAGGAGCAGCCACTGCTGTTATTAGCATGTCCTTTGAGTGACAGGCACATCGGTGGCACGCAGAGCTGTGTCCAGACACACCACGGCCTCGGGCCGGGATCAGGCAGGGAGGCTGCATGCCAGCATGCCTGTGCCCTCCTGGCTGGCTGTGCACAGTATGATTTTGCAGGCAGGAGCCTTGCACTGTGGGGAGGGAGAGTTTAATGGAAGTGAACTGAGCTTTGGTCTGCCAGCTGGGTGCCAGCCTCAATCTCCTGCCCCATCAGTGTGCTCTCTGCAAGCCCTGCAAGGCAGAGTGGAGCGGAGCTGGGCTGGGTGAGGGGCTGCCTGCAGAGCTGCGCTGCTCAGAAGCTGCAGGAGCAGGGCAGCACGGTGCCCCTGCCCACTCTGACTCCCTCCCTCCCACGTCTGCCCGCAGAGCCCGAAGCCCTGGTGAATGGCAGCCGCCAGCTGCCGGCACGGGAGCCCAGCCACAACTCCCTGGTGAGCTCCATCGAGAAGGACTTGCAGGACATCATGGACTCGCTGGTGCTGGAGGATCCGGCGTCCCCCAGCAAGAAGCCGCCGTCCCGCGGCCAGTCCCCGCTCTGCGCCATGGTGAACGGAGGTGGGCGCTGCCTCCTGTCCCCTCCGCTGAGCCCCGGTGCCGCCTCGGGGGGCTCCAGCTACGAGAACGCCTCGCCGCCCTTCTCCCCGCTCTCCTCGCCCGCCAGCAGCGGCGGCTACACGAGCCACTCGCCCAGCAGCCAGGAGCAGGGCCCGGCCGTGCCCCCCGTCGTGCCGCTCCGCTCCTCCAGCTACAACCACGCCGTGCAGCCCCCCCCGCAGCGCCCACCACCGCCACCCTACGGGGGCCCCAATGACACTCGGTCGGCGGAGAGCCCCCGCGCCTGGCGGGGTGCCCTGGACAGCCCGGCGGTCCCGCACCCCCTCCAAGAGCACAGGGCGGGCAGTCCTCGTTCCCAGCCGCCCGGCAGCCCCCGGGCAGCCCCCCGGACATTGGGCTCCTCGGTGCCGCGGGTTCGGGCAGCCCTGCAGGAGCGGCCGCCCAGCCCCTTCCGAGAGCCGAGGGACCCTCCCGCTCCCGGCCGTCAGCCCGCACCCAGGCTTCTCCCGGACGCCGTGGGACCGGCGCACGGCAGCCAGAGTGGCCGTGGGCTGCAGCCCCCCGAGAGCCCGCGGGCGGCCCGGAGGAACGTGGAGAGCATGCGGGAGCTGCCGCCCCTCAGCCCGTCCTTATCGCGCCGAGCCGCCAGCCCCCGGGCGGCCCCGGATGCCCCGTCCCCTCAGCCCCGGCTGGGCAGGGAGGTTCCTGGAAGCCCCCGAACCAGGCGCAAGGGCCACGAGGAGCCGAGCCCCGCGGGCGGGAGGAGCAGCAGGGCCGGGAGCCCCTCGTCCCCGCTGTCAACGGAGCCGTCCGCACGCCGGCCCAGCTTCAGCTCCTGCCTCAGCCCCGCACACAGCCTGGGCTCCCTGGCCGTGCCTTCGCCCCGGCAGAGCCCCCGCGCCCAGAGGAAGCTGTCGGGGGACGTGCGGCTGCCGGCGGGCGTGCGGGAGCGTAAGAACAGCATCACCGAGATCAGCGACAACGAGGACGATCTGCTGGAGTACCACCGGCGGCAGCGCGAGGAGCGGATGCGGGAGCAGGAGATGGAGCGCCTGGTGAGCCGAGGGGCGCGGGGGGCTGCTGGCTGTGGGAGGGGGTCCTGACCCGGATTTGGCAGCTGGAGCCGAGGCTTGGAGGGGCCGGGGGCAGCCCCGGCGAGTGCGAGGTGGCCTCTTTGCAAATGGCTTTGAGCTTCTGTTGTTTTCAAAATGTAGGCCTTTTCTCTCGGGGATTTTGCTGACGGCAGCTTGTGAATGATGTGAACAGGCTCCTAGGCTCGAGCTTATCCGGAGAGATTATGGCCTGGAGTGGCAGTTGGTGCCCCTGGTGTGCGGGGAACTGCTGCCTCGCACCAAGCCCCTCTGCTTGCAGCAGCCAGGGAAATCTGCAGGCTCAGCCTGGGGCAGTGCTGTTCTGATGCTTACGGCTGCCTTCGGTTGTGGATGTGTAATTTTTAGTGCCCCTGGGTTTGCAAAGTGAGGCGTGCCTTGCCAGGGCTGCGTCTCAGCAGGGACACGGTGGCTGCCTGTGCGTGGTGTGCAGATGCTGTTCCCGGCTGCCGACTGCTGGGAGGCTCTGTGGGCATTGCATCTCTATATTTAGGGACGGGGATAGAGTTTTTATAGAGCGAGCAGCTGCCTGGGTGGGGCTTGCCCTGTGCATCTGTCTCTCCCTGCTGCCCAGTGGATTGCTGGGAGCAGCCAGGGACTGTGGGGGCAGCTGGGCCAGGGGAGTGTTCTTTGGGGCCAGGGCAGCACAGCTTGGCCCTTGCTCACCCAGTTGGGCTGTGCAGTGCAGGAGATACGTGTGTGTCCCCACCGGCATTGCACCCAGTGCTGCCCAAGGCTGGTGTGGGGTACCGCCTGTGTTTCCCCAGGGAGGGCCCTGGGCTGATGGTTTGGCACAGCCCGCACCCTTGAGGATTAGAGATGCCCTGCAGATGCCCTGGCTGTGTTCACCTCCCCAGGTGCCATCCAGAACCCTGCTGGGTGCTTCCTGCCCTCTGCCCATCCCCATGTTGTGGCACGGGCAGCAGAAGCCCTGTTTACTCAGTCCTGAGTCACGGCAGGCAGACAGCCTGAATCACCACCTACAAATAGCCCCTTACAGAGGCAGCGCGGCGTTCAGCCGGGGCTGCTGTATGTAATTAGTCTGTCTCCAGCCCTGGGCATGCCACATGCACTGCAGGCCGATGCTCTGACTGCTGCCCAGGGCTGGTTGAGTGCACTGGACTGGGGCATGGAGCAGCGCAGCCCCCGGTGTGCAGAGTGCTGGAAATCCATCAGGGCAGCTGGGACCTTCCAGACACGGGCGATGTGCCCAGAGCTGGAGGAAGCGCTTCCAGTGTGTGGAGGTGGTGATGATCTGGGGTGCGTGGGAGTGGGACACGCAGGGCAGGGTGACACACAGGGATGCTGCTGGGAAACAGGGAAGTGCCCCAAGTCCTGCTGCTGTGGCTGTGGTGAGCTGCTGGCAGCCAACGTTCCCCAAGAAACAGTTTTCCTTCCTCAATGTGGGGATGTTGGTCCTGGCACGTCACGCTGTGGTCTGTGTGTATGTGCCCTGCTGCCAGATGGGCACTGCGTCCCCTCCCTGGGCACAGCAGTGATCCCTGTGCCCTGCAGCAATGCAGGCAGCCGTGCTGGTGAGGGACGTTTGTGGGCACTGGGATGGGTTGCTGCAGGTCTGCTCTGACCAAACCTCCCTGCAGGAGCGGCAGCGCCTGGAGACCATCCTGAACCTCTGTGCTGAGTACACCAAGACAGACGGCTCTGAGCTGCTGCCTGGTCATACGGATGCCGGCCGGCGGGCACCAAGGGGCACAGCAGGGCTGGGCCGTGCCGCAGAGGAGCTGGGTGTGCTGCGGCAGAGGGAGAGCCTGGAGAGGTCGGATGAAGAGAACCTGAAGGAAGAGTGCAGCAGCACCGAGAGCACACACCACGAGGTGAGGGGATGGGGATGTCCGGGCTGAGCCGTTCTGTGCTGTGCTGTGCTGACCTGCTCCCTCTGCAGCACGAGGAGCTGGCGGGCCCACGCGCCAAGGAGGCACAGCGGCTGGAAGAGGAGCGAGCCTGCGTGTTCGGCCGCCTGGATGAGCTGAAAGGCCGTGTCAAGGAGCTGGAGCAGCAGCTGCAGGAGACATCGCGAGAGGTGAGGGTCTGGGCAGCACCCACATGGGCAGTGGGTAGCAGATTGGGCTGGAGCGGCCATGCTGACACAGCTGTGTCACCCCAGGCAGAGATGGAGAGGGCGCTGCTGCAGGGTGAGCGGGAGTCAGAGGTGGCACGGCTGCAGCAGGAGCAGGAGGTGGTGCAGCAGCTGCAGGAGAAGCTCTCCGGCCTGGACGCCAGCATCCGGAAGGAGCGGGACAAGGTGAGCCCCGAGGCAGGGCTGTCCCCTTGGGGCTGTGACATGCTGTCCCCTGCCCTGGTGCCCATGTGCAGGGATGACGCTGGTGGGGTTCTCCCGTGCTGGAACATGTGGCTGGATTCTGCAGAGGCATTCGGTGACAGCTGCTGTGTCAGCTCCATGAGGTCTTCCCAGGTGTCTTCATGTGCAATGGGAGCACCAGTGTTTGTGCAGAGAGGGAGGAAGAGGAATGGGCGAGCGAGCTTGGCAGTGCCTTTCTCTCTCCTCTCTCTGTGCTCACATTGTGCCGGGCTCTGTCTGTCTGTGTGCTTGGTATTGGCGTGGTGTCCCTCAGCCCTGCCAGAGGAGGGCAGAGGCAGATGCTGGGGATGTGCTGTCAGTCTCACTGTCAGGATCGGTGCTGCAGGGCTGCCCTAGCACTGACCATGAGGCCTCAGCACTGCCCAGCTCACAGCCTTCCTGCAAGCTGAGGTTTGCAGCAGGCCCACTGGCTCTGCTGCCCGCGGGGATGCTTTGGTCACACACAGTGGTGGTGACTGCTTGAGCATCTGTAATGCTAGAGGTGGCTGGATTGTTCTCTTCTGAGCATTTTGCAGCTTTGGCCAGGAGCTCCCTGCAGGATGCTGAGCAGCAGCTCTGGGCTGCAGGGTGTGCTCCTGCTGCTCCTTCCTGGGCCTGGATTCTTTTTGCAGTCCTGGTGGGAGGGCAGACCACGTCTCGCCTCCCTGTGATTGGTCTCAGGCTGTGAGACCCCGACGTGCATTGCTCAGTGCCTGTGTGCAATTGGGGCCGTGTGGGGCTGAGCTGCCACCAGCACACCCAGCAGCACTGCTGCAGCGCTGGGGATTTGTGGTTTGTTTTTGATTTTCTGACCGTTTGCAGGCGTTTTCTCTAGTGAAAGACTGCGTTGTGCAGCGCTAGGAGAGGAGCAAAAAGAAGCCTCATTCCAAGAGTCTCAGTTGACTTAACCACCTGCTTTCCTATTCAGTCTGCACTAACTGGCTCTAACAGTGGCTGCTCTGAGCTCTGTCACTAACCTCTGACACCTCTGCTCTCCCCACTCACAGCCAGGTCTGGAGCGTGGGGCAGCAGCATGTCCCATCCACCTCTGCATCCTCTGTCCACTTTGCCCCCACATCTGTGCCCAGGAGGGAGGGATGGCCTCGGCTCACTGTGCTCCTGTGCTGGAGGGAGCAGGAGTCAGCTCCCCAAGGGGGTAGGGGGATCCTGCACCACTCCAGGGATGTGTCTTCAGTGCCAAGTGGGAGAAGGGCAGGGGCAGCTGTGGGACATGCTGGTGCCACCAGAGCCATTGCCACTGAGATGTGGCTGCTTTGGTGTGCAAAGACAGTCCTCAGAGGGGGACGATGTAGGCACATACACAGACAACACAGCACTGTTACCTGAATGCTGGGCAGCAGCAAATCCAGTAGAAGCCCAAGTGAGCAAAGGTGCTTGTGAGACAAGACCTTGAGGCAAAATACTCATGGACAAGATTCCTTCCCAGGATTGCAGGAATTTTCAGGATTTCTAAGTAATGTTCCAGCAAGGATGGGGCTTTCCTTGTTTGAGCAATGCACAAAAATGCAGCAGCGCACAGTCTGATGTGCCAGGGGGTTGTCCTGGCAGAAAGCCTGCAGGACAGAGAGCTGGGATTCCCAGTCCTTTTTGTGCTCCCTGCTCTCAGCAGCTCAAACTGGGGTTACATGTGGTGCCCTGCCAGCCGGGTGTCTCTGGCTGCACGGACTGTGGACAGAAACAAGCATTTGTTGTGCATCTGCCCTGCCACTAACGTGCTGAAGAACAGCCCAAGCAGCTCCACAAGGACAGCACAGACTTTGGTCTCCTATTGCCCAACAGGCAGCCACGCTGCTGCAGAGATGCACAGCAGCCACATCGCCGCCGCACTGGAGCTGCTCTGGCTGCCAGCAGCATCCTGGGTTTTGGGCACGTTAACAGAAGGCTCTGGTGGTGGTTGTGAGGATGGCTGTGTGGTAAAGCAAGGGCCTCTGGCAGCTCCTGGAGTCCTTTGATGGCAATGTGCAGGATTAGGATGACTTAACCCAAGTTGCAAAGCCAGGTCAACATTGATCTTTCCACTGTCCTTAAGTCTTTGGCATGGAAACATGAGACAGAGGTCCAGGGCTGGTCATAACCTCTGTAACGCTGCCCAGCCCAGGGTTCTCACGGCTTTTGCTCTCTCAGTCTCTTGGTAAATGCCCCTCTCTGGCTGACCCCTGTCTAATCCTGCAGCTTCTGCATGGCGCGGATTTGAGAAGTGTGTTTTCTCTCTTTTTTTTTTTTTTGTTTCCCTTTTCTGTTTTTTTTTTTCTTTGTTTTGTTTTGTTTTGTTTTGTTTTCGTTCTGTTTTGTTCTCCCCTAATTTAGGAAAGGGCAAAGATTGATGCTGAAAGGAAGGAGCTAGAGAAACTCCGGGCGCTTTACAATGAGTCGAAGAGCCACCTTGATAACTGCCCTGAGTCAATGCGGGAGCAGTTGCGGGAGCAGATGCGAAGGGTCAGTGTCTCACCCCCACCCCTCCTGGACCATGGCCCACCTCCCTCCGCTCCAGCTTAGGCCAGCTCTTCCCTGGCAGCTGGGGCCGCACTGAGAGCATCGCAGCCGGGCCGGAGGAGGCTGGCGCCGTGTTGGTAAGCTTGCTGCTCACCCGGCCCCATGGCACGGTGCTGGCTCCGGACCGGGCAGGGCACGAGCACGGATCTGCCCCAAGCATGCTGAGGAGGAGCCATGTGCCCCGCAGCACAGCCCCACGTTGAGCGTGGTGTCCTCTGCTGGGGTCCTTCTTGACCCCATGCAATGGGATCCGCCCCACACGTGGGCTCACAGAGCCGGGCTGTGCCCTGCCCGCCTGCCCACGAGCTGCAGTGCTCTGCGTCCAGATGCTGAGCATCTCTGAGGTGTGGAGGCGTCGCTGTGTCCGTGTGTCCGGCTGGGCACTGCCTGTGGAAGTTGGTCCCTGTTCTCCCAGGGTGCCGTCCCCAGGCTGCTTCTCGAGAGGGGAGCGCCAGGGAGCTCTGTGTCCCTGTGTGTGTGTGCTTCCAGCTATTTCCTGCGAGTGTTTATTTACACAGCACTGTCAGTTTATGTTAGCATCGGTCTGCAGCATTTTTTCCCATTATCTGGTATTTTCTGGTAGCTGCTGGCTCTCCTCAGTCTGTGGCTGAAGCAGCCCTCGCTGCACAGCTCTAGCACACAACTGCTTGCGTCCCCTTTCCAGGCTGGTGGTGGATGCTCCTGCATTTGACATGGGTCTGGGTGATAGCAGGTGCTGCCCGCAGAATGTGATGGGATGCTCAGGGATGCTCAGTGGTCCTGGTGTGCAGGAGCCCTGGCAGCTGCCCTGCGTGCACTGCACTCTATGTGGCCATGGAGTGGTGGTGGTCCCTTTCCTGGGGCATGGGAAGTGTGTTCTTGCAGTGAGAGCTCTGCCAGGACGGTGTTTGCAGACACTGAGTTGAGTGCCAGCATCCCAGGATGCCACATTATTTAAAGGCTGGGGGGCCAAAGGCATTTGTCTGTTGTGGTGCTGGTCTGTGGTGGATTTGCCATCAGCTTGGTGACATGGGTGCTTGCCATGCTCCCTGCGTGCTGCTTGGCAATGGTGATGCTGCTAGCACGGGGCATTTTCTGGCTCTGCAGCCTGGCAGAGCATCACCGTAGGCTGGATGGGATCAGGTGGGAGCAGCTGATCTGGATGCAGCTCCCAGCCATTGCGAGAAGCTCATCCCATGGGATCTGTGCCCAGTGCCTCCTCCACCACCTTTGCACTGAGGCAAGGGAGTGAGTGGCCACCCCATTGTGTGTCTGAAGGAAGCAGAGGCCCTGGAGACGGAAACCAAGCTCTTTGAGGACCTGGAGTTCCAGCAACTGGAAAGGGAGAGCCGGCTGGAAGAGGAGCGTGAGACGCGGAGCCAGCAGCTCCTGCAGAGCAGGGCTGAGTACCACCGCAGCATCGCCCGCAGGAAGGTAGGGACACAGGGCATCAGTCCCTTGTGAGTTGCTCCTCAGCACTCATGTTCCCAGCACCCCATGTCCGTAGCACCCCATGTCCCCAGCCCAGCCACGCTGCCAAGCTTCCCCTACCGCCAGCTCAGCCCTTGCCCATCCCCAGGAGCGGGTGGCTGCACTGGATGCTCAGGCTGCCCAGATCCGGCTGCAGAGTGCCCAGGAGGCTGAACGCCTGGCCCAGGAGAGGAACGATGTCCTGCGGCTCCTCCAGAAGGTAAGGCTTACGTCTAGGGCCAGAGGGTTGTCACACACTCCCTGGTCTTGCATGCTTGCAACATGGGTGCCTGAGCGTGCAAAATGCTCCCAGGGGGTCACAGGTCACTGCAGCATCCCACCTTGCAGATGTTGCTGATTAGGCTGAGAGGGGATCCTGCCTCCTCTTGCAGCAGGGGTTGGCTGTTAAGGTGTGAGATGGGGCCTGGCCACCACATGATGATAACCTTCCTCCTCTCTCTGCTCTTGTTGTGTGCTCAGGAGAAGGAGAAGCTTGCGTCTCTGGAGAGACGGTACCAGCTTGTCACAGGTGGCAGGAGCTTCCCAAAGATGTCCTCAGCTCTCAAAGAGGTAACTGGGGAGATGGGGCACTGTCCTGAGAGCTGCTCTCCTGTGTGCTGGGCTGTTCCCATCCCCAGGGACAAGACTGGGGCACTGCAGTTTATGTCTGCAGCAGTTCCTCTGCTTCCCAGTGCCATCTGTCTAAAGCTGGGCACTTGCACTACTCCAGGCTTGTCTGTGGGCTGCAGGGACTGACATCAAGTTGGGAGGGAGGGAAATGCAACATAAGTGGGCTTGGGAGCAGCAGCATCTCCCGTGTCAGACTGCTGGGATGCTGCAGGAGCCTGGGCAGACTGCAGGAGCCCTGTGCCAGCACGTGTTGTTAGTGGGTGGCATGGTGGGGTGCCCTCAGGAGAGGGGATAGCACAGCTGCAGAGCACTTTCCAGTCTGGCTCTGACCAAGCTGGGGCTGCAGTGCTTCCCAGCCTGCTCCTGTATGGCGGGGTGCCCTCGTGCCTCAATGTCCTACTGCCTACCTGGGCATGTGGGCTGCTGCTGCTGCTATGAGCCTTCTGCCTCTGCGTGCCTCGCCTATGTGATCTTTGCCTTCCCACAGGAAACCCTCCATATTTCAGAGCCTTATGAGCTGCTGGAGGGAACTAAGCCCCTGAGTCCCCCACTAGGAGCAGCTGCCTCCTTAGCTTCTCCTTCTGCCCACTCCTACCCCAAGATGCAAGAGGTAATGGCACTAACTGCATGTGCTTGCGTGCTTGCCCTATGCAGGGCGGGCTGAGCCTGTGTATGGATATCCTTGCTGGCAATGGGGTGGGTGCCAGACCCCTAATGATGCCTTGAGGCAGCATGTCACACCCTGTAGCAGCAAGCTGAGGCAGTGCAGACAAGTTCTTCCCCATTTAGCTATCTGACACTTGAGCTTGGTAACACCAGCTGCCTGTCCCTGCCATGCTCCTCCTGCTCCGGGCTGTACCCAGCTCGGCTGGTGCTGAGCTGCTGCCATCTGCTTTAATCCTGGTGCAGTGTGGATGCCCCACATTTCGCCTTTGCTTAGCACTGGCTGAGGAACTGCCTTCCTGCAGTGGTGCTGGGGCAGCTTGAGGCACCTCCTATTGCCATGGTGCCATCTTGCCATGGATGGCTTGTGCCTGGGGACCTTGGCGACTCCTGGCTCAGGCTGATGGAGCCGTGGCAGTACAGGCTGGAGTCTTCTGTCTCTAGCGTGTGGTGATGCTGCATTTAAAGCAGCAGACAGGCATCGTGCTGGGACTCCCAGCCCTGCTTTCAGGTAGCTGCAGAAGGGGACGATAGCAAGCAGGGAAGGGTTCAGCTGGCAGCGGTGGGTCGCGTGTGTGCATGGGGAGGTTTGCTCCTGTTTTGAGGTCAATGCCATGAGGCTAGCACATAGGTCTAACTCTCCTCCTTCTCCGCCGTGGATTTCTAGGAGTACATGAGGCTGTCTGACGTTTTCAGGTTCTACAGCAATGCATACGGCTCCAGCCTGGACACTAAAGCTTCTGCTGCTGCTCCCGCTGCTGCTCAACACTCTTTCTTGCTTGCTGTGCCCCCTGCAGCCAATGAGGTACCTGCCCTAGAGCATGCTCGGGTTGCCTGCCTGGGGCTGTGGTGGGCTGGCCATGTGGCCGCCTCCTGCACCCAGTGCTCAGAGCTCACCTCTTCCCTAGGCTGGGCAATTTCTTTTGCTGCAGCTGAGCAGGGAGGAGCGGTGGGAGCAACCCAGCCTTGCTAGGGAGCACTTCTTGTCTGCTCCGTGCAGGGTTCGCCCTCTGAGTGCTGGAGCAGAGCTCAGGAGCAGAGCAGGGAGCAGGTAGATCAATGTGGCAGCCCTTTGCCTTTTGGCTCTGGGGATCTCTCAGGCTGTGGTCACTGCACCTATGCAGGGAGGATGCGGAGCAGGGGGGAGCAGAGCTTTGTCCATGCTGCACGCTGCCTGGGCTGGGGGCATGATGAGGGAATGGAGAAAGGATGTCTGAGGTCCATGCTCTGCGCTCTGCAGCATCAGCGTCACCACATGCTGCCCTTTCTCCTGGGGATGCTGATACCTTTTCTGAGGGCTTCTCCCCATCGCTGTTTGCTTGCTCCTCTGTACCTATCTCTGCCTGGCTGTCCTGGCCCACAGCCCTTCTTCACAGCTCACTTTGCTTCTCTCTGCCCAGTACGTGACCATTGAGCAGCTCTCAGGGATCCTGGGCAGTGTCAGTGCCCCTGCTGGTTCCCCACTGGGCCGTGCCCCTCCAGCTTCTTCATCCTCAGGCTGCACTCCTCTTCCTCCTTCTCTGCCGGCTCTCTCTTCTCCCTCCATCTCCGCAGAGGTTTGTGTCCCATTTCCCTCCCTGTATCCCCAAGCATTCCCTGGGCAGAGAGAGGTGCTAGCAGGCTGAGGGGCACATACAGAAAGGGATGAGGTGCCCAGGGTGCTGCTGAAACAGCCCAAACAACGGCATGAGCTGCAGCCCCACTGCTGCCTTTGCTGTTCTGCTACCTGTGTGGCAGCAACCCGAGCTCTGCCCGGCACGTGCTGGGCTGCTGATGAGCAGGGGTGTCCTGGAGCTTCTAGGGCTTATCCAGTGGTCACCAGGGTCCCTGGGGTCTGTACCTCGCCTGCCATGCCCCTGCTACCTGGGGCCAAGCACCACACAGGGCAGTGATGCTCTGATCTCTCACTCTCTTTGTGTCTCTGTCTTTGTGTTTCTGTCTGTCCCTCCTATCTCATGCGGTGTCTCTTCAGATGGAGAAGCAGCTTCCAGGGGGCCCACTATGGCTCCCAGCTCTTGATTTAGAGAAGTGGTACCAGGAGGTCATGGCTGGCTTTGAGACCTCATCTCCTGTCTCTCCTCCTTCTTCCCCTCCTCCACTTCCAGCTAAAGCTTACTCTTCTCAAAAGCCTCTCCAGGTAATGCCCTGCTCCCCCTGCAGCTGCATGGGGCTACAACTCAGGCCTTGGGGATCGTATGGTGCCACTGTGCTGGGGGAGGCTTATGGGCCAGGGGAGCTGGCAGGTGCTCAGCTGGATACTGGAGCCTGCAGCAGTGTGGGACCACTTCCTCCAGCACCACTCTGTGCTGGTGCGTCAGCTGTCACCATGGCGAGGGCACTGTCAGGATGTACAGCGTGCACAGGGCAGGAGTGGTGTGGGAGCTGGTACCGATGTTGGAGCTGAAGCTCTCAGCCCGATGTGGGAATTTTCAGCCTCTCTTTCCTTACTCACCTCTGCATCTTTGTGCCCAGGTCTATCGTGCCAAAATGGAGGGTGACACTGGTGCCCTCACCCCTCGGATGAAGAGTGGCACCCCGTCATCCTCACAGCTCAACATTTCTGTGCTGGGCCGCAGCCCCTCGCCCAAGGTATGGCCATGGTGGGAGCTGTGCCCCATGCAGGGCTGCTGCTGCCCAACACCAGCCCCATCCTGAGTGCACAGGGTAGTGCTTAAAACATGCTGTATTGCCCTAGGGTCCCCTGCATGCCCCGAGCCATGCAGGCAGCCTGCCACGCAACCTGGCAGCCACACTGCAGGACATCGAGACCAAACGCCAGCTGGCCCTGCAGCAGAAGGGTGAGTGCCAGCTCCACACTGCCGCAGTTCAATGGGGCTGTGCTCCCACTGGGCATGCCTTTCTTCCCAGACACGCAGAGCAGCCCAGGCTGTGGTGGTGGTCCAGCTTCTCTGCACAGCTTGGCAGAGGAGGGAATCTGGCTATGTCTCTACCCACCCAGCCAAGGGCAGCGGGATCAGCCAGGGCCATGGCAGCCCTGTGGGCAGCAGCCAGGCTCCAGCAGGACACAGTGCCTTGCTCACGGTCTCTTGCTTTTCCCCTCTCTCCCCTTCCCTCAATCCCTCCGCCTGATGGTGCATCTCCAGCCGACCCACTCCCAGCAGAGCCCTTGCAGCCAGGCGATGTACCAGGTAGAGACGTGGAGCGGCTCGGATTGCCTAGAGTAGCCCCAAGGCAGAAGCATGGCTGTTTGCTGATACCTTCTGTGTGGATGGGGAGGGGGCATGGCTAGCCAGGACTCCAGGGTGCTGTCAGTGTCTGCTTATGGACAAACCCCTCAACCCCTGCAGGCATTCTGCACGACATAGGAGCTAAGAGAAGCCTCAGTGCTCTCACATCCCCCAGGGACATGGGAGCTCAGGTCCTGCCTCATCCTCCTGAATGCTGTGCTGCATGGACAGACAGTGCCTCTGGGACAAGAGGCGAAAGCAGGCATGCTGCAGGGCTGCGCCATGGCCAGCACCTCTCTGCAGCATTCTTTAGGCCAGAGCTACTGCTCCCAGAGGCTGGGCTTTGGGCTTGGCAGGCACGATCCCAGGCTGTTCCCCTGCCAATGCTTTGCCAGCCTGCTCCCGCCAGCCTGACGCATGCGCTCCTTGGCTGCCATCGCCGCGTGTGTCGGAGCGCAGGCAGGGCCCTGTGCCAAGTGCTGACCTGGAACAGCAGCTGCTGCGTGTCCCTGGGGAGGGTTGTGCCGCATGTCAGCCCTGCGCCTGGAGAGGAGCACTGGGGGAGCTGCCACAGCTCTGGCAGCTGTGAGCGCAGCGGGGCCTGGCTGCTGGGTTGAACCTCCCAGCCCTTCTGAGGAGCCAGGGCCAGCATCAGGGCACAGTCTCTCACTGAGCCCTGGGCCCAGCTCCTCCTGGCAGGTGCTACTGCTCACGAACCAGAGCCACGGCTGCAGCCCACCTCCATCCCCCCTGCCCCACTTCAACCCCTTTCATTCCCATGGATGCTGAGCCAGGAGTGCAGCTCCTGAGCATGTGGTGCTCAGCAAGGCATGGTGCTGCTGCAGAGCCAGAGCCGGGCTCTTGAGGACAGCCCTGAGCCAGGCTGTGGCAAACTCTGAGTGCGGCATTCCATTGCAGCAGCTCTGTGTCCTTCCATGCCCAGCCAGCAGAGCCTGCAGGCCCACAGCTGCCTGCCGACCTGCTCTCTCCTTCTTCCCGGGGCGCAGGTCAGCAGGTGATTGAGGAGCAGAAGCGGCGCCTGGCAGAGCTGAAGCAGAAAGCAGCGGCCGAGGCTCAGTCGCAGTGGGAAGCCTTGCACGGGCAGCCCCCCTTCCCCCAATCCTACCCTCCGCTCATGCATCACTCCATCCTCCATCACCACCACGCCCACGGTGCGGGCCCACGGGCCGAGGAGCTGGACCACGCATATGACACCCTCAGCCTGGAGAGCTCGGACAGCATGGAGACCAGCATCTCCACAGGCAACAACTCAGCCTGCTCACCTGATAACATGTCCAGGTAATCCTGGGGCTGGCTGTAGGCCCTAGGCTGAGCAGTGCAGGAGTGTAGGCTGCGTGTCTTCTTTGGCCCAGAGTCCTTGCTGTAGGCATTGTAGCTACCTGCTGAGCCAGGATTCCCTTCACACCTGAGGGGTGCAGCCTGACTGCAGAGACAAGGGGGTGTGAAGGGGCTCTTTATCACTGCTGTGTTGTGCAAGGAGGGGCTTGAGTGCTGCATGAGAGCTGCCTGATGCAAGCTGTCTGCTATGACACCTTCATGGCACCATCCTCCATCCCACGCTCACCTGCAGCTTCTGCCAGCACCAGCTCTGCAGGGCTCACCCTGTTGGAGGGATGGGGACCAGCGTCTTGTCCTTGCCCCAGCCAAGCACTGGGGCTTTGCTGCTGTTTCCTGAGAACCTCCAGCAGCGCTGAGTTGTGCTGAGCCAGGCCCTGGCACAGGCAGGGCAGCAGGAGTTATGCTGTGGGTGTGTACTGACCCAGTGGTGTTCAGTTGTCTGCAGGATGGCAGCTGTGCTTGTCTTGCAGTGCAAGCGGGATGGACGCAGGGAAGATAGAGGAGATGGAAAAGATGCTGAAGGAGGCACATGCCGAGAAGTCCCGGCTCATGGAGACCCGGGTGAGCAGATGTACCCCTGGGAGCAGGCTGGGAGCGGGACAGGGGCTGTGTCCCTGATCCATTGGGTCCCCAAGCCTGAGCACCTCTACACCTGCAGGAGCGGGAGATGGAGCTGCGCCGGCAGGCACTGGAGGACGAGCGCCGGCGCAGGGAGCAGTTGGAGCGCCGGCTGCAGGATGAGACGGCCCGCCGGCAGAAGCTGGTCGAGAAGGAGGTCAAGCTGCGGGAGAAACATTTCTCGCAGGTGTGGGGCTTCGGGACAGAGCTCTCAGCTCCTCCTGGGATGCCGCAGCTCCCTCCGCAGGCAGGGACCTGCCACTGGGCTCGGTGGTGCTGATGGGTGCACAGCGCTGTGCCCGCACAGCGAGGTTTGCAGCATGGTGTTGCTTTCCCAGGCTCGGCCTCTGACGCGGTACCTCCCCATCCGTAAGGAGGATTTTGACCTGCGGCTGCACATCGAATCCTCGGGGCACAGCGTGGACACGTGTTATCACGTCATTCTGACAGAGAAGATGTGCAAGGGCTACCTGGTCAAGATGGGAGGCAAGATCAAGTCTTGGAAGAAGCGCTGGTTCGTCTTTGACCGCATGAAGCGCACCGTCTCCTACTACGTGGGTGAGTCCCTGGGCGTGCCAGGCAGTGCTCAGCCCCAGCACCACGGCCAGGTGGCTGTCACCGCATCCCTTCCCCATGCCCCTGCTAACGTTGCTTTTCTCCGTGGGGCAGATAAACACGAGACAAAGCTGAAAGGTGTCATCTACTTCCAAGCCATCGAAGAGGTGTACTACGACCACCTCCGGAGCGCCGCTAAGGTGAGCCCGGGCTGTGGCTGCTGCGTTGTGTCCCGGCATATGGGTGGGTGGGAGGGGCCAGGGGAGCCCACTGCCATGCTGACCCTGCACTCTCCTTGCAGAGCCCCAACCCCGCGCTGACGTTCTGCGTGAAGACCCACGACCGCCTCTACTTCATGGTGGCCCCGTCGGCCGAGGCCATGCGCATCTGGATGGACGTCATCGTCACGGGGGCCGAGGGCTACACGCAGTTCATGAACTGAGGGCCGAGCTGGGCGAAGCCGGGCGGCACAGAGCTCTGCGGGCGCGGCCACGGGCGGGTTTTTTGTTTTTTGTTTTTTATGTTAACTTTTTAAAAACAATTTACTGGAAACGCGTCAGAGCACTGAGATGTGAAACCGGGCGGCGCGGGGCCGGGGAGGGGCGGGGTCCTCCGGCCGCCAGGGGGCGCTCGCGGGCAACGGACGGCCCGCTCCTTTGTCACCGCGGAGGTACTGCTGCGCGCACGCGTCGCGCCGTCACGCGAGCTTCCGCCCACCCCGGCGTGCCCGGCCAATGGCGGCGCGGCTCCCGTCATGCCGGCTTCCGGCTTTCCCCGACGTGGCCCAATGGGGGCGCGCGGGCCGGCCGGATTGGGCGTGCGGCTCCCGGCGTCGCCGTCCGCGCCAATGGGCTCGTGCCGCGTCCGGGCCGGGGGTTGCGCGAGCTGCGGAGCCGCGGACGCAGCGGCGGGCGGGAGGGGGGCGGCGCGCCGCCGCAGCGGGCCGGGAGCCGCGATGGCCGGGAGGATGGCGCGGGCGTCCCGTTGGATGCTGGGCTGGATGCTGCTCGCCTGCTGCTTGCCGCACGCAGGTACTCGGCCGGGCCGCCGCGGGGGAGGGCGGGATGTGGGGGGCTGCCGTTCCTCCGCGTGCTGCCGGGCCCGGCTCGGGCGATAGCGGCCCCGATGCCGTGTTTGGGCCGGCGCAGCCCCGGCCGCTCGGGGACGGCTGGTGGCCATGCGGTGCCGAGCAGCCTCCGCCCTCGGGACGAGCGCTCACGTCTGTTTCCTGCCGTGCCGCAGAGCCGCTGGCTGTGATGTCCGTGGACATGGGCAGCGAGTCCATGAAGATTGCCATTGTGAAGCCTGGCGTGCCGATGGAAATTGTCCTGAACAAGTAAGCTGCTGTCCTTCGGGCACACCTACCTGCTGCTGTCGGCTGTGGGCTGCCGACACGTGGGGGTTTTTAGGGGCTGGAACTTTGAGATCGTGGGGGAGCTCAAATAATTCTGTTCCTGCGGCACAAGAGGAACATCCCCTTCCATGTAGCATAGAGTGCTCTGAGTTCAGCACTCGTGCTTCCTGGCATGGCTGTGGAGCACACACCTGAGCAGCTGGGCGGCAGCTTGGCCTTTACCCTTCTCTCAGGGTGCTTGGTCCCTCTTTGTGAGGGGAGGAAGTGTTAAAAGCAGGCAGCCCACAGTCTGAATAATATCTTGTGCTACAGACATGAGAGGATGTGGTATCATGTTTCTGTGTGTAGAGTTAAGAAGCTGGGTTATCACTTCTCCATAAGGGAGCATGGGAGTTCGTTTTCCTGCACCTGCTACAACCCACAGTCACTTGTGAAGTGAATAAAACCCTCCTCTCTCGGGTGCTATCGCCAGTTCCAGTCCTCAAGACAATGATTGGAGAAACTGCAGCTTGGAGAGCATGTGCACTCAGGACCATCCTTGTTTCATAGGAGTCTAGGCTCAGACAGATAACAAATGCATTTTTCACTCTGAAACTTGGCAGGCATTAGCACAGGCTGGCTTGCTTTGCTCACTGGTGGAAGAAAGCAAAAATAAAGCAAGTTTTGTCTAATCATGAAGTAGCGTGTTCCAGAAAATGACTTGTGAGTCTTTGCTCTTCAGGGCAAGTTGTTTTCTTGTAGCTTTGTTATAAGAGTGCTGTTGTGTTACAAGGCGTTCAGAAATGGATGGCACACAGAGGTATTTGTGAGCTTAGTGGACAACTTCGAGCCGTTTGGTAGTTGTTGTAGTGAAATACTCTTCCTAGGGCATTCATGCTGGATTTGTAGCAGAGAGGATGCATCCATTCTGAAGTTCTCTGGTGTTATGGGAAAAGCAGTGGTCTGCTTCACAGCTTCAGTTATTAAAGGTTTCTGTCCATGTTTCAGTCAAGCTTATCGTAAGGAACATTAGAAAGTATGAAAATTTTCTAGAGAGGTGTTACTGCAGCGCTTCCAATTAGTGGAGTTTGTCTTCCTCTCAGTAGGTGGTATCTGAGCATCTTGCTGCAGTCTTTCTGAACTGAAAATGCTGCCATCTGTCACAAGGACTTCTGTTTTGAGTGTTGACTTGTATTTCCTTTCTGTACAGGGAATCACGGAGGAAAACACCTGTGGCTGTTGCTTTGAAGGAGAATGAGCGGCTCTTTGGTGATAGCGCACTAGGAATGGTAAGAATTCTTGTTACTTATTATGCCAGCTGCAATTCACATGCACAGAATGCGTGTTTCTGCTCTTGAGAGAGGTTTGTTAGACAGTAACCGAGCCAAAGAGATGCAGTTGGATGATTTTCTTTCATTCTGTAGTCTATAAAGACCCCCAAAGTGGCCTTCAGATACTTTCAAGATCTGCTGGGTAAACAGATTGATAACCCTCAAGTGGCACTGTACCAGTCCCGATTCCCAGAGCATGAGCTGGTGAAGGATGAGAAAAGACAGACAGTTATCTTCAAGCTGTCACAGTAAGTGACTGCTTCTGGGTTCCTGCTGGGTAGGACTTCTGCTGTTGGACTTGCATAGCTGACTGTATTTGCAAACTTCTCCTCTTTCTCATAGAGCATTACAGTATTCTCCGGAGGAGATGCTTGGTATGGTCCTGAACTATTCACGTGGTCTGGCTGAGGAATTTGCAGGTTGGAAAGATTTATCTATTTCTTACAGTATCTGCATATGTTTATGTATTATAGAACTTAAATAGCTGTTATTGTGTTATAATGTATTTGCGTGTGGTTGCTCTAATGGAACAACATGTCTGTTTCAGAGCAGCCCATCAAGGATGCAGTGATCACTGTTCCTGCCTACTTCAACCAGGCAGAGAGGAGAGCAGTGCTGCATGCTGCTCGCATGGCTGACTTGAAGGTTCTGCAGTTGATCAATGACAACACTGCTGTAGCTCTGAACTATGGAGTTTTCAGGAGGAAAGACATCAATGCCACTGCGCAGGTAGGTGTCACTGGGAGATGCAGAGTACCACACTGCATGCATGCAGGGAGAGAGTGCTACAGAGTGAAAAGTCAAAATACCGTAACAGTGAGGAAACAGGCCTGCTGTTCAGCTAGTTTCCTCGGTCTTCATGTGTTCATCAATGGGATGAAGAGATTAAACTCTCTGTGTGTGGGGTACAACCGTAAGAGGCCACAGAGCTTCTGTGGTGAAAGCTAAGTGGATAGGAGCTCACATCTTGTAAGGCCGTTTGTTCCTTGCTCGTCAGCTGGTGGGGAATAATATCAGCATTTTCTTGAGGTTTTGGATGGCTGACTCTGAACTAGTTGATCTTGCTGAGATTTAAGAAACTTTGAAAGCAAAGCTTTGTTTTCTGATTTATAGAATGATTGAAAAAGCTTTCTTGTCTGCTTGTCATATATGATCCTGAACGTCTCCTTATTTTTGATTGAAGCACAAGTCCTGCATTGCTGTCATATGGAGTAAAGCTCGTCCAGGGCATGGATAAACTTAGTGTTCCATCAGGCTTGGAAAGCCGTGGGTTCTTTCCTTGTTCATGGGGGATATCGAGGTGTTTCTGCTTCACCGTCCCAGCTTCTCTTTTCAGAATATCATGTTTTACGACATGGGAGCAGGAAGCACCGTTTGTACTATTGTTACCTATCAGACAGTGAAAACTAAGGACTCGGGAACCCAACCTCAGTTGCAGATCCAGGGCATTGGGTAAGAATTCAACACGAGTCTCACAAAACCTGCAGGTCTCAGGAAGGAAATCTTCTGTTTCATGGTCTCTTTTGCACAGATTTTTTCGGTGAGACTTTGGGATGGTAATTTGGATAACAAAGTGGAAAACATTTAGAGTGAGATGGTTATGGTTATTAATAATTCTGACATCACTGTCTTGTGCAGAAGGTAGTTGAGAATTTGCAGGAGCCCAGGAGGTAACATTGGTACTTAGTCTATTTCAGACTGCTGCTTTTTATGTTTCCTGTTTTTTAAACAGCTTCAATCCATTTTTGTTCAATTCCATTTCATACAGCATTACAGAAGTAGAACATGACAGTTTGGAAAAAGTGGAATATCCTTCTGGAAAGGAGTGAAAATGCACTGCAGTTAAATGTTGCCAAATAAGAAAGGGGAGAGTTGCTTTTCATGTTCAGCTCAGCAATTTGAACTCTAGAACACAGTACTGTTGCTGAGAAGATACGTAGGACCTGGCACAGTCATGGCTTGGCTTCTCAGCTGTTTGATGTGCTTAGCAATAAGGCCTTTGCCATAAACATCGTGATGTTTCTTGTTCAGTGGCTACTGTGGTGGTGAATCTTTCTTTTCTTGACATGTTTTTTGGGGGGTAACTGTTACTCTTTCGCAGTCACAGCTGACAGTACATCAGCTATCTGACCGCTTTCTGCTCTCAAATAATACGTGAGGTTTCTTTGCTTTCAACCTGCCGCAGCGTATTCTGTCTTGGTTCTTTCTTTTGCTCAGGTTTGACCGTACTCTTGGAGGTTTGGAGATGGAGCTTCGTCTCCGAGATTATTTGGCAAAACTCTTTAATGATCAGCACCCCTCGAAAGATGTCCGAAAGAATCCCCGGGCCATGGCCAAGCTGCTGAAGGAGGCCAACCGCCTGAAAACTGTCCTGAGTGCAAATGCTGACCACATGGCACAGGTGGGATGGGGTGCAGAACTCCAAGAGTTCTTAGGGCTGAGGGTGGGATGATGTTATTTAGATTAATTGCTGAATATGGACAGAATTAACTACTTATAGTGTAGATAATGTCATTAAATGCTAGCTGTTCCTCTGCAGTGTCAGTATACTGGAAAGAATCACCTGTAGTATTTCAGGGGTGGTGGCACTGGCAGCTCCTTTAGACCTGTGCCCACTTAATAGCTGTTCTGATCAAATGAGTGCATTGGATGAAGGTTAGTTGTGTGGAGCTTGATAACTAAACTTCCATCGGGTTCGAGAGAAGCTGTCTGTTGTGCCTGTGTTCCATCCTTTCATAACAGCAACTACAGGGTTCAGGTGGAATGCTGTAAGGTCCTAAGTGCAATGACAACACTGGAACTTTTTTGCATGTTAGGCAAATTAGGCAGAGATTCCGGTTGTAGAATGCTCTGTGAATTTTTAATTCTTATCTTTTTTTACTGGGCAGATTGAGGGGCTGCTGGATGACATTGACTTCAAAGCCAAAGTCTCAAGGCAAGAGTTTGAGGATTTGTGCTCTGACTTATTCCAGCGAGTCCCAGGACCTGTGCAGCAGGCTTTGAGCAGCGCAGAGATGAACCTGGTATGTTTAGGAGCACCTTAGGAAGTCAGAAGGTTTCTGTTGGTAGAGCTGTTGTCTCACGATCAAAGCATCAGTGGCTGTGGCAAGGCATTAGCGCTGCTGAGAGGTGCAGATGCCTGCTGCTGTAAAAGGGAGTGGTGTTGGTGCTGCAGAAGTTACTTCTTGCACTGTGGAGCAGGAGTCTGTCATGGTTGTCTGCACTTTCCACCTGAAACAAGGTAGCTGAAGGGTTGATTTGTTTCTGTTACTAAATCTGTACTTTTGGGGTTTAGATTTTAAAGACTGCTCTTTCACTGTTTTGTCTGGGATGACAGTTCTGGTCTCTCTTCTGCAGTTTTACCTTCAAATTGCATGGAAGCTGAGTTACTGCTCTACAGGCTTCTCTTTTGGGCACTCCACTTAGAAGCCCTTTTGCTGATTGTAGTTGAACCAAATGTGATGCAGTCCTTTGGAGAAACTTACTGAATGTTCCCATTCCGGCATTTCAGCCAGGATGCTCTCGAGCATCGTTTGGCTCTGATATTCAGAGCAACACACTGATTCCCCTCTTAAGGTGCAGTGTTTTCATCTCTTCTGGTCCAGCTCACCCTGTGAGTCACTGATCCCCTGGTGTAAACTGTGGTCTGTTCAACTGATTCTGATCAAAGTCCCATATTTCAGGTGACTGAGCAGTGTCTGTATCAAACCTTTTTGATAGACCTGGTTCCTGTTGCTGGCATGGCTTGTGTCAGTGTGTCTGGGACTTCAGGTGCTGATCTGCACTGGGACTGCAGCATGTAGCATGGTTACTCTCAAAGCACCACATTGCTGTGTGGTGCCTAGGGAAGGAGCGTAAGGAAACCCTGAACTTAGCTCTCCAAAATTGCTTTCTCAAAGACAAGGTGACTGTTTCCAATCCCTAGGATGGAATTGACCAGGTGATTCTAGTTGGCGGTGCCACACGGGTCCCCAAAGTGCAGGAAGTTTTGCTGAAAGCTGTGGGCAAGTGAGTATGTGAGGCCCCCTTCTAGTATGTCTCCTATTGTAAACTGCTGCACGTGGCAGTGGCTGCAAAGCTCATACCTCCTGCTTTTTGCTTCACAGGGAGGAACTGGGCAAGAATATCAATGCTGATGAGGCTGCTGCTATGGGTGCAGTCTACCAGGCAGCTGCTCTGAGCAAAGCCTTTAAGGTGAAGCCTTTCATGGTTCGGGATGCAGCCATGTTTCCTATCCAGGTAATCCTTTGTTCACCTTTTGTGCATCATGTGGGTAAATGGGCTGTGTTGGGAGGAACATTCCGGGTGACCTGTTGGATATTTTTAGGGGGTAAAGAAGTTAAGCAGATCTTTCTGCCAATCATAAAAAGCAAACAGAAGAGAGTATTCAGGAACACAGAAGGGATTTACCCAATAAGTGCAGAAATGTGTTGCAAAATGTTTACATGTCCCCCAACATTTACGTGAGGTAGAACATCCAAATGCTGTTGTAAACCTCTAATGTAAAATGCTGCGAAGGAAGTTTGTAGTTGTGGTGTCTTATTTTATATTCGTGATGCAGGTGGAGTTTACTCGTGAAGTTGAGGAAGATGATAAATCCAAGAGTTTAAAGCATAACAAGAGGATTTTGTTCCAGCGCATGGCTCCTTATCCACAGCGTAAAGTCATCACTTTCAACCGCTACACTGATGACTTTGAGTTCTATGTCAACTATGGAGATCTGTCTTTCCTCAATCAGGATGACTTGCGGTGAGTCAAGGCAGCTGAGCAGACAGCTCTGTGGTGTGCAGTGTGCCCAGCCTATGATGGGATGGCCACCGGTACGTACTCAGCACACCAGCAGTGGCAGTTCCTTACTCTGTGCAGTTGTCCATCGCCGTGAGTGTGAGAAGTGACTGGCTGTTCCGCAGCTGATGTCCAATCATTTTCTCCTTTTGTCTCTATCAGAATTTTTGGATCTCTGAATCTCACTACAGTGAGGCTAAAAGGAGTTGGGGAGAGTTTTAAGAAGCACTCAGATTATGAGTCCAAAGGCATCAAAGCTCACTTCAATATGGATGAGAGCGGAGTGCTGAGTCTTGACCGGGTAAGCACTGCCTGCAATGTTTGTCAGCCTGTGTGTTTCCCCAGTTCTGTCCCTGTCTATGGCCATGAAGGTCCCTGCTTAAAACTAATTCTCTGCTCGCTTCTCCAAGGTGGAATCTGTGTTTGAGACCTTGGTGGAAGACAAGCTGGAGGAGGAGTCAACGCTGACAAGTAAATGCTGAAATTCGATATTCATGCTGGCTGTTGTTTTACCAGGAGTAGTGGGGTTTACTGTGAGCCTGCTGTTTATCTGAGCACAGCAGGCACCATGTGAGAGAGGGGAAGGAGGTTAAGGAGTTAACCATAGCCTTGGAATGTATGTACAGCTCCAGAAAACTTAAAAGCCCTTTGTAGGTGTCCTCTGCAAGGAGGTCTGAGATGTCATCTGCTCCTATGGTGACTGGCATGCGTTGCAACTTGAGAAATTGATGTTCTCTCCTTATTCATCTACAATTGATCATTTCAGAAAGCCTGTCCAGAAAGCAAGCCCTGCATTCGCAGCCCTGCATTGTTCTCCCTTCTATTTGTGATATTCTGATCTTTGCTTTGCACTGTTTGGATTTTAGAGCAAGTGCATAAACTACCATGTAGAGAGAAGTTGGAAATGTGCGTGTTTGGCGGTGAAGGAGAGATGCAGGGAGGGCTGATGCAGGCACAGGCTGAAACTTGGAGCTTTTTAGCTGAAGTTACAAATTTCAGGTCATATTCCTGCAAAGGTGGAGGCCAAACTTCTGTAAGCACACAAAATTAAGTCAGGAAAGAATGAGCTTCTGTAGTGTATGTGAAGTAGTTAGGAAGCTCCTTGGTGGTTATCACAACTGGAAGGAGAACTGAGTGCTGACGACGGCTGTCGTCCTCCTTTGCAAGCACTATATTCTGCAATTTTTGTCTCCTATTGACAGAACTTGGTAACACCATCTCAAGCCTGTTTGGGGGCGGTGGCCAAGTACCAGAGGCTGGAGAGAACCTGACAGATTCAGTTCAGGTGAGTCACCTGGGCTAAGTGCCCTGATGCTTAGGGGCTGGGGAGCCCCTGGTTCTTGCTGGAGCTGCTAAAGAGGCAGCAACTCGTGAGCAGGATTAAGGATGACTGGCAGAGCATCAGGACTTTAAATCTGTATTTTTCAGGAAGTGCAGAATTCTTCCAAGTTTCACATGGTATGCATTTAAAGAAATATGGGGGGGGGTTTGCTGGCAAGTCTAGCAATGGTGGACTAACTTTAAATAATTTGTTTCTGAAGAAGTCTCTCATTTCTAAATTGTTTGGTGGTATACAAATAGGTTTCTGCCTGTGCATTGTTAGTGCAGGTCTACCAGGCTCCTTGCATCCTCATGGGTAACATAGGCACAACTGCAGTTACTCTGGCAGTACTGATCCAATTTCCTTCCAGTGAGATGAAAATTCTGTGCCCTGGATGCATGTCCTGCACTGAATTATCTCTTAATCAATTATCTGGCTCTAGCTCTCCTAGAGCATTCCCTCACCAGTGAATGAAGGCACTGTGAATGCTTTGTTTATGCAGAGAATTTTCTGTTCTGTGAAAAATTTGCATGGAATTTCTACTTAAGAAGCACTCTATTTGTTTCCTATGCTGACCAGGAAGAAGAAGAAAGCCTAGCAGAAGCAGCTAAAGAAGAGCAGGGGGTGAAACAGGGCCAGAAGAGTAGTGCAGAAGAAGCTGGTGAAGAACAGGGAGAGGAGAAACCGCAGTCACCACCTCCAGATCAGGCAGAAGCCGTCCATCCTAAGGAAGAGTCTCAGAAAAACGAAGAAGGCGAGAAATCGGAGGCTCAGGTGAGCCTTGTGTGAAGGAATGGGATGGAGATTTTGGTGTTTGAGTAGTATGTAAAGTAGCAAATACAATTCTTATGGTCTTGAAACGGTCAGTGGCGTTCTTCTTTCTCTATAAATGCCCTGCCTTGGAAATAGTTGGTTAGTTTGTCTTCAGTTGCAGTAAATGCATTTTCTCTCTTCTACGCAAGCCTCTCTTAGAACACTCTCAAAGGCTAAAGGGCAGTGTCTCTGCATACAGAATTCCCCAATATTCCTGTGGAAATGTGCCAGTGCACACTTCCACTTTTGTCCTGCAGACGCCCAAGTTTTATTCTTGCTTCCTTCACCAGTCTTGTGTAACCAGGTCCTTCGAGTTCAGCTGCATTAAAATGTCCTTCAGACTATTTGGAATACGAAGTAAATCTGTCCCCTTGCCTAAAAATTCATTCTGTCTGTTATAGGATCCTAAAGAAGATAGAGAAACTGTAAAAGAGGAAGAACTCTCCAAAAGTTCTGGTGCAGGCACTGCTGCCAAAGCAGAGGAAGAGAAAAAAATCAAAGCACCCAAGAAGCAGAAGCTCGTCCATGAGATCACGATGGAACTGGATATAAATGATGTGCCTGACCTGTTGGAGGATGAACTGAAAAGCTCAATGAAAAAGTACGTTTTAAATGGCTCTCTTTGGTTAAAATTCTACATGAAGGAAACAAGTTGCTTTGGGACCAAACAAAGAGAAGGCTTAAAAAAAAAGAAGTAGATCTTCCTGAATTCTGTTCCCCGTGCAAGAGTGATTCCTTTTGTACTCCCTTAAACTGATGTGCTTTGAGTGAAAATTGGGCTTCGTGGCCTGAAGCAGCCATCTGGCCTTGGATTAGCTTCCTGTCTTTGGCAACTGCTTGAAGTGAACCAGGGGAAAATATCTCTAAAGTAGATGTTGGCAACTTTGTTGTGTCAGTGTTCTGGGACTGCAGCAATCTGCCTAGAGGTGGCTCTCAATCTAACAGGGATCTTGGAGGTGGTGGGGATAGCAGCAGCCAGAGAAGCATTGTGCAAATATTAATACTTTCTGCTGGGTTTCTTTAGTCAAGGAGTGTTTCAGATTTTAAATTGTCAATGCTGTGAGTTTGGTGAAGAGTTGAACTTAGAGTTCTTTGCTCTTTGTTATTTTTCCACCTGTCACCTTCTCCTAGAAATGGAGGACTGAAGGAATGGTAATTGCTCGCATGGTGCAGCTGTGCACAGGCACTTGTGTTTATGATATGGTACTCAGCTGAAGGCGCTTGCTGCCTTCAATTTCTGCTCTGTTCACTTGCTAGGCTCCAAGATTTGACAGTCAGAGATCTGGAGAAACAGGAAAGAGAAAAATCAGCCAACAGCTTGGAGTCATTCATCTTTGAGACCCAGGTAAGAGAGGAATATATGGGAATAAGAATCCCTGGAATGTTGGTAGAAGTGGCTTGTGTAGCTTGGCTGATTTGGATCTTCTGTGAGCTGATTAGAAGAGCTCAGCTCTCTTCCTTTAGTCACTTTTTCTACTAGCATTAGGTCTATCAAACACGTTGAGCTGAGAGTTTTCTTCAGCATAGAATGACCACTTCACTGGAGTGTTTCCAGCATGTTAGATTTGTGGTTCCAGCATCCCATATGTATGCCTGTATGTGTGCTTTGGTTCAGTTGCACTCAGGCTGGACAGAAGCTACAGCTTCTCAAAGACTGTTGTACAGAAGAGGCAATTAGCAACAACCTTTATCATCATGTACCTGGTGACCCCCACTGCCTCGGTACATCCATCTTGCACCTTGTAATGCTGTGAGCAGGAGCCCAGATTTGGGAGGCCTGAAGGAGAGTCTGTAGTCAGCAAATGCAGCACCCTTGGAGATCAGGGCCCAGTCCAATTAGAAGCAGGTGAACTGGCTGTTTTTCCTTCCGCAGTCAGTGGTATTTGAAGGAAGTCCTTGCTTTGTTCTTTACAGGACAAGCTTTACCAAGAAGAGTACCTGTTTGTCTCAACAGAGGAGGAGAGAGAAGAAATTTCCAAAAAGCTTAGTGAAGCTTCAAACTGGATGGAGGAGGAGGGCTATGCAGCTGCAACTAAGGTATTGCAGTTGAGATACCAGCCTGCTACAGCTGACATAGAAATAACCACGTGAGCTCATAGATCCAACTTGATTCTTTCGTTCTTGAGAATGTCTTGCTTCCTCACTGCACTGTGCATGGACATAATGTGTGTTAGTTCTTCCAGTCACAGCTTCACAAATGATCTTGAGCAGCCTCATCAATAACCTGTTGATTTAATATTTTCACTGTATGGAAATAGTGTACTTGATAGAGAACTACACAGCTGTAGTTATAACTTCTGGAGTTGACACTGGGCAAGCTAATTTTCTCCTTTCTGCTCTGCTCCATTCACAGGAGCTGAAAGACAAGCTTGCAGAGCTGAAGAAGCTTTGCAGGAGCCTCTTCTTCCGTGTCGAGGAAAGGAGGAAATGGCCAGAACGGCTGGCTGCCCTGGAGAGTCTGCTTAACCACTCAAACATCTTCCTCAAGTAAGATAAGCTGCTAGGAAGAAGAGTTGTGCAGGTGATACTGTAAGAGATGTGTACAAAACGTGACCACGTTGAATATTTCTGAAAGTCACTAATGCCTGTGAGGAGAGGTGGCCAAACTTCAGCTTCCCTAGAGCTTAGTTCTGCAGATTGTGTTAACAGAAGCTTGCAAACCCTGTGTAAAGTGGAAGGAGGAAAGCATCCTTAGCTGTATGCACCATTTCCAAGCAGAGTTTTTTTCTTTGTCGTATGGCCTCACGCTGCTGTGATGGCTCTGTCTGCTGGCCTTGCTTCCCATTCCTAGCACAGCCTGTACTTGGTTGTTTGGCTGAACAAAATTAAACTTTCTTTTTAACTTTAAGGGGAGCCCGAATGATCCCGGAGTCTGACCAGATATTCACAGAGGTGGAACTGGGTACACTGGAAAAAGCAATCAATGAAACAACGGTAATGAGGGTTGCAGTGATGGGGCAGATTGGGTTGTGCTGCTTGTTCTGAGTAACTGTGTGCTTTCACTCCAGGTTGGGGAATAGAGAGTGCATGTCTTGTTTCAATGGCACCAGAAACCTTTTGTGTGTTCAGTGTCTTCTAATCCCCACTGTGACCTCAGAAAGCACCAGGGGATAATCGTTCTTGTTCTGCATGTGGACAGTTATCTCACAGCCCATCATCTGCTACATGCAGCTCTCCACTGGGTTTTGAGAGTTCTGTTTCTTTTTGCCCCTGGGTAACTAAGAAACTAGTTGAAAGGAGCAGTGTTATCCTGAGCAATATTAGAAGGCTCAGGAGCAATGACTCTGAGGTGGTTTGATATAGAGTAATTCCTGGAATTAAGAAGTCTCCAAAAAGTACTTTTCCCCACCCATCCCACAGGCATGGAAAAATGAGACCCTGGCAGAACAGAATAAGCTGTCTCCTGCTGAGAAACCTGTCCTGCTGTCCAAAGATATAGAGCTGAAGATAGCAGGCCTGGACAGGGAAGTGCAATATCTTCTGAACAAGGCCAAGTTTGCAAAACCAAAACCCAAAAAGGAGAAGAATGCCACTAAAACCGATTCAGGCAAGAATGCTACAGCAACCTCTGAGAGTGAGAACACTATCCCTCCCACGGAGGGGAAGCAAGAAGGTAAGGAGCAGTGGGAGAGTATGTCCTTACTGTTATACAATTACCGTACAGTAGCACTCAATGAAGGCAGCTAAATATGTGAAAATGAGTTAGCTGAAGGATCAAATGATCCTCCTAGTTCCCCTCTGAAACCCTGTATTTCCTAGGGTGTGTTGGCTATATCCTTTATAAGAAGGACAAGCTGTCAGTTGCCTTCTGGATGTCTAGAACAAGTATTCACAGCTGTGCTCTGTGTCAAGGAATAGATAGATGAGAGAGGTTTGTAGCTTGGGGGATACTCGTTAAAATAATCATCATCATCATCATTAAGACTTGGTATTTTCCTAAGTTTTTTAGGATCCTCAAATTCTGAGTGCCCTGTTACTCTTCAGTCTGGACTTTTGTGTTTGTCAGCACAGTTCCTCTTGCCTAAGACATCCTGCTTGTAGTCACAGCCCCTAAGGCTGCTGGTGGGTGCAGTGGGTGAATCTCCAGGGCTTCTAGGGACTGAAAGCCAACAGACAGAGGCAGTGAGAAGATGAAGTTCTCTTTTCTTTTGAGTGTTGTAAAGAGATTGCTGTCAGAGTGAAGTACTGCAGTGTCCTGCTAGATACCACTGCTGGTCACCAGATCTCCTTGCACCTGATCTCAGTAGTTTTTCACTTCTGTGCTGTTTCTTTCTGCTTGAAATACAGAGAAACCTGAGGATATCAGTCCAGCCAAGGAACCCCCTACGAATGAGAAAGTAGTGACAGATGATGAGCCTGGATCAGACTCCGGTGAGTGTGTTTGAATAATGGTCTGGAATTTGGGGGCTGAGTGCAGGCTTTTTGTCTTCATGTTTTAGATGTAGGGGGTGGAATGTGGTAGAACTCCAGGTTATGGAGTAGTTCTTAGGATGAAAATCTTTGGTTCCTTACTGCTCCACGTTTTCAGTGCTCAGTGCAAAGCTGATTTATGCCTTTATGGCAGTGGTTTATAGCAGTTTATAGCCAGACCTTTTGCTTAAGCCTGCCTTTGTCAGAGCACTTAAGGAACTGATGTGCAGGTGTTTTTCTGCCATCTCTTTTGAGGATATCCAGTTTTCAGCAGGTGGGGGATCACGTGTTGAGCACTCTGCAGCTGAGTATCAGTTCCAGGAACATTCCCTTGGTTTATGTACCATAGATCAAAAGTTTAATTGAATAGTTAATGAATATCAGTGACTTTTGATTTTGCACTGTGCTGTTAAAGCTGTTACAGCGTGTAACAGTGTTTACTTCATTGCACAGGGTCCAAAAAAGAGAAGAAAGCAGAAGCTGGAGGAGAAAGCAGGAAAAACGATGAGTTGTAACACCCCTGAAATCCCTCTAGTGTCAACATCTATTTATTTCATCGTTACCTTCTTGTTTTTATAATGGACTGGGTTAGTTATGTAAATGGAACACAACAAACAGTCTGAAAACACAATGGGATAGAGATGTACATTTTCTTCTTTCTGGGGATTTTGCCGCTACTAACTTAGTGAATTGGGGTTGTTTTTTGTTTTTCTTTCATGTTTGAAGGTGGCAGGAAGGTGCCCATCAGGAGTTGTTTCAGTGCAGAAGTCACCACTGTGACTCTGCCGTAGGGAGAAAGCGATTTAAGAAATGTTTGAAGCAAGTTGGAACGTGTGCTGTGTGCCACAGCTCAGCTGGAGGAGGGCAGTGGGGTTAATGGGGGGCTGGGATGGTTGGTGTCTGTGCAGCCCCGACCTGCAGTGTGGTTCCAGGGAGGGGAGGCGTGTTTCCTTTGGAGCCGTGGGAAAGGGGAAGAGGAGCGGGGAGGCAGATGAGAACGAGATGTGTCTATTTCCACAGACTGCAATTAAAACCATTTCTATCCACGCTCTGTAGCAGAGTCTGAAAACTATTAATTGAGCGTTTAGTTTCCTGAAGCCAAGAATGAATGACAGCAGAATGAAGGCGTCAGTGCAGCTGACAGACTGACCCCTGCAACGGACTGTGGGCCGAACCAGACCTTCCCGGCAGTGTGTGAACTCTGCTCCCTCGCTGTCCGTGTGCTCGCACTGCTCCCCGTGCCCCGCGTGTCCCCGCCCCGGGCTCCCGGGCACCTCGTGTCGCTGTGCATCCCGTGTTGTTCTCAGTTGGCCTCCGCCCAAACAAATTAAAACGACGCTTCCCGCCCGTCTCTTTAAGGAAAAAAACATAAGTCCTGTTTGCTTTGAGAATTAGAAGCTGGCGGCAGTTCCGCGCGGCGGAGCGGAGCCACACAGCGACCTTCGGCGGCGCGGGATGCCGCGCGCGGCGGAACGGAGCGGGGGCGGGGCGCGGGGAGCGGCGTCCAATGGGAAAGGCGGAGGGGGGCGGGACTTCCGCGCTAGGCAGGGCGGCCGGGGTTGCTCGCGGCCGCCGGTTCTTGGCAGGGCTCGGCGCTGCTGGTTCCTCCGCTCCGCTCGGCGTATCTGGGAGCGCGGCGCGATGGCGGTCGGCGGGTACGGGCGGTACCGGGCGGTCATCTTCACAGCCATGTTCGTCGGGTACACGCTGTACTACTTCAACCGCAAAACCTTCTCGTTTGTCATGCCCGCCGTCATGGCCGAGGTGCCGCTGGACAAAGACGACCTGGGTGAGTGCGGCCGGGCAGGGAGCTGCGGGCTGGGCTGCGGGAGCACCGCGCCGACACCGCGCTGACACCGCGCCGCGCCGCCGCAGGTCTGATCACCAGCAGCCAGTCCGCCGCGTACGCCGTCAGCAAGTTCGTGAGCGGCGTGCTGTCTGACCGGCTGTCCGCGCGCTGGCTGTTCGCCGCCGGGCTGCTGCTCGTCGGGATCGTCAACGTGCTGTTCTCGTGGAGCGGCTCCGTCGGCGCCTTCGCCGCGCTGTGGTTCCTGAACGGGCTGGCGCAGGGGCTGGGCTGGCCGCCGTGCGGGAAGGTGCTGCGGAAGGTGAGCGTTCGGGATCCAAAAGCGCTGCGGGAAACGGGGCGAGCGGCCGCGGCGTCCGGCTCCGAGCGGAGCAGCCGGGCGGAGGGGAGCCGTCGGAGCGAGCTGTGAGCCGCTGTGAGCTCTGCGAGCCATCCGCGCCGCGCGTTCTGAAGGCGTTCGCGAGCGGAGCTTGCAGCCTTTCTCGTGTCGCCGACAGCCGAATGGCTCCGAGCGCACCTTTCAGTGAGGAGCTGATGGTTAAGCCCGGTGCTTGATCACAGAATTGCTGGGGTTGGGAGGGAATCTCCGAAGATCGCCCACCCCCCGACCGGCAGGTGCCCAGGTGGGCTTCCAGATGGGTCTTCAGTATCTCGGGTCTAGGAGACTCCCCCAGCTCTCCGGGCAGCCTGTTCCAGGGCTCCATCACTCTGACAGTGAAGTTCTTCCTTGTGTTAGCGTGGATCTTAACGCGGCAGCGAGTCCTAAAGATCCCCCCGCTCTCCCCTTACTGCTCACAGTGCAGTGCCAGCGTTTCCAGGAGGAGCAGCTCCTACCCAGTGAGTACACAGAACTGCACGCTCACAGATTTGCCTTTCCCATCCCATGGCTCAGTTTCATCGTCTGTAAATGGAAATAGTCCTGAGCTGGCTCACGGTACAAACACCTGTCAAGCTCCTGTGACTGACACTGGCTTAACATTTGGAGCTTCCTACATGACCCAGATCGAGAGGAGAGGCTCCCACTTCAACTGGGCTTGTAGAGCTGTACTCGGGTTGCCCAGAACACTCAGACTGGAGTTATATTGAGGTTTTTCAGGTACAACACTGCATTCTTCTTTCACATCCCTTACACCATTTTTCTTGTTGTTGCACAGTGGTTTGAGCCTTCCCAGTTTGGGACTTGGTGGGCAATCCTGTCTACAAGCATGAACTTGGCTGGAGGCTTAGGCCCCATTGTGGCTGCTCTCGTGTCTCTGAACTACGACTGGCGCATGACTTTGTCCTTCTCTGGCTTCATCTGCGTGATTGTCTCTTTTGTTTGCCTTGTCCTGATTAAAAATGAGCCAGCGGATGTTGGGCTGCCCAACATTGACCAAGGAACCAAGAAAGGGAAGAAAGGTGAGCGATAGATTCAGCTGTAAGTGAGCAGCGTGTGAGATGCTGCTGTGCCTTCTGTGTGTTCAGGTACAGATGTGTCACCCTCAGTGGGCAGAGCTCTCAGTCCTTTCTTCTTCCTGAAACTGCTGCTCAGGAGGATACGTTTAAGGGAATGCTTTCAGCAGCTTTATTCTGCTAAGTGCCAAGCTGTTGTGTTTTACTTTAAAATCATACATATATGTATATATATGTGTGTGTGCTTTATTTTATAGGTATGTATATGAAATAATATGACTTATAGCTGAAACACACGCACACATAAAAATCATACACCAAGCTACATGCAGGTGGGGGCTGATATTTCTGAGGCTGTGGAAGCGACATGCAGAGGGAGGGCCTGGCCATCACTGCAGTTCTGTTCCTCAGTCCACCAGCCCATGAATGTTGTTGTTTTATCCCCCAGTCCATATTATTTCCTCATACTGAATACCACCCTGCTTTCACGGGACCTTGTTTTTTTATGGATTGTGAGCAGAGCCTTCCAGGGGGTAATGGAGAGGAAAAAGTGCAGCAGCAGGAAATGGCTCCTTAAGCTTTTCTCCCCTGTTGCAGAGGACAGGCAGCTCTCCCCTCACCCCTCCACAGTTCTCCTGACCCCTGCCTTGTGGTGGACTCTGCTCAGTGTTTTCTGTTCTAACTAGGACATCTGGTTAGTAAATGTTTGTTCAAAGTACTGAGTGTGATGCTTCTCTGAAAGCAGAAGAGGTAGAGGAGAATTGCAACATAGGTTTGCTGCTGAATTTTAAAGGCTAGTGGAAACTCATCTATCACTTGCACTGTCCTGTGATGCATGTGCTGCTGGACTGCCTCTCTTAGTGTAAGAAAGCAGTGTTGCTTCCTTGGGGTGTTCTTTGGGGAGAACACGTCTGCAGGGTGTGACTGATGCAAAGACCAAGGTACAACCTGAAAGTCAGCGTCTCTGGATGAATATCTTCCCTGTGAGGGTGTCCTTATGCAGAAATGCTCTTCTGACAGCTTTTCGTGCTGCCCCTGAGTTGCTGTGGTTCTGTGGCAGTGCTCAAGCAGGAGTAACACTGATCCTGATCTTTCTTATAGGTTCCCCCAGTGACAACAGCACTTTGGCAGAGCTGCTCCTCTCGCCATACCTTTGGGTGCTCTCTACAGGCTACCTGGTGGTGTTTGGTGTGAAAACCTGCTGTACTGACTGGGGACAGCTCTTCCTGATCCAGGAGAGGGGACAATCCATGCTTGTGGGTAAGATGCAAAGCCGCGCTTTTGGATGTTATGTGTGTGTGTGTTTGAGAGGTGTTCAGAGAGCTCAGCTGGGAACAGCAAGAGAACCCAGACACACCTGGCTGCTTTGATGCACACAGGTATGGAAATAAGTTCCTGACACAGTTACTGCATGTGCTGAGTGCCTCGGTGCTGTTCTGTGCCCTCCTGGCAGACTGTGGTGTTCCTGCACAGCTGGAGGATCTCATCCAGCAGTGCTGCTCGGAGCTTGCAGTAAACTGGCAGCACTGAGCTTGGCCTAAAGCACATCAACCACAGCTGACGGACTGTTGTTTCCTTGGCTCTGATCTAGGTAGTTCCTACATGAGTGCCTTGGAGATCGGGGGCCTGGTGGGAAGCATTGCTGCTGGATACCTTTCTGACAGAGCAGTAGCAAAAGTAAGTATGCAGGTGTGCATGCTAGCTGTGTGCTAGCACGGCTTCAATGTGAGCTGCTTCTGAATTTTGTTTGTGGCTTCTTTGGGGAGTGCTTAAGGGTATATTATTTTCTTCCTGTAATACCTGCATCGGTGCACACAGACCTACACTTTCCTTGTGCACACATTTATGTTGTTCTGGAGATTCAGGATGCCCAGGACGTGTAGGCAGAGCACAGCTGCTTTGTGCTAGAAAATTCTCAGTTTCATGTTTCCTTCTTCCTTCCCAAGCTCTTCTGGATGCAGCTGTGTCTAAATGACCCTGCTTTGAAATGGGACTCCTAAAAGCCAGACCATTCCTGGTTTAACCCCTCTCTTTCCCTTCACACAGAGGTAGTTTGGAGGCACGCAGCCCATCTCAGCAGCGTAACAGAGGTGCTAACTGGGTGCAGTCAGGCTGGTGTCCTGCCTCTGCAGGACACAGCTGCAAGAAATAGATAGGCCCATTCCCAGTTCTGCTTTGTGCTTTCCGAATTTCCACGTTGAAAGAGATGCGATGTGGTTGTTGATAATTAATTTTTTTTCCAGCAGAAGACAACTAAAACCCAACTCACCGGGTTCTTCTTCAAAGGAAGCCAGAAGTCTTGCTAAAAGCTGTGCTTCTGATGCACCACTCATGTTTCTGACAGGGCTGTGAGGATGGCATTCGTCACTATGAATAAAAAGCTGGAAGGAATCCTTGCAGGCTCTCACCCTTGTTTTTCCTGGCTGTGTCACAGGTCGGTCTGTCAAACTACGGGAACCCTCGGCACGCGCTGCTCCTTTCCATGATGGCAGGGATGTGTGTCTCCATGTTCCTCTTCCGGGTAACAGTCACAGGCAACTCTCCCAAGGTAATCCATGCTCAAGCAGTTGGGCAGCAGTTAAGTGCAGGGTAGGGGTGGGAGGGGTGCCTTAAGGGGAGCCACGCAAACGCAGTGGGATGGCAGGGTTAGGTGTTGTGTTTGAAGGCTGACCAAGTGAAAACGGTTCCATTGGTGGCGATGGAGGAGAGGTGTAAACCAAGAGAAAATGTAAAAATTCCTTTTGGTGGAGTGTAACTTCAGGCAATTTTTGTCAATGTAACGTCATTATGTTATGCTATGAGAAGAGCTGCCCATGCAGAGAAATGTAGGGCACTTCTGCTGACAGCTGATCAGCAAGGAGTTTGGTGCAGCCTTTGATAAATGCAGCTTTGAAGCTTCAGTGTGAAAACTGACCCGAGTCTGTAGTCCTAGGTGCAGGATGCTGCCTAGCAATGAAATGATGGATGTGTTGATGTTTTGCAGTAGGTGTCTGTCGTGTTCAATGATTCTCAGCATTAAAGATAGGTGGCAGTTTTTTCTAAGCATAGACCTGGCTTGAATCTGACACTGATTGCTAAATAACTGAAATGTATATTTTCTCCATCTTGCTCTTTTCTTCTTCAGGAAAATCACTTCTGGACTGTAGCCTTCCAACCTCTAGCTGATCTTACAGGCCTAAAAGAACACGAGGTTTCTGCCTTGCATTTCTTTCTCCCTCTGCCTGTTTCTGCTTTCACTGATCTGCTTTTTTCCAATCCTGCAAGGTTGGTTAGCACTACAGACCTTAGAACCAGGGCATTCAGAAGATTACTGTAAGTTTCGTAAAAGAAACCTTTTCTTACAACCATTTGATAACACTAACTGACTGCAAAAAGTCTGAATCCAGAACTCTCAAGTTTCATATAAGAAGTTCTGAGGATATTTGCTCATGGGGTGAAATTTAGTTACTTAAGGGGGTTTGAGTGTGCTCAGAAGGAATGATCCTTCTCCTGCAGGTGTTCTTCTGTGTAACTTTGGCAAGTTCTTTCCTGTTTCTTCTGTTCCCCACCTGGGAAATACCATGGTGCTTACTCCCTCCTGAGCATCTTGAAACAGTGTTTATTGTTCATAAGGCATGCTGTGATCTGGAGGCTGGACAGTTACTTACCCTTTGTTGTCTTTCCATAAGCAATTAGAAAGAGCTGCTTCAGAATGTTTCTGTGTATGCTAACACCGAACTGAAAATGTTGAGCTTTTGTTGCTGTTTTGCTACTGTTGTTTCTGTTTAGTGACAGCAAAGTTATTAGCTAGTCTTTATCCCTATCTGATCCATTGCTTGCATCTGAACTGAGAATGGCTTTTTTAGTCAGGTGTCCCTGGAATCATTTTTAGAGATGATCTGAGTTGCAGTTCTCTGTCATTTCACAGGCCCATGCCCATCTATGTTCTGGTTCTTCCTTACAGAATGGGGCATGTTGTGTGCACACAGCTTAGGGGCTGACCTGCAGGACAGTGGGAAGCTCGCCCTTGCTGACTGGTGTGTAGGAGATGCAGCTGGGTTGTTGTCTCAGGCTTGAGCTCTTCTGTCTGCAGATTAAGGAATCAATGCCAGCCAGAAAATGTCTAAGCCTCTTCCTCGTACTGTGCACCTATGTAGCTGCTGACTTGGCAGTGGCAAAACACAAAGATCTTGTTTGTTTTGACAGCTGTGGATCCTGACTTTGGGAGCTGTGTTTGGGTTTTCCTCATATGGGCCCATCGCCCTGTTTGGGGTTATAGCCAACGAAAGTGCCCCTGCCAACCTCTGTGGCACCTCCCATGCCATTGTGGCTCTGATGGCCAATGGTGAGTAATGTCCATTTCCCCCTACCCAGAAACTGACTCGTGTTGTTGGTGAGGTATGGCATGACTCCTCAGTGCCAAGTTAATGATCACAGGAAGACATCTAACAAGCAGACATGTGAGCTGGAAGTCCCAGAGCCATTTTCTGGTGTATGTGACAGGTTTTTGTCACGTGCTTTAAGCTCAAACAATACCTAAAACAAAAAGTTAGAAAGCAGAATCGCCAGGTGAAAGTGAGAAGTTCAAGTGTTGCTAGCTTTCTGTTTGTTTTCGTTACAGTTGGGGGATTTCTGGCTGGACTGCCCTTCAGTACCATTGCCAAGCACTACAGCTGGGCCACAGCCTTCTGGGTGGCTGAAATCACCTGTGCTGTGAGCACTGTGGCTTTCTTCTTACTGAGGAACATCCGCACCAAGATGGGGCGGATTCCCAGGAAAGCTGACTGAGGATAAACTGCTTGGTGAAAAGGATGCTCCTGCACTGACACGAATGAATGATACTTGTTTTTTATTTAACTGGCCTAAGAGTGAGTTTACCTGTTGCTGCAACCTAGATAAAAATCTCAATTTCTCATTCATTTTCACGTGCCTGAAGACGCAAAGTTCCTGCTACCAATGGCTTTTTCCCTTGAGATGTGATAATTCAGCTAGTTTACACGTGCAGTGATTTTACTGTACCTCCTTTTTACAGCACTATTGGTAAAGCAAGCGGGTCTCACAGCCTGAGGTACTAAGCTAAAAGTGCTGTGAAATAACTGGCTTCAGGTGCTGTCACATTTCATTTTGTCCTTGTTGTTGTTCTCGGCCATTAACTGTCATTTGACCTCGTTGTTAGGAGCACTGACTTGCACCTTTGCTGCGTTCATTCATCTCTTGCAGCTGCTGTAAATGCAGCTGTCGTAGTTGACTTAGGCCAGAGCTCCCTGCTATCTCTGCCCTTGACCTCTGACAGAACAGTGAATAATGATTATTACGGTACAGCTCCACAACTGATTTGAGAGCAGTGCTGCTTTAGCTTTACCCTGGATTGGTTTTTATAGAGCAGCGTTATGTTCTGGACAAGCAGAACATTGATGTGCTGTGAGGTGGCTCTCCACAGCCACTTAGATATAGGCAGGTTTCCAAGAAAACTCTCAGCACTTCAGGGAAAAGCATTTACAGAAGCTCCTTCTGTTAACTGATTGTGCCCAGTGTGACTCCTGTTTATGATGTTAATGATTTGCAAGGTAGGCAGCTGCTGCCAGCTCGGCTCGCAGCGCACACTGCAGAGCAGCTAGGATAGCTGAGAGCAGGTATCGCAACAGCAGTTGCCTCGGGCACACATCTTCTGCAGCTAGGTTTTATGTAAGCTAGTATTTCTAGCATTGGGTTGCATTTTGTCATTAAAAGATGTATGATCTAGAATGTTTTCAGCCCCAAACTGCATTTCTTACAGCTCTGGTCTGTCTCAGAGAAAACCTGAGCAGGGCTACTGCTGACTGTGGGCAGCACTGCTCACTCTAACCCAACACTCTTGGCAATAACTGGACTCAGGTTTCTGGTCATGGTTTTGTTGAATATCCTCACGCTTTCCCCAGAGGGATTTATTGCTTTTGGATCCTGGAAGAGGAGAGTTCAACTCCTGAGGAATCACAGGTACTTAACTGAGCAGCTTGGTTGCAAGAGCAGATGGTCAGCCTTAATTAAAATAATGGAAGTAAAGGACATTTTGTACTTAATTATATCTTGTACTATCTGTGAAATAAAACTGGAGCAGTGTCTTTAGGGTTCTGGTTGTCTTGAGGAGATTGGTGAAAGCAGAACTGTCCAAAACCCCTTTTCCTGGTGAGGTGGTAATGGTGTAAATAGGCCTTCCCAAGAGAAAACAAGACAGAAAACAACAACATCCACCTCTCTAAGGAATGTTTATTATTTCTACACAGAAACCCTTTGTAAAATTATAAATTAGAGCTATACAGAAAAAATTCTTATATACAGTCGTGAAAGGAAACAATTGCAGTAGAGCTACACTGTGTCTTCCACTGTTCACTCACAGGTCTAGGAGCTGCAAAACCAGAAAAAGCTTCTGTAGCCCAGAAGTAAAGAGCAGTAATAAATCTGTTTAAGGTCAATTTTACATGAGAGGAGCAGAACGCAGTATCCTGGGAGATAGGAAACATGTTTTCAGACTATGAGGTCTCTGCTGTGGTGAAGAGAGCTCTGGGACACAGCTGCCAGGGAAGAAAAAGGCCCTGCTCTTCATGGAGAGGAGACCACGCAACAGGCAGCTCATTTTCTATGATCCAGGTCCAAATGGTCCAGCTTTCTCAGCCGCTTCCAAAGCAAGCTTCAAGTTCTGATCAAACAATTCACATCTGAAATTGAGAAAATCAGAAGAGGATGGATGGCTTTACTTATAGAAAGGCCAAGGCAGACAGCACCTCTACAGTGCCTGGCTGTGCATCCTTTGAGGAGAGATTCTGTAACTTAAGAGAGAGCAATCTGACTACTGTCAACCTTGGACTGGCTGTCAGCTAAGAAGAAAGCTTCTCATATGGGCTTTAACACTATATTAGGACTGCACGGATCACACCAAGGAGAAGCAACTCCCATTTCTTTAGTAGCGCAGCACTAGAAGAAGCACTGCCATGTAGAATCAGAAATGAGTTGGAAGGGACTTCTAAAGATCACGTGGTCCAACTCCCCTGCATACCTGCAGCAGTCACTGTTTTCCCTCTTCTGTCATCTCCGTATCTGGGCTGTGCCAGCACTTGTTACTGCACAGGCACAAAGCAGAGCAGGGTGAGGCTGCTTTCTTACTAGTAGGCTTCTCCTTTACCTGATGGGCATCTCCAGAGAGTAGAAAGGATTCTTCAGAGCAAAGTCAGAGTAAATCTCGTAGATCTTGCGGAGCAGAGCATCTATCCCTGCCTGCCTGGGGTCAGCGAGCACCACAAATTTAATCCCTGGAACCACAAAGAGGAGCATGAGGAGGGCTGAGCCCCTGGCAGCCCTGCAGAGCAGAGCAGGCCAGGCAGTACCTGTCAGCGTCTGGAAGCAGTGCAGCTTGAAGGTGTCGGTCTCCAGCATCTCGATGCCTGAGCTGCCCACCTCCGGGGAGAGCTGCGAGCCGATAGCGAACAGCCTGCAAGGAAACGGCCCTGAGCCCCCGGCCCCGCCGCCCCCATCCCCCTCCCCACCCCGGCCCCGCCGCTCCCGGCTCACGAGTGGAACATGGAGGCCAACATCAGCTTCTCGTTGGAGGAGAGGCGGTGGCGGCCGAAGCGGATGGACACGGGGTAGTTGGCGGGGTTGCTCAGGAACTCCAGCACATCCTTGCCGTCGGCCGTCAGGCGCCCGTTGACCTCGGCGCCGTTGATGGCGAGCACGGCGTGGCCAACTGCGGGGACAGCGCGGCGTCAGCGGGGCCCGGCGCGGCCCGGCACCCCCCACGCCCGGCGCGCACCGCGGATGCCGTCGCGCTGCCCGAAGGCCACAACGACGCGTTCGTCGCGCGGGCGCAGGACCAGGTCCAGCGGGAAGCTGAACGTCTTCTCGGTGTCGCTGCGCGGCGCGTAGTGATCCAGCTGGTAGATGAGGCCGCCCGCCTTGTTCACCACGTACACGCTGAAGATCGCCATGGCGCCGCCCGCCCGCGGAAGTGACGTCGTCGCGTCTGCCGGCGGAAGTGACGTCACGGCACCCGCCCTCCCCCGCGGGGTCTTCCGGCTGCCGCGCGTGCGGAGCTTCCTTTCTCAGCGGACATCTTGGGAGCAGCAGCAGCCGCAGCATGGTGAGCGCGGGGCCGGGTGCGGGCGGCGGGGGGTTGGAGCGAGCGGCGGGGCGCCGGCGCCTTCTCTCATCGTTCCGTCCCTTCTCCCGTCTCGCAGCCGCCCAAAGATGATAAGAAGAAGAAGGACGCCGGCAAGTCCGCCAAGAAGGACAAGGATCCGGTCAACAAGTCGGGTGGAAAGGCCAAGAAAAAGGTGGGAGCCCGCGGGGGAGAGAGGAGCCGTCGGCCTTACCCACACACGGCCCGAGCCGGGCTCTGGCTGCGCGCTGTGGGTACCGTCGGGCTGTGGGAGCCGCTGTATGAGCGGAGAATCGCAGAGAGCAGCGTTCAGTCCGAGTAACCCCGTGCTTTGCTCCTATGTGCCTCGTTTGTTCTGTTTGAGGGGTGAGACGGAGCCAGCTGAGGGTGGTGCGTAGGACGTGCAGAAAGACCGAGGCCAGTCTTTAGAGATTGCTTAGAAGATGGATTAATGGTTGGTTTCTCCCTTTCTGAGTAGAAGTGGTCCAAGGGGAAAGTGAGAGACAAGTTGAACAACCTTGTGCTATTTGACAAGGCCACCTACGACAAGCTGTGCAAAGAGGTGCCCAACTACAAACTCATCACGCCAGCGGTGGTCTCAGAGAGACTGAAGATTCGAGGCTCTCTGGCCAGGGCTGCTCTGCAGGAACTGCTTGGTAAAGGTAAGCCTTCAAAACTCTGGAAGAACACTAGGCTGCTGGAATTGAGGATTTTTACCACTACTTTACAGCATTATATGCTGCACCTGAAATACACAATTTGGCATGTTTTCAAAAGCCTCTGCCCTCATCTGTATTTCGAAGGCTCAGATGCATTTAGTAGTAATGCTGTGCTAAGAAAATGCTGTTAAAATAGGTTCTAACGCAGCCCCTCCTGGTCTTGAACAAAAGCCTTCGTGTGTGTGTATGCTCAGTCATTATCCCTGCTAACACCGATTCCATTCTTTCTGTGGAAACAGTCTTTAATCTGTAACGTTAAGTATCATGAACCCTAGGGGTATTTGCTGTTGGACATCTTTTAGCTCACTGCATTAAAATGACAGCACAACATCCCTGGTATCATGCAGTAGATGTGCACTCAAACCACCTCTTTCACAGGTTTGATCAAACTGGTGTCGAAGCACCGAGCCCAAGTGATCTACACCAGAAACACAAAAGGTGGAGATGCTCCTGCTGCAGGGGAGGACGCTTAGGAAGGTGAGACAGCAGTGTTTGTGTACTGGGTTTCACCACATCCAGGGCTAGCAAACAGCTGCATGCAGCAGCAGGAAGCATGTGATGAGTGATTCCATGTTGCTCGGGGTTGGTCACTTCTCCAGTCTGTTCAGAGGCTGTTACTTGCACTCTTAACGTGGAATTTCTGGAAACATCAGCCCTTGGGATTAGAAGAATTTGCTGTTTTGTCTGCATTGCCCTTTGGATGGGGAAGGCAGCAGCATCTCTCCCACCACTGTGGGCTGTAGATCATGCATCCTTGCTGCCAAAGCATGCTGTGACTGATTGCCCTTGTTTAAGCAGAGACTCCCAGTAATTTGCTTTGAGCTGCTGGTCTGATTTGGGACTTCTTGATTTGCAGGTTCTCCAGCAACCTCCTCAGCAACGTCTTATACAGATGCATACAATAAAATTATTGAAATAATTACTTCCCTTCTTTTTCAAAAATGTGTATGTTTCATTATTCATGTGTTACTCAGGGTAGATTCTGGTATAAATTGGGGTTTAGCTTGTTACATCAGCCACTTCTTGACAGGTTTTCTCTTTTTTTGGTTTTATAAAGCACTGCAAATGCAGCATAAAGTTTCCCATGATAAAAGAATGCTTAACAGCAGTAGCTGCTACGGTTGATGTGAGACACATTCAGTTTTAGTAAGAGGAAAACAGAAGCCTCTTCCTTGCATAGGGTAGGAGATTTTGATTATTTGTTCCAACTTCTTCTAACCAGCCATGCCCCTTTGGTTCTTTGCAAGGAAACAAGATTGATCAGGGCAGGGTAAATGGAGATAACAGACTTAAAGCGAAAGAGCATTGTTTAGAGGGATACAAAAAAAATCTGAGCCTTCCTTTCTCCTGCTGAAGGTTAATTAGTTACCCTTCATGGGAGGCAGAACTGGATTTTTAAATAAGTTTATTTAAGGAGATACTATGCTGAAATGCAACGTAGCACAGGGGCAAGACATGCTGTGTAAGGTGGAATTTCTGCCTGTGAAGGCACTGTCTGGGCAAGGGACTGTCCCTGCTGGCAGGATCTGGCTTTGTGTTGTCTGTGACTTCAGAAATCAATGCCTGGATCCATTGTATATAGAATCTGTTGCAGCTTCCCCTTCCCATTTCAGTAACGGTGCTCAACTCATCACTTCTATACTAATATGACCTTTCAAGAGACTGAATGCGTCTAGATGTGTACATATACACACGAGTACAGGAGGTACAGCTATCTCTAGTCCACCTTTTCACAGAGACCAGAGCCTGGGTTGTTCTGTGTTCTTCTGATCACCTTTTTTTCTTCTTTCCTCCTGATTCGGCTCTAAACTGATGTCTGAAAGAGAGCACAGATGTCAGCATTCAATAACCTTTATAAAGAGGTAATGAAAACTGCCTCATCTCATAAAATAGTGCTACATGTGATAATTTACAGCAGGAGCTCCCCTCAATTTGTTCAGTTATTTCAGTGAATCATGCTTCAGCTGCTTGATAGCCATCATAGAATGGCTGATGGGGTTGGAAGGCACAGAGCACTGCAGGTGGGGCCTTCCAGGGGCAGAGCAGAGGGGCACAGCCCCCTCCATCTCCTCTCCCTGCTGCCACCCCTCTGATTCTGCAGCCCAGAGGACTGTTGGCCTTCTTGTTGGCAGGAGCAGCACCTGGCCTTGCTGAACCTCATCATGTTCTCACGTGCCCACTTTCTGAGCCCGTCCAGGTCCCTCTGGATGGTTCCCTTCCTGCTGTTGTGTCTGCTGCACCACTCAGCTCGGTGTCCTGTGCTATTCAGGCTCACCTGGACTGCCACCTCCTGCCATGATTCCAAACCCGGCCGAAGGAAGGAAGCCAACTGTCCCCTGTCTGGGAGGTATGGTCAAAATTGGCACCAACACGCTCTGCTGGGAGCTTTTTGAGCTTCTGCTTCTCCTCTAAAAGGCAATTTGGGGAGAATTTTTCAGTCAAGTTCCTTTTGATTCTTCAGTGCAGTACTGGAGTGTATTTAAAGGTACGTGTATACAAGCTGCTTACTTTGCTTGAGAAATTCCTCATATGAAGGTCCAATTTGTTGTTTGCTTCCATCCTCCTCATCTTCATCTGTTAGCCAGGGAGGTTTTGCTCCTGGAAGACACAGGGAAAATGCATTCAATCACTGCAGTAAAATTAACGGCTCAGCCTGAGAGAGGGAATATTCCCTCTTCCCCTGTACCTGCACCTTGTAAAGTAAGCAGTAAAGAAAAAGTCAAGTTTATGTTCTGTAAATAAGGCTTGCAAAAAAAGGCTTCTGGCCTCCCTTGGTTAAGGCCAAGGCCAAATCACACCTAAAGCCAGATACTTTGCACAGCAGCAGCACAATATGAAAGTGTTCTATATTAGCATTATTATTATTATTAGCACATCAGTATTGCAGCACAAGAGTCAGCACCTTTGGGTATGCTATAACCAGAACAAAACTGCTGTAAGTTACCCCTCTTGCAACCCGTGTTTTTGGGGTAGCTGGAAAAGTAGCCGAGAAGCAAGCAAGATTACCTGTATGAACATTTCCTTTCCCTTCTGTTTCCTGTTAAGGGGAAGATAAAACAGTAATTAACAAGTAATGCTTTTAAGTGCCTCTGTGACCAGGGGGTGACACCACGAGTGCTGCACACAAGGAACATCTGAGAAATTCCCTTCCAGTTCTGCTACAGAAAGGGCAACTGTTCTCCTGTCTCTAAGGAGAGCTCTCTTAAAACACATTTTAAACAAAGTTTGCTTCAATGTAAGTGCGACCCAGTGTAAATCTCAGCTCATTGCTTGACTGCAAAGATGCCTTTTTCAGCACGAGGTTCACTGGGGTGACTGTAACCCCTAGTTTTGTTTTGTAACATGTAATTTGTAGCTACTTAAATTGAATTCATTAACAACATTGTGCTCCCACCTGGTGGCCAATGAAGGTCAAAGCCTGGCCTGATTCCATCCAGCTTAAATCTGGTCCTGTCTGCATCGCGCTTGGGCCGGGCAGCTCAGCACAACCAGAGATGTCCCTGGAACACAGGAACCACAAAGCAGGCTGAGAGATGAGCCTGAAACAGCACTGAAGTGGTGTTCAGTGAGTTTTGGGATAAGAAAAAAAGGAGAATTGGTCTTGGTGTATCATAGAATGGCCTGAGTTGAAAAGGAGCACAGCGCTCATCCAGTCCCAACCCCCTGCTGTGTGCAGGTCGCCAACCAGCAGCCCAGGCTGCCCAGAGCCACATCCAGCCTGGCCTTGAATGCCTGCAGGGATGGGGCATCCACAGCCTCCTTGGGCAACCTTTGCCAGTGCCTCACCACCCTCTGGGTGAAAAACTTCCTCCTGATATCCAACCTAAACCTCCCCTGTCTTAATTTAAAACCATCCCCATGTAAATAGTGTACATGTAACGTTTACATCCCCATGTAAAATTCCCCCTCCTGTTTATATACTGCCTGGAAGTATATACTGTATTTACTTATATACTGTACTGGAAGGCCACAATGAGTACACACAGTGCATTTTTATGATGGTGGCTGATTACATACTTCTTTGTGGAGGGGAGAACAATTTGCCTGGGCATTTGTTGCCTGCTGTACTTCAGGTAAAAGTTGGTTAAGGACGTGAATGAACGGAGGATGCTGAGGCCCGGGATTGGGGTGGGGAAACGGCTCTTACCGGGCAGATCCCACGGCGGAGCTGCAGCCGGCAGGTCCAACACAACGCTCTGTCTCTGTTGGAGGCTGAGTTCGATTCAGGAAAAAGCAACGAGATTTCTGGTACTCAGCGATGCCCGCCAACCCCCCCCCCCCCGCCCCCTCCCTTCCCGTCCAACCCCCGTCGCTCGGCGCAGCAGCGCTGGATACGGCTCAGCTCCGCGGCACCAACCTCGAGGGCCGCCCGCACGGTGTCCCGCTGCCTCCGTTCCGCCTCCCGGATGCGGGCCGCCATCTGCGGGGACAGAGCGGCGCTGAGGGGCGGTCCCTTAACGAGCGGAGGACGGAGGGCTGTTTGCGGGGGTTCCGTATCCCTCACCTGCCGGATGTTTTCCTCCTCACGCTCCTCGTGCGCTCCCACCGCCTTCCGCAACGCCGCCGCGAACCGCTCGTATTCCTCAGCCGGCACCACGAACCGCTCCCGCAGCGCCGCATCCGCGCGGTTCTCCCTCCAGAACCGCACCGTCTCCTGTCGGTGTTCAGCCCTGGGACGGAAGGAGCGCGGAGGGACGGCGGTCACGGCCGGCACCGCGGTCACGACTGGTATCGAGCCCACCGCCCGCTCCTACCCGGCCAGGTGCTGCAGGAGCCCGGCGTGGGGCAGAGCCAACGCTCCGCTCCTCCCGTCCCTCCGCACGCCTCGTCCGCAGCACAGACACCACACGCGCCGCTCGTGCTCCGCCGGGTCGTAGAGCCGCACCGCAGCGCCGTCCAGCGCCGCCCGCGCCGCCGCCACCTCCTCCTCCAAGCGACCCAGCGCCTCCTGCAGCCGCCGCCGGTGCGTGGTGCTGTACAGATGGCGGCGGCCGGTGAAGAACGTGCGGCGGCACAGCGAGCAGCGATACACCGCCATGGCCGCTGAGCGCCGCGGGAGGAGCCTCGGTTCAACCCCGCCCACAGCCGCGTTCGCGGGGCTTAACGAGGCTCCTCCCATCGCTTTAGGGCTCCCCCTGGCGGCAGAGAGTTGTACGACCATGGGAGTGGGAAGGAGCTGGAAGGCCGCCTGGTGCCGCTCCCTGCAGCGCACAGGGACACCCACAGCTCAGCAGTGCTCACAGCCCCGTCCAGCCTGACCTTGGCTGTCTGCAGGGACGGGGCACCACCGCCTCTCTGGGCAACCCGTGCCTAATTTCAGTCTTCCTAACAGAAAATCGCCTTGCATGTGGACGCAGCGTGCTGCCCTTCATCCTGTGTGGCTCTAAAGCAGAGGGCAGCATGTGGGGCTGAACTGTGGGAAAAAGAAGAGGCTGCAAAGGTTTGGCTGCTCAGCATTGCTCCTGCTCTCATCACACTCTGGCTCTGTGCTCTGCCTGCGCAGAGGTGTATTTTCCGGCACGGGCAAGGCTCGCTCATACCCCCCACATCTCTCAGTTCTGTGAAGCTGCAGTGAAAGAGCAGAACTCGGATCCCTGCCCCTCCTCTCAGATTTCTGCTCCGCTTCAAAGCAGGGCTGGGGCCGATTGAAGCAGTGCTGGGCTGTGCTGCTGCTCACCTCCATCTCCGCTCCCCCACAGAACAAAGCGCAGCGCTCCTCTTTGATTTCCTCGTTTGAAAGCAATGGGGGATGGAGTTTGAAATGTTCGGTGGCTGTTTCGGTGCGTGCCGGGCCTCAGATCAGGGCGGTGGGGGGCAGGCTGGGCCTGGGGACACCGGGGCTGTGGGCACTGGGGAGCAGAGCGGTACCAGTGGTTGTCACAGCCTTCATGGCTGGAGCTGCGGACACTGCCAGGCCTCTGGAAACCATCGAGTCCAACCCCCTGCTAAAACAGTTCCCTATGGCAGGTTGCTCAGGTGGGCGTCTGGATGGGTCTTGAGTATCTCCAGAGGAGACTGTTCCACCTCTCCGGGCAGCCTGTTGCAGTGTTCTGTCACTCCCACAGTGAAGAAATCCCTCCTTCTGTTCATATGGAACTCCCTGGGTTCCAGTTTCTGCCTGTTGCCCCGTGTCCTATTACTGAACACCAGCAAAAAAAGCCCAGTCCCAACGACTTGACTCCCTGTAGATATCTACAAACAGTGCTGAGATGCCCTCTCAGCCCTCTCTCCCTCAGACTGAATCCCAGGGCTCTCAGCCTTCCCTCACACAGGAGATGCTCCAGGCCCTTCGTCATCTTTATGGCCCTCTGCTGCACTCTTTCTAGGAGATCTCTGTCTTCTTTGAACTGGGGAGCCCAGAAGTGGACACAGGGCTCCAGATGTGGCCTCAAAGAGGCAGAGCAGAGGGGAGGATCACCTTCCTCATCCCACTGGCTATGCTCTGTGCAATGCACCCCAGGGTACCACTGGCCCTCTTGGTCACTAGGGCACACTGCTGCTCATGGCCAACCAGGACATTCAGGACCTTTTTTGTGCTGCTGGTCACAGGCCTCTGAGCTCTGCCAGTCACCAGTCCCCAGCTCACCTCGCAGTCTGCTCATCTATCCCATATTTTCTAAGTTTTATTACACGGAGACAACGTCAAAGGCCTTACTGAAGTCAGCAGTGTGCACTGCAGGCAGGGACAGGTGTGAGGACAGAGGAGCAGTTCTTTACCCAGCAAAGAGTGCACTTGTCCAAGCCACAGGCTGCAGCTTCTCCATGGCAATACTACTGGAGACAGTGTCAAAGGCTTTGCTGAAATGTAGGCTACATCTACAGCCTTTCCTTCATCCACCAGGTGGGTGACTCAATCATAGAAGGAGATGAGGTTGGTCAGGCAGGATCTGCCTTTCATGAATCCATTCTGGCTATGCCCGATCCCCTGGTTGTCCCGCACGTGCCGTGTGATCTCACTTCAGATGATCTGTCACTGTGCTGTTCGTTGGTGTGCTGCCTGTGGTACCACTGGGGCTGAGATGTTTGGAAATCTGCAGCCATAAGAAGGCTGCAATGAGGTCTCCCCACAGACATCTCTTCCTCCAAAGGCACAACTCCAGGCAGGTGACATCAGTTGCCCTTCCTTTGCCCACCGATGCCATCACTCCATCACAGAAGGCCACTGCATGGGTCAGGACGCTCTGCCCTTGGTGAAGCCGTGCTGGCTGTCTCACCCCACTATTCCAATGCTCCTTAACATCTCTTCCAGGAGAATCTGCTCCACATTCTTCCCAGGCACAGAAGTGAGGCTCCCTGGCCTATAGTTCCCAGGTCTTCCTTTCTTCCTTTCTTAGAAACAGGAGAGATGTTTCCCCTTTTCCCATCCCGAGGGACTTTGTCTGACAGCCATGACTTTTCAAATATGATGGAGAGCAGCTTGGCAGCCAAGGTTGTCCCTGCTCAGCTGAAGCTGTGGCCATGCCACAGCACAGCAGTGAGCCGTGCTGCCAACACGTGCAGTGCTGGGTTGGAAGAGATGCAGCCCATGGCTGTCGTGCCTGGCAGCAGCGGGATGCTGACAGTCTGTGTGTTTGGGCATAAGGCAGCTCTGTGTAATTCAGCCTCGCTGTTCTTGTCAGTTCAGAGTCAGGAGGACCGTGTCACTACACGTTTCATCTAAAAAAACCCAAATAAATCACCTTTTTCCTGCAGCTTGCAAGAGGAATGTTGTATCTTTAAGGCACCCCCCTCCCGTTCCCCTAATACCTCAAGGCCTCTGAGTGATTCTGGAGGAGAGGATCAGTGCAGGAGTTTCAGGCATCTTTCCCTGCCCTGCTGCACTGCTCACTTACCGCTCTGAAGGCTGTGCTTTGCCATTTCCATGGAAACCATTAGTTGCTAAGCAACTGGAGCATCATCTGTGCTGAGCCCTCGCATCTAATTATCCCATCACAGTGGCTGAGAGGGGCTGGGGGGGATTAACTCTTCTACCATGGCAGATCCATTGACAACACTTTAGTAACATTTAAAGGGACATCATCACCCTTCTCTAGCATTTACTGGCGGTGTTGCTCAGACAGTGACTTGGTTTTCTTGCATTATTGGAATATAAGGAGAAATAGAGGTTTCTGCAAGCAACCAGGAGAAGCTGGCAGTGCTTGTGGCATGCTGGCTGCCCATGCAAGGAGCTCTGCTGAGAGCTGTTGGGTCTTCTTCCCGGCAGAGGTGTGCACACCCTGCTCAGCTGTGTGCCTGGGTAGTGCACTCCGTGTCTCATGGACTGGGGCCACACTTCCAGTCCTCATATCTCTTCTTTGCATCATGTGCCTTGCAGAAATTCCTGTGGTTTGAAGTGGAGAGAAAGGTGCAAAGCAAAAGCTCTTTTTTTTCAACTGTGATTGGGAAACAGAAAAAAGGAGCAGTGCTCACAGCCTTTTGCTTTTGTTTCTTCGGTGTAAGTGGGCTCAATACCCGCTCACAAGATGTGAGGTCTCAGTGAGAAGGTGGTGGGCCATGTGAGCACAGGGGGCAGGGGATGACTGCTTCTCAGCAAAAGTGAGAAGGCTGTGCACGTGCAGAAAGGAAAGGAACTGTTCAGAACAGCATTTGCCGTGTGTTGGGGGCTTGCAGAGATTAGGAAAAGCAAATGTGCAAACCTATGACTCACGCATGAGGTCCCAGAGTCAGGAAGGAGTAATGTAAAAGCTGCTTGAGCCATGTGCTGAATGCTAATGAGGCAAGCAACGCTCACAGGAGTGCTGCAACCCGCCGTTGCTGTGCTTCGCCACCAGTGTGGCCGATTCCCTGCAAAGAAAGAGCAGCTCGTGCTGCAGGCCATGCTGGATAACTGCAACTTCTGTGCCTTGCATAGCAAGGCAGTCAGGGGCTGCAGAGCTGTGTGCTCCTATGTGGAACAGATGGGATGTCCTCTTCCAGAGTTTGCAGTCCGTGCTGATCCCAGGGCAATCTCTGAGGAGGAAGCAGGCCTGCCCCTGGACACGGGGTCTTCCTGCTGAAGCAGACCAGTGCTTGCTCTCAGCCCTTGGTAGCGGCTATGGGAGGTGGGACAGAAATGCAGGGTGGTTTTCTGTTGTTGTTTTAAAGTAAAAAATACTTAAACAACTTTATATGTGAGGGAAGAGCCCTTTATATTTTCAAGAACATTTGGTTTCTAAGAGCCAATCTCAACAGATGCACTGTCAGTTCTGAGCAGGACAGCCTCATATGGAAGAGCTGTGTATGAGGAAAAATGTATCGGCTGTACCAAATGCCTCCCACTCAGATTGACATCCCCGAAAAGTGGAGCAGCTTTATCTCAATTAATGTCCAGAACTGTGCTCCTCAATGGAGTCCCTTAGTAGGAATCCGGCTCCTTCTTCCTCTTGTGAGCCCTTTTGTGCAGAGGGGACCTGAGGACAGGACTCTGCAATGCACGCAGGCACGAAGCTGGAGAGGGAACCGGGTACCTGTCAGATACACACACAGGTGCTATTCGGCCTGGTGATGCACGTGGTTCATCCCTCCCTGTTCATCCCCTCTGTAATCCAATTTGCATTCCCTTTTCTTCCTCTGGATCCGGCTGTTACCATGGGAACTATGTTCACAGTTGCGTTTCATTGGCTTCTGGAAAAACTCCTTTTTCCCTTTCCCCTTTTCCACCTTGGGCACAGAGCTGTCAGGGGGTGGGGAAACCCATAAGAATTCTGGTAACCAGCAGGAAGGCAGCAGTCAGAAGGAAGAACAGGGAATTATGGCAAGGCCTGAAGGAGCTGGAGGAAGTAATGGTGCTCGTGTGGCCCGCAGCTCGGTCACTGGTGTGGCACTGATGTACAGGTGAGAGAAAATAAGGGAGGAGAAGCTGCCCAAGTCTCCTGTGCTGTCTGTATGCTACCTCTTGCTCTGCCCAAGGAGGAAGGGCTTGCTTTGAGGGCCTTTTCAAGAGCATGCACAGAAAGTTGCAAGCGGCTGAGATACCCTATCTTAATGAATTAACACTTGTTAGCAGCTGCGTGATGCGCCTTAGTGCTTCTAATGCAACATCTCTCCTTAAACTGTGAGAGGAAGAGAGAGAGAGAGCAGCAGGGCTGTGCTCCACTGCCTCTGGCCCTGACTTTTCCCATCTAAACAGACCCTGCCTCGGTTTTTGTCCTGGCAAAGGACCTCAGCCTTCAGTGCTCCTGGGTACCTACTGCCAGATGCTCAGCCCTCCTGCACTACCTTCCACCTGAGAGAGGATTTTAATGATCAGTTCTGAGTATGCACAGCTGTGAACTGCTGTAAGGTACCTGTTAGGCAGATATTAAAGCAGGGCACGCAGGAAGGGGTGATTCAGTGGTTCCAGCACCAGTTGCTGCTCCTGGAAGGGGGTGTTTGCTTGGCAGGAGCGAGGACGCCGCAGCCATTCACTTCTTTCATTGCATGGCTGGATGTAAAATCTCCTCTCGGCATTTTTTCAGCCACAGTTCCTCCTTCTCTTCGCTCAGATCCCCCCCGGCCCCCCCACGCTGTTATCCCCTCTCGCGGAGCCACCGCCCGGGGCGCCCGCGGCCGCAAGGGGGCGCCATAACAGCCGCTCGGGCCCTCAGCCGCCGCGGCGCCTCCCCTGCGCTCAGCCGGCTCTTTGCGGGGCCCCGCGCGGTTCGGGGGCGGCTCCCGGTGTCCCCGGCGTCCCGCACCGTGAGCGGCTCCTCCCTGAGAAGCTGCCCCGGGGGCACGGGAAATGTCAGAATCCCGGGCCGGCCCAGAGAGTGGGAGTCCGGTGTTAGGCTGCCTCGGAAGCCTTGCGCGCAGAGCGGGTTTCTTTGCGAAGAAGGGAATCTTTCTTTCTTTTTGTGTTTCTGCCAACGAAACGGAGGGATACGCACGTATTCCTGAGGCCGGAGGAGCCGGCCGCTTGTGTGCAGTTCTGTGTAGCCGTGCGAGTGGCGGTTAATAAGGTGAACGTTTCATAATACCGATATTGTGGAGAGCTGCTGTTGCCAGACGCGCTGATGCCGCGCCTTTGGGCGACGAGCCCGGGCTGCCGGGGGCCTGGGGCAAAGGTCTGCGGTGCCTCTGCTCCTGCTGCGAGCTGCCTGATCCTCCAGGGGTCAGCCTGGGCGCTGCTGGCTCATCTTTCTCATCCTGCCTGTGCCGTGGGAAGCCCCCCCAAAACCTTACTATTGCCGGAAAAGCACAATGGCTGTGAGCTCTGCTTCTGTGATGCTGCGTGCTGGGAAGACGGCGTGCATCCAGCACTGAGCTACTGCACTGCAGAGATGCTGCTGTGGGGTACGGTGGTGCCCACACGTCTGTGGGAGAGCATGGAGCAAGGTTGGGGGAGCTGGGAACGTGGGAGGAACACGGATTGAGAAGCAGCTGACAGGTGGCTGGGCAGGAGGACCTTTCCCTTGCACCAATTCCCAGAGTCCTGCTGGCAGCCGGCTGAGGTGCTGAGCATCTCCATCAGGGATGCATGTCTCGGGGGCCTGGGATATGGATGAGCTGAAGGAGCAGCGACCCCAAACGCTAATAGAGATATTGAATAAAATTGTATTTGTGTCGGGTTTGTGGCCTCGCAGAGCAATCCTGATCTCTGCTCCAGGGCTCGCTGACAAAGGGCTCACGTATCCGCAGCGACAGAGCTCCCAGCGTTCCTCGGGAGATGGAGGGACTGAGTAAATAACCACGGGGAGGGATTGCTCCGTGCCCGCTTCTGCTTCGCCACGAGACTGCAGCAACAGGGACAACAAAACCCGTTCTTACGCCTCGCTCCCCGCTACAACGCGCCGTGCTGTAACTTCGGGGCGGGCACCCGCAGCTCCGCGTACCGCCTGCTACTTGTGACTGTGCACACGTCCGTCTGTCCGGACAGCCCCCGCGTGCACGCTGATGGAGCGCTGCCGGGGAGCGGCGGGCACCTGCGGGCGGCGGAGCGGAGCTCAGGAATGCGATCGCGGGCAGGCAGACAGCGCCGGAGCCGCCTCTGTTTGTACAACCCCGAGATCCCCCGCAGCCCGCGCAGGGCCTGCCGGTGCCTGCGAGCCAGCCAGGAATGTCACACGGAAATCTCGGTGCTGCGGGGGGAGCCGCGTTCCTCCTCGCCCCGCGGGTTCATCCCGCCGCCCTCGGCACCCCGAGCCCAGAGCCTCGGCCCACCCGGCTGCCGGCCTCCCTCTGCCTCGCGGGGGGAATCTGGCTGGCTTTGTGTCACTGAGGCGCTGTGATTTCAGAGCCAACCCTGCCTGCTCAGTTTTTCCAAACCCTCACTTGGAAGGAAGGAGCCATATCAGGATAAGAGTCCTCCCCACCCACCCCGCTCCCTGCCACCTTCCCGGCTCCCCAGCCAGCCCAGGCCCCGGGTCGCAGTGGGAGGCGCCGGCCGTGCTGATTGCTGCATTTATTACACCGGTGGCCTTGCTAAATGGTTTAACCCTTTGCTCCCTGCAGATGCTGCCGGCGTTGCTTTGCAGGCGGCAGGCTCGGGTCCGTCCCGCTGGCGGCTGCCCCAGCCGTGCAAGCTGCCCTGGGGGCTCCCATTTCTGTGTCCCTACCGAGGTGGCAGGAAGCCCCCCGCCCTACTGGGCGGCAGAAGCTCCCCCCGAGCTCCGATGCCGGCAGCCCTGAGCTCTTGCTGCCGTTGTCACCAGAGACGAGGCTGCTGCAGTGGGAGTTAAACTCATCTGCTGTGCCAGAACTCCAGCGGCACCAAGGCTTTGTGCACACCACAGCAGGCCAGGATGAATTCTGAGCTGCAGTGATCATCTGAGACTGTGGGAAGATGAGTCTGGCACGGCCAAGGGAGTAACAGTGAAGGGAGAAGGCTTGGAGAGCTGTGCTGTGCCGTGTGTGCATTAGGAGTGCATCTGATGTTGTAAGACATCCCGAGCCTTGGTGCCTTTGTGATCCTGAATTGTGTCAGCAGTTTGTCTTTGCAAGAAGGTGGTTTGTCAGCAGTGTATTTTCATGTGGGGAACTGTTTAGCCTGATTAAATTCTCCTCTGGTACTTCAGCACAGGTGGCATTTTGGCTTTGTAACTGCAGCATAGAAATCACAGACTCATAGAATGGCCCAGGTTGGAGGGGAGCTCAAAGCCCACCCAGTGCCACCCCCGGCCGTGGGCAGGGCTGCCCCCCACCAGCTCAGGCTGCCCAGGGCCCCATCCCACCTGGCCCTGAGTGCCTGCAGGGATGGGGCACCCACAGCTCTCTGGGCAGCAGCGCCAAGAAAATCCCACAGGGTGTGGAGGGAGCTGCAGGACCCATCCAGTCAGACAGAGCAGGTCTCAACCCCAGCACGAGAACTCTGAGCTGGAGACCGAGGCTGAATGCATCCCTTCACGTGTTGTCTTCGTGCTCCCCTGTTTCTTCCGGCAGCAGTGACTGAACGGCCTTGGCCTGTTGGATAGGGGGCGGTTAATAAGTTAGCATGAACACAACAGCCTGGAATCCTCCTTTGAAAGGAGTATAGACGCCAAGCTGGATGCTCCTGATCCTTTCCAGATCCATCTGGCCGATGGCACACTGTGCCTGGGCAGCTGCAGGAGCGCAAGAGGGAGCACAGGCTTCTCACAGCTGCCTGCTGCTGGCTGCAGCACTGCTCAGACTCTAATGAGCACGTAATGAGGGAGCCCATTCTTCCCCGTTGGCCACAAGGCTGGGCACAGATCTGGGGCCTTGCCTGGTTGGCTTTTTTCCCCTTTCCTTGAGCAACAGCTTGTGGTACCATCGAAACAGAAGTGGGATTGAGGACTCACTGTGCAGCCTGGGAGAGACGGAGGCATGGCAGGGACCTGCAGGACTGTGGGATAGGATCTGTGCCAGCGTCTGCAGGAACTGAGACATGGTGGCCAGGAATCCGCATAGAGAAAGATGGGAGGGCAGCATCAGGAGAACAGAGATGTTTTTAGGCTGGACTACCTCTGCAGCTGAAATCTCATCTCTTCCTTCTCCTCTCCTGGGGAGCAGTGGATGAGTCCAAGCCTCCACGTGCCAGGTCTGCAGATTTAGTGCTGGGGCTGCTGTGATCTCCTTGCTCTCCCTGCCCAGGCTCGTTTCCTTCATGCCAGGTGATGTGTGCTCTTCCATCCCCTGGGCCTCAATGGGGGGTTGGTCTGGGACTGGAATGGGCCACCGGGGAAACCTTTCACAAAGAGCTCCAGCTAACTGTGAATCACATCGTTAATTCCAGTGTAGTTAATTGGACCTAATTAATCATATTCATAAGTGTAATGAGAGCCTTGCCCACAGGGGTCTTGTGGAGGTCTGAGCTTGGGGACGGTGTTCTAGAGAGGCAATGGGAATGAACACATCCCTGGATCCCAAATGTTCTCATCAGTGAAAGTGCAACAGGACAAGGCTGTGGCCCTGCAGCCCGGTGTCTCTTGTGCCCCACCTTTAGCTCCCTCTTCTCCTGGCTGCTGCTTTCCACTCTGTATGGCTCAAGCTCTTTGCCTAAGCGAGTTACTCAACAGCACCTCACCAGGGACCTGCTCAAGCTCCTTAAGAAAACAGCCACCTCTTTGCATGGACTGATCTGAGCCAAACTGTGACCTTGACAGCAAGCACTCTTGGTCTTTGGCCCAGGGAACACTAGTTTGGAAAGGAGACTCTGGGCTTCCTAGGTGTGTGTTTTTCTTGTTGCATCTTTCCCTTTGAGCAAGGGTCATCGTCTTGGGAGAGCCAACGGCTCCTGCCATTGGAAGAATGAATGTGACAGCAGAAGGAAGGAGTGGCATATTTGTTGGAAATGCCCAGCACAGGTTGTAACCTGGAACAGTTCCTTCCCCTCCTGTCTCTGCTGGTGTGGCTGTAATGATAGAAAAGGGGAGACTGGGAGTGTTAATTAAAAGCAGAGCTGAGCACGGAGCCCACAGGGGCAGGCCTCCCACTGCCCTTTTCCAGTCTCACTCAGCCACTTATGTGTGTGCAGAGAGATGTGAGGGGCTGTGATGTCAGAAGCCTGGGAGCAAAGGGGAAGGGGAGAAGGAGAGGTGGCAAACAGGTGGAGGTCCTCTGTCCTCTCTGCATTGGGCTGAGATGGAGAGAAGCAGCTCTCAGCTTCTCAGGTTGCACTGTGCCCGCTGCCCAGGCCGCCCACCAAGGCTGGGTGCTGAGAGAAGCCTGGGGCGAGCAGAGGCACATCTATACGTCTGTTTTCCCCAGGCATTGCTTTGGGTGCACCTGGGGGAAAACACCTTCGAAGGGGAATTACCAATCCTTTCTGTTTTTCCCTTTAGGAGCAGCGAGCTTTCACTTGCCTTCCGTGCCTCTGCTGTCACTCGGCTGTAGCAGCCAAAGTTTGCTTTGCCGAGCTGTGCGTTAGGCGCTCGCGTCGCTCGTTTGCTCACAATACCGCCCTAGCTGAGGACGGACGCGGCGGGGGCGGCCGGGATGCGCGCCCCCCGCGGGGGTCCTCCGCCGCTACTCGCCGCCAGGGGGCGCTGCCGCCGCGTCCCCGACCGCCCCCCGCGCTGCGGTTCCCGCGGGGCCGCTCCGGTGCGGGCAGCACTGTGCGGGGGGGGGGCGGGACGGCGCTGCGCCCGATCCGGGAGCTCCGTGCCGGGGCTCCTTGCCGGGGTCTTTGCTGAGGGTCCTCTCTGGATGCCGCGGTGGCTTTCTTGCTGTGTCATTCCTTGCCCCGAGCCAAGTCGGTAACCGAGGCTCTGTCTCCGGTCGCGGCCGCTGACTTGCGGTCACGCCGGGCAGGAGGGAGAGACGTATCTTGTCAGTTAGGGCCGCTGCTTCCCGGCAGCTGCGATGCATTGCTTGTCCCTGGATCCCCTTTAGCTCTGCAACGCTTTAAGATGCTGCCGAGCGGTCCGTGCCGCCAGCCCACCCCTGGGCGATCCGGGCACTGCAGGCAGAAGGTGACGCGGACCTCGGGGACGCTCCCAGGGAAGCTGAACTGCCGTGACAAGGAAGCTGCGGGGCTTCATCTGAAGCGCACCGGGGGATGGGAGCGGGGCGATGAACCAGGCCCGAGTGACAGCACTGAGAGAGGGCTGAGCGCTGTCGTGGGGAAGCCCGGGCCGTGTGGATCCACGGGTGACGTTGCCCCTTGCAGGCAGCACAGAAACCCGCCGGTAATCGCATTTGTGCGAGATAACCGGGCGTGTAATGTCGCACAGGTGGATGTGCATCTGTGCAGCCGCTCGCAGGCAGGCAGCCACCTCTGCTGCAGGGGCTGCAGGCGGCTTCAGACCGAGCACCGCGCGCCCGGCGCTGCCTTTCCCCGCCGTCGGGTCGGAAATCTCCCCGTGTCTCAGCGGCGGGTGTTTCCTCGCTGCTCCGCGCGCTGCGTGGCCGTTCCCGGCCCAGCTCCACCGTGTGCCCGGCGGTGCCCGGCTCCGTCCGGACGCGCCCTGCGGGTTCGCACCGTGCTTGCGAGAAGGACGTTCCGCGTGTTTCCTCCTCCGTCGCTCGGCACGCAGCAGCCGCTCCGCCCGGGGAGCTGCCGCGCCCGCCGCAGGGTGCGACGAGCAGAACCCCATCCTGCAGCCTTTTTTACTTTCGGTGGTGGAAGGTTTCTCCGTCGCAGGCTGCTTGCAGAAATGAGGTCATTTTGTCCGCGTCCCCCGCCAGGCGACGGCGTCTCCTTCCTCGCAGTAATCGCAGAGCCGAGGCCCGCGGCTCGGCAGTCCCGCCCGGGGCTCCCAGGGGCCGCGGAGCCGGCGCTCCCCGTTCCGAGCTGGGCGGCGGTGCGCGGGGATGCGGTCGGGCTGCGCGCCCCGTCCCGGCGGCCGTGCGCCTCCAGCGCCGCCCTCGCAAGGTGCGCGTCCCCGGCAGGCCGCTGGGAGGCCGGCGGAAAGCCCGAGATTAGGAAGCAGTTAATCAGCGCCGGAGCGAGCGGGGCTTTTATTTTGACAGGGCAGCGCTTGGCTCCTTGCACGGAGGAAAGTGAATGATCCTGTTTCTCCAAATGATTATTCAGGCTCCGGCGGAGAAAGGAGCACTCGGCACGCAGCGCTTCGCCCCTCGCCACGGCGCCCCCGCCCGCCCCCGGGCTGCCGCGGCCGCCGGCACCGGAGCCGCCCGCCCGGCGGGGAAAGCGCCCGCAACTCGCGGCCGGGAGGGAAGTTGGTGCTCGCCGCGGCCGGACGCCGAGCTCCGCCGGCGGGCGCGGGCTGGAGCCGCCGGCGGCGAAAGCGAAAGGAGCGGGGCGGTGGGGCGCCGGGCTCGGAGCGCCGCCCGCCCGCGGCCCGGCCCCGCGGCGAACGGCGGTGGCACGGCCCGCTCCGCGCCATGAGCCCGGCCTGCGGGGCCGGCCCCGCGCCGCCGGCCCGCGCTGAGCAGCCCGCGGAGCAGCGCCTCGCCGCCGCGGGGAGCTCGCCCGGCCTGCCCTGAGCCGCGCCGCCGCCGCCGAGGTGAGTGAGCAGCCGAGCCGAGCGCTCCGCGGCCGCGCCGGCAGCGCCCCATTGTTCCGCCGCGGGAGGGACGCGGCACCGCGGCTGTCAGCGGCGCCGGGGCGGGACGGGACCCGCGGGCCGAGCCGCGCTGCGGGAACGGCGGAGCGCCGGGCGGCGACGAGCCGCGCCGCCCCGACGAGCCGCGCTGCCGCGGTGCCGCTGCGGTGGAAGTTGCCTCTGAAGGGCCCGGCGGGCTGCAGCAGGTGGTGGTCCCGCACCGCGCCGTCCCCTCCCGGCGCTCAGCCCCGTTCCCGCCCGGCCGTGCGCGTAGCTTTGCTGTCAGCGCGCTCTGGGCACGTCCCGGGCATCGCCCGCGCTCTGCGTGGCCCTTCCGACTTCGCTTTCACGTTTTTGAGGCTGCTTTCCTCGCGTCCTTGCCGTCCGTCGCGTTGTTGCTGGTAACTGCACGAGCAGCAGGCGGCCTGAGCCGGGCTCCAGGTGTGAAGAACTTCTTATTCGCGATTCGCCCGATTTTCCCTAGGCTGCTCCAAATCTCCGGCGTTGTTAAAGCCCCGGGGAGGACAGAAATGGGGATTCCTGCGTTTGGTGTCATTGCGTTTCACGTGGGGTTGAAAGAAGCGCTCCCGGAAGGCTGAGCCCGCAGGAGGTGTCAGGGCAGAGCTCTGCCCTCTCTTTGGCCGTGCTGCTGCTCTTTCCTGAGAAAGAACGAATCGATGCAACAAAACCTTGGCTGTGCCATGTTAGGGACATGTCTTCAGCAGGTGGTGAACTTGTCCCGGCCCTGTGCTGCTAGCAACCACTTGCTGGAGTAGAAATGTGAGAAGGATGCATATCTGAACACATAAGTAATGCTGCATGACGGGGCATGCTGTTGTGTTGTTGTGTGCAACGTCTGTGAGCCTCAGGGGCAGTGCTGTCAGAGCACAGGGCTGTGCTGTCACCTGGCTGCGTCCTGCACGAGGAGGAGGGCTGCTGCCCACCCGGGGCACGGGGTGACGGCTGCACACCTTTGGGACTCGGCTCTGCTCCCCATCTGAGCGCAGCTCTGTGGCTCCTCCCGCCCGCCAGCTCCCTGCTGAGAGGTGCACGCGCTGCTCTGCTGCTTTCGCACAGAAAACTGAGTCACAGAGGAAGTGATTTGCACAAGGTCGTGTTGTGAGGAGTGTCGGCGCTGAGCAGCGTGGCCGTGCCTGTGATAAGGCCGGCTGTGGCACACATGGGTGTGTAACACGCCCGGGGTGGTACCGACACAAAGATCACCCACGTCCACATTGCTCTGCGGTTCTCTTTCTCCACAATTTCTTTTTTTGCAGACTCCTCACGCCCTAAATGCTGTAGAGCCTTTTTGTTGTTGTTGCTGTGTTGTTTTGACGTGTATTTTGTCGTTGCAGCTGTGCAAACAGCGTGATCAGTGCTTCCCTGCCACCCTGAGCCCTGCCTTTGATACCCGCTGGCTGCTGTGGTGCTGCTGTGCAACGGGACAGTGTGCAGTGCTGCAGTGCAGCTGGACATGTGAGCTGCTGCTCCATAGGAGCTGCCTCTGGAATTAAACCACTGCACAGCTCTGGTAGAACTCAGGTCCATAGAGCTGTGCACCTTGCTGGTGTGTGATTGGAACCTGCGTGGTCCACATGCAGCTTGGCTCTTCAGCACAGCTAGAAGGAAATCTTGCTGGTTTGGGAGGAGAAGACTTTGGTTTTCCCTCTCTTTGCTGTTCCATCCTGCTGAGATGCTTTGGGTGCTCTCCATCCCCACAGTACTTGCTTTGGGAGGAGGTGCAGAAAGGAACACCTGGGTGCACCAGCTGCAGCCCTACAGGTGGCTCCTGGCTGTTGTTGTAGTGCTCTTTGTGGCTTAACCTTGTCTGTTCACTTTAACAGAAAATGTGGTGCTTTAGATATGTGGATGTATGGGTGGACAGAGATACTACAGAGATGTGATGTACAGATAGAAGGGTGCTTTGGCAGTTCAAGCTGCAGGAAGATTGCTAGCATGAATCAAGCCCTAATATAGGTCCGACCTCAGCTCTGCCGGGCTCTGTTTCATTCCTCCCAGCATGAAGTTGTCTGACAAACAGGCACTCTGTGGATCTCACGCATGGTTCATTGTTTTTAGGGGGTGCTGGAGCTTTGCTGCTGGCTTGATGTGGTTTGTTGGGTCTCCATGAGATTACAGCTGCCCCAGGAGGTTTGTGTGGTGATGAAGAGAGGGCAAAATGCACGCCTTGGAGCAGAGAAGCTGGGAAGCATTGCAGCTCCTTCGCTTCTCAGTTCTATGTTTCCATCGGTTCTGAGATTGGGGTGAGGGAGTAGGATGACAGAAAAAGCATTCCCAGGTTTTTCCTGGCTTGTGAACTTGTGTACACGCTGAAGCTGCACACACACTGGCTCTGCCTGCACAGGGGACCACGATGCTCTCTGCCCTTCCAGCATCCGATTTCCTGAGGAGAACAGTCAGCCCTACACTTTACCTTTCAAGTTGTGAGTCTGTTTTTCCAGCGTTCTGCTGGAAGATTGAACAACAGCTGCTCTCCGCATGCTCTGCAAACTTCCATCCTTCAGGTCCGTAGTGCAGAAGCTGCAGACTTCACCTTTCAGTATGTGACCTGTTCTGCTCCAGCCAAGGGGTAGGATTGCTCTGTCCCCATCTGCTCGGTCTCTGTTACCTCCAGGAATCCAGGGCTGCAGGCTTTGCTCCCTCTGAGAGCAGGAGTTAGGTTGGTTGAGTTGTCTTTTCTTTCCAGTTTGGCAGACGAGACCTTGAATCCCAGCTAAGGAATGGTGGGAGCAAGATATCCTCAGCATGGCTGTAAGGCTGCGCGCTGTTCCCAGAGGTGGGGCGGCACCCTGTTTGGTGAGGAGCTGTGCCGGAGCCAAGACCTGGGCCAGGAGCCAGGTTTGTGCTCCGTGCCAGAGAGGGAGAGACTTGGAAAGGGAAGCAGAGCTCCTCCTGTGCGAGAGATGGCCTGAAATACCGAGAGAAACCACAGAGTGCTCCTTGTTCCTGCTGTGCCTACTGGTCTTCCCTCTGCCCCAGTGCGTGGGACGCGATCTGCCAGGAGCAGGAGGGCTGCGCCGTGCCAGGATATGGTTTGTGTGAGAGATGCTTCACCACGTTGGCTGTTTACAGACTGCGAGCCCCTTGAAACGTAAGCACAGGAAATGCCAGGCTGCGGCGGGGCGGTGTGCGGCTCTGCGCCCTGTGCTGCTCGGCCTCCGGTGTAGCAGAGTTTTGCACCATCACAGGCTGGAGGAGCTGCAGAAGGGACTTGGTTATTTTACCTCCGAGTGAGGAGGAAAAGTGAAAGGAAGTGACTTAACTGAAGGCAGGAAGTGAATATGGGGCAGAACTGGGGATGGAAGCCAGGAATCCTGATTCTTGCTCATCGTTCAGCTCCTCTGCAGCTGCTGTGTTGGGTCTCAGCCTCCTGTTTGAACCCAGGTGTAAGCAGGCTGTTCCAGAAGCTGGCAAAATAGTTTTTCTTGTGAAGCATCCTCAGCACTTGCTGCGTTCATGAATTTTCCAGTCCCTGAGAGTCTGAGATCTCAAAGATGTTCCCGGCAGTAGTTCAGAAAGCTGTGCTTGGTGTGGTTGGAGCTGCAGGCTGGTTGGTGCCTGGTGCTCAGTTCTGCAGGGAGAGCTGTGCTCCATGAAGGGGCCGCTGTGGCTCTGGTAGAATGGACAGGGAGATGGCTGCTGTGACTCAGGAATCAGGGTGCTCTGGTGAAATGAGCAGCAGAGGAGGAGAACTGCAGGCGGTGAGTTCACCCTGCTGCTGCCCCTGCTCTGTGCATGGGAATGCAGGGCCCTGGCTCATCAGGTGTGTATTAGTTGCCCAGTTCTGCAGAAAGGAACTCTATTTGAATCACAGAATCCTTGGAGTTGGAAGGAATCTGGAAGGCCGCCTGGTGCCGCTCCCTGCAGCGCACAGGGACACCCACAGCTCAGCAGTGCTCACAGCCCCGTCCAGGCTGACCTTGGCTGTCTGCAGGGACGGGGCACCACCGCCTCTCTGGGCAACCTGTGCCTAATTTCAGTCTTCCTAACAGAAAATATGCTCTTCCTATTTTCTTTAGGAAAGAAGTTGGGTAGCTGTGCATCAGTGTTCGCACACACCTTCAGCAGTGTCTGTGTCACAGCAGGGAAGGGATGGCTGCTTTGTGTTGTGTGCGGGCAGTGCTGGGCTTTGGGCTTCCTCGAAGAGGCACGGTGAGGCTGCAGGTAGAGGAGGGTGCTGGCTCACAAAGCCCATTTGCAGGGGTCCTGAGTAGCTGTGCTGTAGGTTTCCCACAGCCCTGGCAGCTCATGGGCACAGGGCAGTGAGGAGCTGGCTGGGAGGCTCCGAAGGGCATTGACTAACAACAAGGGATGAGTCTCTGGGCAACTGTTCTCCACAGCAAGCTGGCCGGGGCTGTGGAAACCCCTCCAGCACTGGAGCTTTCACCACTTCCTCAGTAGGATGTGTTCCAGCACTGGGTTGCAATGGGAGATTGGGCCAGACGGGGCCTGAACGGTGCTGCTCCGGCCACAGCCGGGCCTCGAGCACAGCAGTCGGGCTGGGCTGAAAGCTGCTTGTGTCCTGTGTCTGTGCAGCCTCGATTGAACTTTTCCCTGGCAAGGAGCAAAAGGAACTGGGGAGACCTAGGGCTGGTCCAGGCAAGTTTCCTCTGCTCTCCCCGCCTCCAGATGCAAGTGGGGGAACGGCAGCAGCTCCAGACTGCAGTCCAGGAGCTGAGCAGTTTGGGGGCTCCGGTCCCGACTGCTTTTAGAGCAAACAGTTTTCACCTCTGATGTTCTCTGCCTCTTGGGCTGCGATGTGGGGAGAAGGCGGAGGGGGGGAAAGTGAAACTGTGGTTCAGAACAAGCCCTTTGGATGGCAAGAAAATTGCTGAGTAGCTGGTTTCCAGGTTGCCGAGGTCCTAGCCAGGGCCTGGTGCGGCTGCCAGAAGCAACAGGCTTGGAATTTCCTCTGCCTGGTGCCAGCTCTGCTCGGGCTGCCGCAGCACCTCTGTGGGGCCGGGGCTCCTCGCGGGCCCTGCGGACGGGGTTACGCTCAGAGCTGAGCGCTGCCCCCTCGTCCTCGGTGCCTGGTTTCTATTTTCTTTTCCAGGGTCCAAGCTGTTTTGAATTATGCAGCCTGCGCCTCCCGCGGGGCTCCTTGAGCAGCCGCCTAATGAGCTGAGCTCCTGACAAACTTTGCTCTGGCTCTGGCTATGCTTGGAAAATTTTACAGCCTTTTCAGAAAAAGGAAATGCCAGGAAAGGCCTGTCTCTTCTTATTTTTATGAGGGGGTCCCAGTTGAGAGAGGACCGAGATGGGCTTGGAAGAGAAGACAGGAACGATTTGGAATACTGTGCTGGGTGCTCCCCCTCCCTGCCGCACGCTTTCTAGTGATGGGTGTGAGAGTGGTGTGGTTCTTCCCTGACATGGCTGTGCACAGCGTGGGGTGAGACCTGCAGGCTGCACTGTGAGCACAGGGAGATGGCAAAGAGGTGGCATGCGTGAATGGTGATGGATGGAGGCCAGCTCTCTGCAGCACCAAGCCTCTCCTCAGAATCATAGAATGGCCAGGGTTGGAAAGGACCACAAGGATCATGAATCTCCAACCCCCTCCTCATCCCGCTGTTGGCTGCCTGCTCCCAGCACTGTCCCCATCCCCAGGCTCAACAGCAGAACCTGGCACTGAGTGCCAATTTCTGCCCTTCCGGCTCTGGTTAAAGGATCCTGCTGGTGGAGAGTGTGTGGGGACCAGATCTGAGGCACTGTCACCTGGGAGGGCCAATGCATCTGAGCTGACATGCCAGCATGTATCAGTACTCCATCTGCAAGGAAGTGCTGGGCTGCATCTTTCCTCCCAGCTGCCACCGTAGTTACCGGCCATTTAATATTTGTTAATTGTATTTTTCTCAATGTCACTGTCTGTTTCTGCTGTGGGAGCAGGCAGAGGCTCCTCCTGCACAGGGATGTGCTGCACGTCAGTGCACGAGGCTTTGCAGGAAGAGCAGCAGCGTGGCGACATCTGAGCAGGACCCAGAGGATCAGGGAACAGGGAAGCCATAATGAAGGTGCTGCTAGCTCCTGTAGTTTGCAAGGGACAACCCTGCTGAATTCACCCCCTTTGGCTGAGGAACTGCATTACAGTAGGAGAAACTGGGGCACAACACACAGTGTGACTTTGCCTACCCCCATCATAACCTGTCTCTTAGGATCAGCAGAACCTTGTGGCCAAAGCATAGGGTCCGTGTGAATCCTGTGGTCTGGAATCTACCTGGGGCCCTTGGCCAAGGTGTTTTGTGTGGTTCTGTGTTGGTGGGGCAGGGGCTCGCCCTCTTCTCAGCCATGGGTTTGCTTCTTAGCCTGCCTCCTCTGTGCGTGCTCTGATCTGAACGCTGCTTCAGTATCCCTAATGGTCAAAGACATCCGTCTCTGGGGACAGAGCTGGGGGTGTTGGTTGGAAAACGTGAAATTGCAGCTTGCCTGGGGAGCCACAGAGCTTCTCCAGTGGGAGGGACTGAGATTTCTGTGTGATCCGTAGGCATCAGCTGCTGCCAGTCATAGTCAATGAGCATCAGATGTGGGCAGTGATTGCCCTGGGTAGAAGGAGCCCTGCGCCAGCCCTGCTTTGAGGGCTTGTCCTGCTCTGTCTGTCAGAAGGGTGGCTCTGGATTGCTATTTGATTTGGCAGCCTGTGCAGGCCTGGCAGCCCTGAGAGTGGGATGCGGGCACCAGAACCATGCACTCCTCTCCCTTTTCTTTGTCACTCCTCCCATTGCCTGCTTTCTGCTGCATTGGGCAGGAGAAAGCACCTCCCTGGGGCTGCATCCCCTCCTCCACCTGGAAAATGAGTGATAAGTCCTGCTTCGTTTCTCAGGGCTTACGGGCAGAAGTGGAGATTGTATGTGACAGTAGAGGCCAAGCTCCTTTGCTTTGCTGCTCAGAGGTATGAATGTAGCTCTCCTGTTGAATTTCTTGCAGAGAGAGGCACTGGGTCTCCTCTTAAAGTGTGTCTGCTTTTGCTTTTAAGGCATGGCTGGGGCATGGCTGCCCTTCAAGGTGCTGGAGGTTGCTGGGGGTTGTGGCCTTTGATGCGTAGAAACCTCTGAGCTTCAACTCAGAGAAATTTCTACTTCCAGCACAGCATACACAGGCAAAGACTTCAACTGTGCATCTAGTCTCAGAATCATCATAGAGCACAGCTCCCTCAGCCTGCCTTCACAGCAGAGGTGCTCCAGCCCTCTGAGCATCCTCGTGCCCTCCTCTGGAGCCGCTCCAGCAGCTCTGCATCCCTCCTGTCCTGGGGGCCCCAGGCCTGGGCACAGCACTGCAGGTGGGGCCTTGCAGGGGCAGAGCAGAGGGGCACAACCCCCTCCCTCTCCTCTCCTCTCCTCTCCTCTCCTCTCCTCTCCTCTCCTCTCCTCTCCTCTCCTCTCCTCTCCTCTCCTCTCCTCTCCTCTCCTCTCCTCTCCTCTCCTCTCCTCTCCTCTCCTCTCCTCTCCTCTCCTCTCCTCTCCTCTCCTCTGCTCTCCTCTCCTCTCCCTGCTGCCCCCCTCTGTTGCTGCAGCCCAGGGTGCTGTCGGCCTTCCGCACACTGCTGCCTCACGTCCCGCTTCTGCCCATCAGGACCCCAAGTCCTTCTCTGCAGAGCTGCTCTCAACGAGTTCTTCTCCACTCTGGGCTCATGTCTGGCGCTGCCCCGACCCAGGAGCAGCACCTGGCCTTGCTGAACCTCATCATGTTCTCTCGTGCCCACTTTCTGAGCCCGTCCAGGTCCCTCTGGATGGCGTCCCTTCCTGCTGTTGTGTCTGCTGCACCACTCAGCTCGGTGCCATCAGCAAACTGCTGAGGCTGCACTCCATCCTATCTCTATCACTATATATCACTCCATCCTATCGTCTGTCGCTGATGGAGATGCTGAAGAGCTCCGGTCCCAAGATGGACCCCTGGGGGACACCACTCATCACCGGCCTCCACCTGGACATGGAGCCATTGACAGCAGCCCTCTGGCTGCGACCATCCAACCAATTCCTTATCCTCCAAATAGCCCAGCCTTCCAATCCATCTCTCTCCAATCTGGAGATAAGGATGTGGTGCAGGACTGTGTCAAAGGCACAACTCCAGGCAGGTGACATCAGTTGCCCTTCCTTTGCCCACCGATGCCATCACTCCATCACAGAAGGCCACTGCATGGGTCAGGCACGCTGTGCCCTTGGTGAAGCCGTGCTGGCTGTCTCGGATCACCCCCTCACCTCAATGTGCCTTAACATCTCTTCCAGGAGGATCTGCTCCATGATCTCCCCAGGCACAGAGGTGAGGCTCCCCAGCCTGCAGTTCCCAGGTCTTCCTTTCTCCCTTTCTCAAAAAATGGCAGTGACGTTTGCTGTAGTCCTTCAGTCAGCCTGGCTCTGAAACACGCAGGGCAGCTCTAGACACCCATTAAGCAACTTACTGGGTGAGACTGCCGTGAAAACAAAACATCATGCTGGATCAGCTGTTGTGGTGCTTCCTACAAGGTGGCAGACTCTGTGATATCTTTCAGACATGTCTTGTTTGCCATGCTTCCACTAGGTGTTTTTTTTCATGAGATCTAAACATTTTGTTGGTTATAAAGGAGTTACTTCACCTCAATCCAGAACTTTAGCAGAGCATTCTGATTTCGCAGGTGCTTGTGTTATTTTAGTGAGAAGAGTGATCTACCTGCCCAATCGTTTGCATGGTCAGGACTCGAAGAAACTGTTCCCCATCCCAGATGGTGATTTTGAAATATGAAGAAAGGCTCGGGAACCAGTGGCAAATGTTTCTTGTTTAGTTGATTATGCTATTTAATTCAAACAATTTCAGCCATTGTAGGATGTTGTGCCACCCAGACTCCCTTGTGCACGTGGCATACGTTGTTGGGACCCTCTGCTCTTGAGCTGCTGTCCAGGGTTGACTCCAGGCATGGGAAGGATGCTGCAATGCTGGGATTGTAGCTTGGAATGGTGGGGAAGCTGTGCATTGCCCTCGGCCAGTAGACTAATCTAATGCCTCATCTTATTTGCATATCAATTAATTTTTATTTTAAGAGGACTCAAGTGGACCCAAGTGCCAGACTGTGTCTCAGTATGCTGTGGGAGGGAACCAGGAGCTGCTCGATTTGATCTGAACAACAAGCCCTAGGGTGGTTTTGCTTAATGAGCCAAAGGCCCCTCTGGCTTAAGTCAGTTCCTTTCCATCCAAACTGGATGATGGCTCGTTTCTGGGTGTCCCAGGGCCTTTTTGGCCAGGTAGGAGCGTGCTGTGCTTACTTCCTGCTGCACCCTCCGTGCACTGGTGGCGCAGAACACAGTTGCTGAGGTGCAGCTCCCATCACCCACCATCTCTGTAGAGCATCCTGGATGCAGAACAAAACCTATGGGAGAAGCCTGGCTCCAGGCAGCCCACATTACTGCGTGGCTGGTGGCAGAGCTCCTCTGATCGGCCTCATTTATTGCGGGGAGGAAGCAAACCTCCTCTGCCCAGAGACAGGAAACTGGAGCCACGTGGGCCATCCGAGAGCCCAGCTGACACCTCACGCCTGCACAGAGCAGTGCTGCTGGGTCTGGGCTTGCTGGCTGCCTGCCACAGCAGCGGTGGTTGTGTTCTTCATCATCCACTTTTACAATGAAGGGGAAACGCAGAGCCTCGATCTGCATGGGGCTGTTGCAAACCTGAGCGCTCCCTGCCAGCTGCTGCTGAGGGGAAGCAGCTGTGAGCCAGGACACCTGGGTGCTGGGAGAGCTGGTGCCCGAAAGGGGAAGCTGGTGGGCTGAGCCCTGTGTTCTGCTTCCTGCTGTGCGTCCTTGGATGCTTACTGCCTCTCTTCCTGCACTCTGCTGTGTGTGCCAGGAGGAGAGAGAACTCGTGGCCTGCAGCAGGACCTTCCCAGCAGTTCTTGCAGGCAGACACAGTGCTGGTGGCTGCGCTCGGCCATAGAGGGGTGTGCAGCTTGGGGAAGGGCCATGCAGCATTCCCTGCAGCACCGTCCTGACCCCAAGTCACTGTCCCAGGACTCCCGCTTCCCATCTCTAAGCTCGCAGTTATTGGAGGGAAAGGCAGCGTAAGCTTTCTCAGCAGACTCTGTCATGTTTGTCCTGTTCAATTACAATGCAGCAGCAGTGGCACCAGCCGCCGCCTTCCTCCCCTCCCTGGGCTGGAGTGCTGCAGGCTCTCAGCAAATGCTGTCTGCGGACATCTGCTGCCTCCTCCCCCCACCGCCTCCTGGCAAGCAGCAGCAGCTTCCAGCGAACAGCCTGCTCTGTGCATCATTTCCCCCCCCCCCCCCCCCCCCAACGCCCAGCCAAAGCTCCCTTCTGCTCTTACAGGCTCCTTCACAGGACCTTGAAATGGTGGTTTCCCTGGTGCTGGCTCAGCTCCAAGCAGCCTTCCGTCTCACAAGACTGTAGCTGGAAAAAAAAAAAAAAGAAAAAAACAAAACAGGGTGCCTGATGGAGGGAAAAGGCTTAAATGCGATGCTTACCCTGCTCTGGCTCGTGATTCAGGCAGGCAGCCCTCTGCTTGGCAGGGCTCCAGCTTGCGGCTGGGGCCAGAGACATGCACCGAGTGTGGGCAGAGAGCTCGGAGCCATTTGGCTGGAGGTGCTGCAGCCAGGTCAGCTGGGAGCTGCAGCCCCGGTGCCAGGAGAGGATGCTTTGGTCTGATGTCTGCCTCGCTCCGTCCTGTGCAGCTGCAAAGGGCAAAGTTTGCTGTTCCAGGTACTCCTCTGGGCCCTTCTGGGAGAAGGGAAATGTGTTTCTTTCTGCTGTGGCCATGTAATTGGAGGATTTGGTCGTAGACCCTGCAAAGCAGCGTTTTGGTGGCTTCAGTGACTCCACTGTGAGATGAGTTTGGTACAATAAGGGATGGAGATAGGCTGCAAGGACATCCTCATCCCGCAGCCAGCTGCTCCCCTGGCTCCCACATCAGGGATGCCCTGTAAGGAGCTTCTGGCATCGGGTGTCTGTGGAGATGGGTGTGAAGGAGCCGGGGGGGAAGGATTGGATGGATTGATTGCAGGGGGCACGGCAGGCTGCTTTTCCTGAAGGTGGTGAAGCAGTGGCTGGGAGCGTGAAGGCAATGCTGGGCTGTGATTGCAGGGAGAGCCCAGAAGGAGGGCTGGGGTGTGTGGGCTGGGGAGGAGTGAGAGGAGGGGGAGGTCGAAAGAGGGTTCGGTAGCTCTGGGCGTAAAGGCAGGTCAGGAAACAGGAGCTGGAGGGACTGCAGGTGGGACGTGAGAACGGCAGCTCGAGAAGAGGGGATAAACAGAGCCCGTGGGGAAATGTTGCCATTTTGTACCCGCGTGGAAAGCTGCGAGAGCGATTGAAAGGGATTTAGAGAAGAAGGCACAAGTCTTTGTTTGGAGGGAGATGGATCATCTTCGGTGTGACAGTCTTTGTGGCGGAGGAGTGCAGAGGCACAGCCACACCCCCTGCCAGCTCGCAGGAAGCGGTGCTGTGCGCAGCGAGGCTCCCACACGCCGTGCTGCTGGTGGGCTCTGCTCCTGTGCTGGCCGTGCCAGGCTGGATGCCGAGCTGTGCGGCCTTCAGGGTGCAAAGAGGGAGAGAAGAGCTTCAGCAGGGCATGGCGCGGCTGCGGGAGGAAAGCATTGCTGTGCCCCAGTGCCAGGGATGAGGAGGGAGGGAGGGCATCCTTCCCTTTGCCCTGCCTGTGGGAGAGCTGCCTTCTAGAGGTGCCTCGGCATGTGGTCAGTGCTGCGCTTGTGCCTTGGTGTCTGCTGCTGCTCAGCGGTGCTTTGGTGGGGTGAGGGTGAGCATCTGGGCTGAAGGAAGCTCAGAGACAGTTATTCTCTCTTCTGAAACGGAGCAGGTGATGCTAAGGCTGCATCCCGGGCGCAAGGCTCTCGTTCTGCTTGTTCTCCCTCTGCTCAAAGTCTGACTCCCTGCACCCAACCTGCAGCACGGCTCAGACACAGCACCTGGTCCGTGCTGGGAGGTGCACCCTGGAGGACCAGCCCCTGTCCCCTCTCCTCCGGTGCCCACATCACGGCCCGGCAGCGGAGCGGTCGCCCTGCAAAGGGTTAAGCAGGCGCTGCAGCTCGCTGGGTCGGCTCCTCGGGCAGCCTGCTCCGTGCTGCAGGAGCGCTGTTTCGCAGCTTGCTCCAGTTGGCGTGTTTCCCAGAATGCTTTGGAAAAGCACTGACCCCTGACCCCCAGTACAAACTGAGCCCAGCACGTGGGAGGGAGAAATTACTCCCAGACCTTCAGGCTCCAGGGTTTACAAGCTGCCTGCAATAAAGCAGCCATTTTTTCCGACAGTTACTAAATCTCCCTTTTAGCTCCACGGTGAACCTCTACTGTCACTCCTCTCCCCAGCCCCCAGTCCCCTTCTTTCTCTCTTCTTTCAAACCAGGAACACTGCTGAAGGAGCAGATGGGTGGTCAGCACAGGGCACAGCGCGGGGCGGTGCTGGTGGTGGTGGATCCCATCCTTGGCAGCCGTCCCGTCTGCCTGCCCCATTCCTGCTGATCCCACACTCTGCTGTCCTCCTGCAGCCCCTCGGAGCAGCCCTGCACCTGCTGCCCTGTGGGATGCACATCTGCAGCTCTGTGGGTCGAGGAAGGCGATTCCTTGCGCAGAGCGGCTCACAGGTGACCGCATTCCAGTGTGAAGATGTGATGTTGTCTCCGTGCTGAGGAGCCAAAGTGCAAAGGCTCTCACGGAGCCTGAGCCTCGATGTTGACACCTTGATAAGAGCCCAGCTTTGAGCTCTACGTGTCATCGGCTCCTTAGGTAACTCGCATCAGGGATTGGTCTCCAGGGAGGCCGGCCAGTTTCTAGGGGAGATGGCTGCGTGGGAGGCTCACGAGGCTTCGCCAGATCATGCTTGTAATGCCTGCTGCGATGTGAAGTGCCAAGTGCTGCTTGTTCACACGGGGTTTCACGGTGATCCGGTTGTGCTGGGGCTCGGAGCCGCGTGCTGTGCGTGTCAGCATGCTGCACTGCAAAGGGAGTGGGGAGTGTGCAAGTGTTTGCACAGCGCTTTGGGAACGGCGAGCGCTCGCTGCGAGTGGCTGCTGTGCCACAGGCACTGTGGGATCCAGATAAATAACATCGCAGTTAGTGTTTCAAAACAACCTTTTCCCCGCTCCTCCCAGCCCTGTGCACATTCCTCCAGCAGGGAGCAGGCGGAGGTGGGGAAGTGCCTGCAGACAGCAGCTGCCCCGAGCTGGGGAAGGTGCTGGTGGCGGCTGGCACCTGCTGCAGGCACGGGCAGCAGAAGTCCTGAGCTGCGCCTCGCTCTGTGCTGAGCTGTTGGCCAAAGTGACAGAGGAGCCATTTTCTTAAATACGCTCCAGGCTGCTGTAGGATCGCGCATCAGAAGAACGCCTTCGTCTGAATCCCCTTCTCTCCCCTCTTGGAGAGCTCGGTTTTGTTTTTACATCTCTATGGCAGGCGACCAAGCTGGCTGAGTCAGTCAGCTGGCTGGCCACCAGGAGCAGAGATGTGGTTTTGTCCCCTCCCTCGCCCCCTCCCCTACCCCCCCGTATTTTTTTTCCTGCACTTAGTGACAGTTTCATGTATTGACAACAAACCTCTCATTCTGTCTCAGGGCTGGGCCTCGTGGAAGCTGGTTTTTATTTTCTGCCCTAAGTGTGGGGCTGGGTTCAGGCTTGTATGTCAGTGTTGGGGACAGGAGCACCTTGTGTGCCCGAGGGGGAGCTGAGCAGGGTGCAGGAAGTAGTTGGTGCTGAGAGTTAATGTGTGTCCCTGCAGCAGGGGACGTTGCATTGCTGTGCTGAGCACGTGGGTGAAGTGAGGACTTTGTACGTTGATTTTTACTCTTTCCAAATGCATAAATCCCAGTAAATGCTTCGGCTCTGCTCTGGCTCCTGTGTGCTTCAGTGAGAATGCTGCATGAGGGCGAGCAGCTGCCTGGCTGCTGTGAGGCATGCGGTTATCTGAGGATACCTGCACTGCTCTGAACTGGTTTGCTGCTTCCTCGGTCATCTAGCAGCACTCAGCTGCAAGCCATGCTTCCAGGGCCGCAAAGGCAAGGATGGGGTGCAGCTGGTTCACTGAGAAGGGCTAAGAGATGTAAAAGGCAAAATCAGGCCTCCTGAAAGAGGCTGGGCTCCGGTTTACTGGGCTCCATTGAAATGAAGGGAATTTTCCTCACTTCTCTCCCAGTCTCTTAAGTGCTTGTGCCTGTGGGCGTGAGGAGGTGTGGGCAGAGGAGTGCTCTGTAGCAATATGTGAGTGCCTCTGGGATGAAAGCAGGGAGCACAATGTAGCCACGCTTCTTTCACACCGAATGCAGAGCCCACCGAGCACCTGGGCTGCTGGAGGAGATACTCGTGTGCTGCACTTTTGGAAGCTGTTTTTAGCAGATACCTATTTGACCTGAATCCATGCAAACCCCAAACTCCTCAGTCCTACGCTGAAAGTGCATTTGCAGTTTGATTGTAACTGATGCTGGCAGGAAACCTGGGGATGGTTTCTAAGACCCTGTTTTGGCCACAGCTGCTTACCTGTTTGCTTTTGCTTTTACTGGAGAGTAGAAAGCAAGACTTGTCAGTTCCACGTTGTCCTGGTTAGCGCTGTTAGCACAGTTTCTTTTTAACCTAATCACCAGGAAAGCTGCTTGTAACAACGTCTGACCTGTGGGCAAACTTTTAAACAAGCACCAACTCCTGCATCAAATCAATACCCAGATCAATTCCCCCTCCCCCCCCATCAGAAATACAGTATAGCTGAGTTGGCGTTGCCTGCTGAGGCTGTTTCCCAGCATATCCCCATGCAAAAGCAGCTTGGTGGGGAACTCAGAGCCCCCCCAGTGCCACCCCCGGCCATGGGCAGGGCTGCCCTCCACCAGCTCAGGCTGCCCAGGGCCCCATCCCACCTGGCCTTGATGGGTTGGGGAGCTCCGCAAAGAACATGCATGAAGGCCTGCAATTTAAAGCTCTCTCCACAAATACTGTCACCAGGGTTTCAGAGGTGCCCGTCCTTAGAACCTCATCCCAGACCTCCGTGCAGCGCTTGGGGAAATCCTGCAAGCCCCGGCTGGATGTGAGCAGGGCGGCCTCGTGCAGAGATCAGGCTTTACTTGCTTTTGCAGCGAGGCTCTGGTGCCCGGAGGTGGGGTTGGCTGCATCGCTCTTCCATGAGCCAAGCATCGAAGAAGAGAACCCGCATCTGCCCTGCTGGCTGCTGGGCGGGCCGCGCGTGGCCGCAGGTTGGTGCTGGTGTGAACATGCTCCCACCGAGCCGCGGTTAGGCAGGCACACCCACGCCGACGTGGATGCAGGCAGCTTGGTGCCGGTGCGGGCCTGCCTGCCGTCACACACACAGACTTGTTCCTATCTGCTCAGCTTCGGGGCTGTGCTGACACAGGCGGCCCCGCGCACACTGCTGTGCTCACAGACACGGCGACGGTGCAGCCACGGCGCTGGGCTATTTTTGGGAGTGCTCCGAAGAATTCTGAGCGTGGTTCAGATGTTAGAGTCTTAGATGGGGGAAAGCTAGAACAGATGGCTGGAGGGTTCGGAGCAGCAGCCCTGCTGAGAACAGATATTTATAGGCAGGTTTAACCCTTGTGTGGTCTTCTGAGCCATGCTGAAAGGAACAGCAGCTGAAGGGAACGCGGCCGTGACCTCGGAGTGTGTGCTGTCCTGTCTGTGAGCTGCGTGTCAGGGTAGTCTGGAAATCCTGCTGGTGCACTTTCTCAGGCCTGGGGTCACTGCTTTCCCTGGGCCATGAGAGTCCTGCCCCACTGCTGGCAGTGCCTGAGGCCGCGGGTGCAGCCTGCAGCATCCCTGCAGCTGCCGGCCCACAGCGGGGCTTGCAGCTGGGTGGTCCTTAAGGTCCCTTCCAATCCAACCATTCTGTGCTTCTGTGATATTTTTTTCTTCTTTTTTTGCAGAGATTGCACAGATCCTTCCTTTTCCTAGTTGAAAAAGAAAGTGTGTTTTGTTTCATGCCTGCTGCCCTGTACAAATGCAGAGATTAGACCCTGCCCTGTGAGACTCACTTGCTCTCATCTTGGGCTCTCTTGCTTGAATATTTAGAGAACACCAAAATCTGTGGGCTGTTCGAACAGTGCTGGCTGCAAAGGAAAGAGCGCAGTGTATTTGTGCTGACAGATCCGTCTGTAGCTCTTCCTTTGGAGCAGCCAGCCTCCTGTTTGGGACCTGAAGTAGTCTTGTGTTTAACTTGCATAGTGCAGCTCCAAGTGGGGTTGGCTGAGATGAGCAGCAGCAGTAAGGGGAGAGCGATGTGGAGGCTGGGAAGGAAATGATGCCCTCAGGTGGGAAATGTAAAGCTCCAGTGCTGGGTTGGCAGTCAGTCCTGCAGGGATCATGCACAGCAGCATGGATGTAACACTGTGCTCAGGCCTGTCTGCATTTTGAGTCTTTGCTGAGCTGCATCTTCCCCCACTGAGGCTTAGAGCAATGCAGCTGCTGGGAGCTGAAATCTACAGCATCACCTCCAGGTCCTGGGCTCATTTACCCCAATTCCAGACTGTTGCTGTTGCCCTTCACTCATTCAGCCCCTCCCTGAACTTGATTCTGTTCTCACTGCTCATGTGTGAGTTGAGTTGAAGAGCTCTCAGGTTTCCCAGAAGTTTTGATAGCCAAAAGTTCATGTTCTCCTGTCATCTTCCTGGCATCTCAGGATTGTTTTACAGTTCCTGAGCTGGAAAGAACAGAGAAAGAATACATTTAGACTGTTCTCTACTCTAAGAAATGCAACCTTGCCCATTGCAACTAGATGATCTTTAAGCTCCCGTCCAACCTAAGCCATTCTGCGTTCCTGCAACGTGCACTATAGTTCTAGCTGGTGTATATTATGATGGGTGTCTACCCTTCCAACCTCACTTTGTCCTTTCCAGCTCTCTTAGCTGCAGATACAGTGTGTGACTATGCATTTTGCACCCAGGTGGATTGGTGGGAGCCAGGCTGTGTGGCATGCTTATGTCTGGGCCGGCTGTTTTCCTCCAAGGCTTGCAGGAAAGACCAGCAGCCACCTCTCCCCTTCTACCTGCTTCTCCTGTGGAGGAGGAGAGCATGCGGTGCACACGGCTGGTAACTGCCAGTCCCAGGGAGCTGCCCACACTTGCCCGGCCTCCACAACAGCCCCATTGTTCTGAGCAGGCAAGGAGGAGGCTTCCTGCAGCTCCCTGGGCAGTTTTAACCCTCTGTCTGCCAGTATCAGTGCGTGGGGCACGTGTGGAGCAGGAGGGACAGTGGGAAGGCACCTGGCACCTGTGAGCATGCACAGGAGCAGTGGCTGGGGGAGCCGAGCTGTGATCTCGAGAAGGTGTAAATGGAGAGCCAGAGCTGTGCTGAGTCTGCGTTTCATTGAGTTATAGAATGGTTTGGGTGGAAGGGAGCTGAAGGCCGCCTGGTGCCGCTCCCTGCAGCGCACAGGGACACCCACAGCTCAGCAGTGCTCACAGCCCCGTCCAGCCTGACCTTGGCTGTCTGCAGGGACGGGGCACCACCGCCTCTCTGGGCAACCTGTGCCAGCGCCTCACCGCCCTCACTGCCAAACCTTCTTCCTCAGCTCCACCTCAATCTCCCCTCTTGTGGTCTGAAGCCATTTCCCCCTGTCTTACTTACCAAATAGACACCGCTAAAGAGTCTGTCCCTGTCTTTCTTACAGCCCTTTAGGTACTCTTCCATACCTCTAGGCACTGTGACCTTGGTTTGGAAGCATCCTGCATCCACCCTGGCACAGCCACCAGCAGCTGCGCTGCTCCGGCCCTAGCACACATGCTGGAGCAGGAAGTGTCTTTCGGAATGGGATGTTTGGGGTGTTGGGATGCTAATTCCAGTGGCTGAGATATCGGTGTGGAAGCTGTGTAAAGCGATTCCAGCCTGATCAAAGTGCCTTCTTCCTTCCTGTCCTGTAACGTGATCACGGGCCAGAGAGCTGCTCCCGATCCTGCTTCTAATTCCTGTTGTAAATGCACAACCTTGGAAGGAGCACTCATGCCTTACCAGTGTGATCATACAACCATAGAAGGGCTTGGGTTGGAGGGGGCCTTAAAGATCACTCCGTCCCAACCCCTGGCTGTGGGCAGGGCTGCTCCCCAGCAAATCACACTGCCTGCACGCAGGCTCAGGTCCAGAGGTCACAGACAGCCAGAGATGCACTGTCTGTGGTCAGGAGAGCGCGAGTAACCGATGGCTGGAAAAGGACCGGACATCTCTGTGCTGCTTTTTGCTGGCTGGGTCTGTGCTGTCTGTCTGCTGAAGGACCTGCAGCACATGCTGGTTTGCAGTACAGGCTGTACGGAGCTGCCATCTCCATCCCTGCTGTCCATGATGCTGGTTAGTCCCCTGTAAGCTGACTCTGAGGGATTTTAGGGCTGCCTCAAGCACCTCTGCCTTGTCCCAGATTTCCTCTCTTGAATCTGTGGGATGAGGGAGAAGAAGAAACATTTGACTGGAATGCCAAGGCTGTGCATGGGAATCTTCTGGCTGTCAGTCTTCAAATGCGACCACAGCCTGTCTTCTGCTAGCTCAGAGGCCGCTGAATCGGCTTACCAGTCAGTGTTACTGGAAACCCTGTATCCCATTTGCCTATATGAAAATGTAAACAGCCATCCCAGTTCCAAGAGTGATGTTGTTTCCAGTTCTCCCACTAGACAGCCTCTGTGCTCTTTCTCCCTTGTACCCAACTCTTTGTCAACGCCATCACTCTTCTCATTGGTGCATTCTGGGTTTTGTAATTGACGGAATAACTGGAGCTGAGCGTCCAGGCTGAGCTGGAAGTGCTTCATGCCCTCAATTACAGTACCAAGTGTAAGTGAAACTGCTCTGGAGCTTTATCTGGCTGCAGAGAACAGGGCTGTGGCCACAGTGAGAACTGTAAACCTCAAAACTTGGGCCTCCTGTGAGCCTCAGATGTGAGGGGCTGGAGGAGTTTTGGAAGCCCTTGCCAACTCTGTGCACCATAAATCAATGAGGCATCTCTCTCCTGTTGGAGAAGAGGGGCTGGCTGGGGGCAGCCACAAGGAAAGGTTGCTGCTTGGCCCCTCCTTGCGGTGTCTGTGTTTGGCTGCTGTTAAACATTCATCCTGCAGCCCTTCCAGAGGGCTGCAATTAGTGAGATGGGCTGATTTCTGGCACTTTCTGCCTGTTTCTGCTGTAAGTTGGCAGCATGGGTCAGGGTTAGATAATTATGTCTCTGCAAGAGCTTGGCGAGCTGTGGGAGGGTTTGTACAAGGGCAGAGCAACCCCTGGGACCTTGGGCTGCTTCTGCGGGACAGGCCATGCCTTTCTGCAACCCCGACGTGGGAGAAGCTGGGAAATTTCAGCTTAGGATGTGGAGGAGGCTTCTGAGACGTGGTGAGGAGGTGGAGCAGCTGCCCTCGCAGGGTGCTTGGAGGGGAAACCCCCGTGCCATGCCCCCAGCCCATGTAAAGCCCTGCGCTGCTCAGCAGCGGATCCTCACTGCCCACCCCATCAGTGCTGGGGAAAGCGAAGGGTTTCCCAGGGTGGAATTTCCTGCAGGGCAGATGCACGGCTGCTTCCCCTTTGACCTTAAACCCCAATGTGCCTGAGTCATGATGGCATGCAAATAAGAGCGAGCGGGAGTGGGGGTTGAGGGAGCTGCTGGGAAAAGGAAGTGACCTCAGCCAAGGTTTAAATATAGAGCCAAAGCTCTGCTGTGTGCTGGGGCTGTTATTTATAATCGCGGAGGAGCGCTTGCTGACTTCTTGCATCCCTTCTGCATGGCAGTGCAGATGGATAACAATTTCTGTGCAAGGTGCTGGGGCAGCCAGCCTTGCTCTCCCATCCCTTTGCTGCCTTTCTGCCCCAGGTGAGGCAGTGCACACATGAGGTGTGCGCACAGATGCAGTGATTTGGGCAGTTTGCTACCCAGCAGGCGCTCCAGCTCTGCTTTTGTCACCTCACAAAGTCCCAGTGTGCCCTTTGCTCATTGTACTTAATGCAGGGGCAGGTCACAGGAAAGGAGCCCAGTTCTGCCTGAAAATGGGGCTGTTTTCAAAGCAGGCCATGAACTGTAGGACACCAGAAGATATAAGCAATACAAATGAGCTCCTTTCCAAACCTTTCTGCCTGTGGCAGATGTTGTTTCTTCATTATGGACTGTCCTTGAAGGTAGCCGTGCTTGTTGCTCACTTGCAGCACAGGTCCTGCTGTGCAGCGCAGTGGGGTGCAAGGCATTGAGGGATGGTGGAGGTGCTCTTGTTCAGGCTGGGATTTGCATCCTAGACCTCAAAGGGTCATCACCTGGCCAAGTTGTTTTGGTAGAGCTTCTCTGCAAGGTGCAGAAGGATTGCCAACCCTTGCCTGCAGTGTGCACCACCACCTTCTTGCTGTGTTTCTCTGAGGAAGGAGAACAAACATCTGCCAGGACTGCGTGGCTGTGGCCTTCAGGACAGCTGTCTGCATCCCGGTATGAGGGCTGGGATGCAGAAGGAAGGCTTGGTGTGGCCATGAAACCGGTTGGCAGCGTTGGGCTGAGGATGCCCTGGGTGAGGGTGACATCTAGTGGCTTCACCCCTCAGTCCATGGGGCAGCCAGTGGGTTGGGGCACTCAGTCTGCTCTCCAGTGGCTGAGAGCCATGCTGGGTTCTACTGGGTTGAAGGTGGAGGGGTGCCAGGAGTTAACTGCCCTCCTGTCCTGCACATGTAGCATAGCAGAAACCCTTACTTTGGCAGTGTGTGGGAAGGGACCTAGTGCGCTTTTTAAGAAAGAAAGGCCTGGAAACTGCAGGCTGGGGAGCCTCACCTCTGTGCCTGGGGAGATCATGGAGCAGATCCTCCCAGAAGAGATGTTAAGGCACATTGACGTGAGGGGGTGATCCGAGACAGCCAGCACGGCTTCACCAAGGGCACAGCGTGCCTGACCCATGCAGTGGCCTTCTGTGATGGAGTGATGGCATCGGTGGGCAAAGGAAGGGCAACTGATGTCACCTGCCTGGAGTTGTGCCTTTGACACAGTCCTGCACCACATCCTTATCTCCAGATTGGAGAGAGATGGATTTGAAGGCTGGGCTATTTGGAGGATAAGGAATTGGTTGGATGGTCGCAGCCAGAGGGCTGCTGTCAATGGCTCCATGTCCAGGTGGAGGCCGGTGATGAGTGGTGTCCCCCAGGGGTCCATCTTGGGACCGGAGCTCTTCAGCATCTCCATCAGCGACAGACGATAGGATGGAGTGATATATAGTGATAGAGATAGGATGGAGTGAAGCCTCAGCAGTTTGCTGATGGCACCGAGCTGAGTGGTGCAGCGGACACAACAGCAGGAAGGGACGCCATCCAGAGGGACCTGGACGGGCTCAGAAAGTGGGCACGAGAGAACATGATGAGGTTCAGCAAGGCCAGGTGCTGCTCCTGGGTCGGGGCAGCACCAGACATGAGCCCAGAGTGGAGAAGAACTCGTTGAGAGCAGCCCTGCAGAGAAGGACTTGGGGTCCTGATGGGCAGAAGTGGGACGTGAGGCAGCAGTGTGCGCCTGCAGCCCGGAAGGCCGACAGCCCCCTGGGCTGCAGCAACAGAGGGGGGGCAGCAGTGAGAGAAGAGGGAGGGGAGGGGATGGGAAGGGAGGAGAGAGGAGGGGAGGGGGTTGTGCCCCTCTGCTCTGCCCCTGCAAGGCCCCACCTGCAGTGCTGTGCCCAGATCCCCTCCATCTGAGGCCATTCTATGGTGCTTTTGTTGGAATACAGACTAGTTTACCCACCGATGTCCCAGGGCTACTTTGCAGATTACTTGCTACTTAAGGATCCTCCTGCAGGGCAGGGTTCCAAGTACTCCCTGCATCTTAGCGCTGCTTTGGCAGCAGAAGTGAAGTATGGGTGGAGGTATATGAATCTGCATTTGTAAGAGCTCAGAATGGCATGGGTGTTGGCTCTAAAAACATGAATTGTCCTAGAGAAAGTGGTGAAATGCAGGGCCATCTGTGAAAGGGCTGAAGAAATGTAGGAGACTTTTTTACATGTGGGGGAAAGAAAAAGGACTTGAAACATCATTTCATGACGATTTGGGGATGGTTGTCTGGACAGGATACTGGATAATCTCATTTAGGCACCATTTTCCATGCAAGTTTGGATTCGATGATCTTTTAAGGTCCTTTCCAATCTAGAGTGCTTTATGATTCAGTGGTTTTATGGCATACACATCAGGCCTTACCTGACTTGCATGACTTCAGGCAAGACTTGACTCCCTTGTGAGACTTGTGGGAAAGTTGGGTACTCAGGATCTCACCTCCAAACCAGCTGCTCATGAGTGTCAGTGTATTAGAGGGCAGTGTGGGGCACAGCTCTGGGTGCATTTCTGAGCGTTATTTACATGGGGATGTCTCTCCATAGGTAGAAAGGAAGGTGAAGCTGTGATTTTATCCTCCTTTGAGACCTCTGAGACCTGTGGCCAAACAGCCCTACTGAAATGCATTATTTCCAAGGCAGCTCCAAATGACAGGAGAGCAGCAGGATCTACCAAATGACTCTGAGAGCCGCTAGGATTTGATAGAGCACTAAGTTTTCTCTGCAGGTCTTTACAACCCTCCTATAGAGGCTGTGAGGCTGTCACCTCTTCTGCCATTGAAAAAGGCATGTAAAGGATACAAGAAGTGAATGGGCTTCTCCGGGCTATCCACCTGAGTCTATAAGAGCAAGATAATTTCCTGATGCTTGATAACAACAAGGCATTCCTGTAGCTGCACAGTTGCTGCATGGCATGCTGGTGCTGAGCTGTGCTTGTTGGGCTCGGGTGGCTTTCAGGGCGCCTCTGGCTGCTGATGCTCATCGTGGTCTCTTGGCTGGAGATGGCAGGGTGACAGTTACACAGTTCTACTGTTTGGGGGGGTTTTGTTTCTCACTGGAACAGAATCAAAGTCCACTGGATGGTCTCGCGAAACAGATTGTTTTGGAATGATTATTTTTGCTTTTTCAAGGCAGATTTCTGAAACTGGTCTTGTTCTGAAATCAGAAACGATTCAGGAATCTTAGACATCAGAAATCTTGCTTCTGGAAAGCTTGTCATAGCCTGTGCCTCAGTGAAATGCTTTGACTTTAATGAAGTAGTGTGTTACCTCTTTGAAAGTGTGCTGTCCCTTTCTGCTGCTAACCGTGGGACAGCTGCTGCTCTTAGGGCTGTTAGACAGTGTGCCATGGTCTCATCCAGACTGGGGGTAAGAGAGACTTTTAGGAAATGGCAGCAGCTCTTTGGGGTGTCGCTTGCTGACCCATGAACACTTAATTCAGGAAGCCTCTGAGCTTGCCAAGGAACTCTCATTGCCAAGGATCTCATCGTGGCTCTGTCCAGGTGGAGGCTGGTGATGAGCGTGTATGTGGCAGGGGGGCTGGAGATTCGTGATCCTTGAGGTCTCTTCCAGCCCTGGGCAGTCTGTAATTCCTCTGTGATGAGTGTCCCTGCAGTGCTGTGCCCAGGCCTGGGGCCCCCAGGACAGGAGGGATGCGGAGCTGCTGGAGCGGCTCCAGAGGAGGGCACGAGGATGCTCAGAGGGCTGGAGCACCTCTGCTGTGAAGGCAGGCTGAGGGAGCTGGGCTTGTTCAGCTTGGAGAAGAGAAGGCTGAGGGGAGACCTCGTTGTGGCTGCACTGGGTGGTCTTTAAGGTCCCCTCCAACCTAAACCATTGCATGACTGAGATTGTGGTGAAATCCCTGGGACATTTTGGGTCAGGGCTGTCTCAGCATCAGTGCTAAAAGGCTGAGCAGCTGTGCTGCCAACATAGGTGATGTGCTCAGCACTGTGCAGCAGCGGCCTGCCCTTGTTACTCCCTGAGCTGGCTGGCAGAGCAGGGCCTGGTTGCTCTCTGCTTGTTGCATCACTTCATCACGCCTCTCGTCTTTGCTGTTGTTGGGGCATGTCAGTGCAGCTCAGGAGTCTGATATCCACCGTGTGCAACTCTGCAGTTACCCAGGTTTCATTGCTGGGCTGGCAGAGTGCTGCTAGGAGCTTTCCTGCCCTGCACCACGCGGTGCACACTCTGCATACTTGCGGTGGTGTTGGGAATCTGTGTTGCTGTTCAGAGAGAGTGGGAGCATGATTCACCAGAAAGTCCTCCGGGAAGGCATTGGGGTTTCAGGTTTCCTGAACTATCAGCTATCAATTCCGGGACGGGGAGTTTGTCAGCTCAGTCTCTCCTCGCTCAGTTTCCTCCTCCCCTGCTGTTGTTCAGAGTGTAGCGGAGCTTTGCTGAAAGCAGTTTTGTTGTTTCCATGCGAGGTTTATCTTCTGCCCAAGTCTTTCATTTAAAGCTTTTCAGACGTACAAGACACAAATATTCTCCCTCTGCATTTAGATACAGCACATCTTTCAGCAGAGCTATCGATTGAGCTTTGTGTGCTCCATCAGGTATGTTGGCTGCCTGTTTTCTGATGGGGAAATCAAGGCAACCAGACAAAACCCATCATGCTCAGAATCACTCATGGATCTGGTGGCAGCAAGGCTAGGACCCAGGAGTCTTGGCTCCTCGCTGTAGCCACTGGGAATTAGATTTTCTATTGTCTTTAAAACTGCTGGGCTGGAGCGTGTGTGTTGCTAAATTGCAGAGGGAGCCACATTTCTATGCAATCTCCTTTTTCTCGTGTTCTTTTCAAGACGTTTTGGATCATTTGTCTGCCTGTGTCAGTGTATCTTCCTTCTAATTAATTCTCTGCTGTGGCCCAGATGCGTGGCATGCCTGCTGGAATCTGGTTGGAAGGGGTGTGTGCAAGGAGCTCGCAGCAATCAAGATGTCTATCAGCGTGCTGCAGCCAGACAGATGGGAGGCTGGGGTGGAGTCCCGCCATGCCTCTTCAGCAAGATCCAACTGTTGCTGCTTCTGAGAGCACAGTAGAATCTGCAGGCAGTTGCTTCTGGCCTTTCTCCTGTTAGGATTTGCGAGTGTGGTGTGGCTGGGCTCGGTTAAGAACCGAATAGGATGGAATGGGAGAATTTCCCTGGGTCACAGTCAGTTCTGCGTGGCTTTCTGTGCTATCATCAGCTGAGGCAAGGTATGGGATGTCCTCCCTGGAGCACCCAAAATGAAACGAGGAGGAGTGCTAATTAGATGCCCTTAGAACACAGTGTTCTGTAGGGGATCTCACAGTGAGCGAGGCTGCTCTGCACCTGAAGGTTTCATTGGGGTGGCTGCTGGGTCCTGTAGGGCTGACGGCTGTCCTCCCTCGTGCCATTTTGAGGGATGTCTGTCTTCCTGAATGGGGTGAGGTTATCCAGGCTGCACAAGGTGGGTGGCTGTGTGGTATCTGTGAGTGAAGCACCTTCCATGGTGAACTTCCATGATTAGCTGCAGTGAGAGGTTGTATGATGGGGGTGTAGCGTGGTAGGCATGTCTGTGGGAAAGAATCTGCTTTTATATGATAGGACAAGGGGGAATGGTCATAGGACAAGGAGGAATGGCTTTAAGCTAAAAGAGGGCAGATGTGGGTGAGCTGTGAGGAAGCAATCCTTTGGTCAGGGCGGTGAGGTGCTGGCGCTGCTGCCCAGAGAGCTGTGGGTGCCCCATCCCTGCAGGCACTCCAGGCCAGGTGGGATGGGGCCCTGGGCAGCCTGAGCTGGTGGGGGGCAGCCCTGCCCACGGCCGGGGGTCGCACTGGGTGGGCTTTGAGCTGCCCTCCAACCTGAGCTGTTCTGTGGCTCATTGGCTGCTGAAAGGGCTGTGGTTACTACTGGGCCTTTTGGAGGGGACCTTCCTGCTTCTGACTCGTTGATGAATGTGAGTTTGACCTGAGAACCGGAGGGACAGTGGGTGCAGCTTGACCATCAGTCCGTGGGCATGGCCTTACGTGGCTTTCTCTTTCTTTCCTCAGCACGCTCACATCTGTGCTGTGCTGTAGCTCCTGTTGTGCTGCAGTGCTGCTGAGCATGTTTGGTGAAGCACTTTGGGATCTGTTGTGAATGAAATACTGTGTTCATGCAGATGTGCCGCAGGCGGCCTCGCGTCTCCTCACAGATAGCAGCGGTGGCGGTAGCTCCTGTCTGCTAATCTGGTGGCATCTGGGCGTGCATCAGATTGTGACCCTCAGGACAGCCCAGCAATGTGCTGCACAAATTGCGTGGTGCGGAGCTGGTGGAGCAGCAGGCAGGGCTGGGGGCCATCAGTGGCACGGGCTGCTGCGGGGCTCGCTCTATGGAATGCTGTCTGGCAGCAGCCTCTTCAGCGGGGTGAAGGCTCCCCGAGGCTGGCCAGCCTGTGATTGCAGGCAGCGTGTGTGCTTAATGCCGCAGTCTGTGCCATATGGACCTTCTCCTCCTCCCTGCTTGCCCTCTCTGTGTCTCCCTTCCCACTCCGCTCCCCTCCCCCTGCAAACGCTTTGACAGAGCAATTGGGCAGGCACTGGGACCGCGGCTCTGACATAAATCTCTCCTGGTGTGGAATGAGGGGTATAAATATCCAGAGAGTGATGTGATCTTTCCAGCTGCTATTAATAGGTCCCCAGAGAACGAGAGCGCGCGAGCAAGGCTGGCTGATGCTTAAAGGGCTAGCAACTCCCTTATGTGCTGTGAAAATTAATCAGCACTGTGGCTCACCATCTTCCTCCGGGCTAAAGCGGAGCCCTCAGAGAGGTGTGCGGGAAGGAGGAGGGAGCAGCTAACGAGTCGCTAGTTAGGGAGCAGTGATAGGGCAAGCTGTGCGCAAATGATCCTGCTAACTAGGCAGGAATGCCTGGGCGGGCTGTGCAGTATGGCTGTGTGCTGTAGGGCTGTGCAGTATGGCTGTATGCTGTAGGGATGTGCAGTAGGGCTGTGTGCTGTAGGGCTGTGCAGTATTGCTGTGCAGTAGGGCTGTGTGCTGTAGGGATGTGCAGTATGGCTGTGTGCTGTAGGGATGTGCAGTATGGCTGTGTGCTGTGGGGCTGTGCAGTAGGGCTGTGTGCTGTAGGGCTATGCAGTAGGGCTGTGTGCTGTGGGGCTATGCAGTAGGGCTGTGTGCTGTAGGGCTGTGCAGTAGGGCTGTGTGCTGTAGGGCTGTGCTGTAGGGCTGTGTGCTGTAGGGCTGTGCAGTATGGCTGTGTGCAGTATGGCTGTGTGCTGTAGGGCTGTGCAGTATGGCTGTGTGCAGTATGGCTGTGTGCTGTAGGGCTATGCAGTAGGGCTGTGTGCTGTAGGGCTGTGCAGTATGGCTGTGTGCAGTAGGGCTGTGCAGTAGGGCTGTGTGCTGTAGGGTTATGCAGTAGGGCTGTGTGCTGTAGGGCTGTGCAGTAGGGCTCCTGCCACATGCTGCTCTGCCAGGCACTGCTGCACACTGCTGCACACCAGCCAGCCCTGCTGCAGGGAGCAGGTGTGGAGAAGTCCATTTTACAGGCAGGGAGCTCCCTGGCAGTCAGTTGCAAGATGCAGCCTGTGCCTCGCAGCCATCACCAGCAAGTTGGAGGTGGTGTGCACGGTGCTGCTGGGCACTGTGTTCTATTTAGAGCTGCAGAGTTTAGTGCTGCTTGTCCCAGGGTGGCAGAAAAAATCTGTGCTCAGCATCTGGGCTGCTCAGTCCAGATGGGAGGAGCGTGGTCCCAGTAACCCCTGCGTGCTGGGAAATGCGTCTGCCTATACAAGGGAAAGGTTCTTGCCTGTGTGGAGAGGGTGTCATGCAAACAACATAGAAGTATGCAAGCAGACAGGGATACCTCAGCTTCCCCAAACACGTGGTTTGCTTTCCTTCCCCAGACTCTCCTGTGGCAGGAAGAAGAGTAATGACAGGGCTGTGGCAGGGCAGTGTGAGGCCCTGATGCAGGAGAGCTTAGGAGCGGTTCTCACTGGGATGCTCTTTGTTCTGCAGGAGCACCGTCAGACTCTTTAGCAATGAATATGCTACAGGTCTTTGTTCAAGAGGTGCATCCCTAAAGTTGGAGATGGGTGCCCTAAGCAGCCCATTCTGGTGCTCCTGAGATGAGGTTGGCTGTGGTCCCACAGCGCCTGTCCCATGCAGGAACTGAAGGTAGCTGTGAGGGATGCACACAGCAGTGCCCAGGGCTGGTGCTGAGCTGCAGGTTGAGCGATGTCGTATGAGCAGCTCTGGGTTCTGCCTTGCTGTGTGGGGCACACTACTCACCCTCTGCCCTCTTCTCTTGCAGGTTTGTGACAGAAGGGCCTGGGAGCTCCCTCCACTGGTGCTGTGGGACGCTTCAGCCAATCCAATGCACCCTGACAACAAACTGCCCAGCCATGGCAAGGCAGGCAGCAGCGGTGCCCCGGCCCAGCACCACAACGTGAGCCAAGCACCCACCTGCAACCTGGGCTCGAAGGGTGTGGGTGCAGGCAGCCATGGCGGCAAGGCCACCCAGATCTCCCCTGGCAACTCTGGACTGAAAAACAGCCAGAACACTGTCCCGAACTTCAGCTCCTTGAAAGGCAAGGTGAAACGGGAACGGAGCATCTCAGTGGACTCTGGAGAGCAGAGAGAAGCTGGCACCCCGTCGCTGGACACAGAATCGAAAGGTAATGTGCTCCTAAACTGTGCTTCAAAAGTCCTTCTCTCAGTTGCTCCAAGTATTTGGGCAGGAGTGGGGATGGGAGCAGCTGTAGGCAGCTTGTGTTTCTATGCTGCCCTTCTCTTTGGAGCTACCCCAGCAGCCTGTGCATCACCACGTGTCTCATCTGCAGTTCTGGGACCAGAGTGGCTGAGCACTGTCTTTTCTTAAACTGCTGGTTACATCGAGAGTCTGAAACTGTGGGTTGAATAGGCTTCTGAGGCCTGCTAAACAAGAGCCTGCTTCACCTACGCTGTTCTGAGCAGCTCTGCTTTGCAACGTAGAGACTTTCAGCTCAGGACAGAGTTAGCTGTTTTGTGTCTTCTCCCTGCTGGCAAAGAGCTGCCGTTGTGGTGTTCCTGCAGCTGCCCAGCTCCTCACCTGGTTAATGAGGTGCTGCTGCAAGGGTCGCTGTCTGAGCAGCTCTGTGGTTTCATTAGATGTGGATGAAACTCTTGTGTAGAAACACTTGGCTTCTAAAAAAGGGCTGAGTCAGTACTTCCAAATCTTTTGACTCCGCTGTCCCAGCCAGCCTTCCCTGTGCTGTCCTGCATCTCACAGAGCATGGTGCCCAGTGGCTCCATGTGACACAGGAAATCTACTGAAATAACACAAGCAGGAATGCCGGAATCCTTCTGCAGTTCGCTAACACTTTGCATTAATATGGCCCATAAACCTCTAGATTATGTACAAAAGAGTGATCAGATATGTTACGTTGGAGTTAACACAGAGCTGAAGTTATCGATCATAGAATCCTTGGAGCTGGAAGGGATCTTTGAAGGTCATCTGGTCCCTGTTCCTAACCCTAACCCTGGGACAAGGGGAAACGGTTTTAAGTTGAAGGAGGGAAGATTGAGGTTGGATATCAGTGGGAAGTTCTTTACTATGAGAGCGGTGAGGTGCTGGAACAGCTGCCCAGAGAGGCTGTGATGCCCCGTCCATCCCTGGAGATGTTCAAGGCCAGGTTGGTTGGAGCCCTAGGCAGCCTGGGCTGGTACTGAATGTGGAGGTTGGTGGTCCTGCATGCAGCAGGGGGTTGGAGCTTCATGATCCTTCCAACCCAAGCTATTCTATGATTCTATGGTTCCTGAGTGCCTTCAGGCAAGCTGTTTCCTTTCCAAGCTGCCCCAACCTGAGCTATGAAATCAAGGGAGCATCTGAGTTTAGAGAGAGTGTAAAGGCTCTGCCCAATGAATGGCTTTGAAAAGCAGAGTCTGTGTCTCTTGTTCCTACCAAGGTTGTAAATATCTTCAGGTTTTACTTGTCTTTTAATGAACTTTCTCCCCACTGATTGTTCTTTGAAGCCCTTGTCCAGGCAGAAAAACAACAAAAAACACACAAAAAAGAGCCTTGCTCAGTACTTCATCAGGAGAGCCGTGCAGTCCTGTGTCTGGGAGGATGGATGGCTGTGCATGTGGGGATGCAGACCTGTGGAAGAGCAGAGCCAGTGCACACGTGGAGAAAGGGAGGAGGACAGGGATGAGGCAGTGGTCTCGAGCGCTGACTGCCAGCTTGGTGGGGAGCTGCAGGATTTAGTGCTCTGCTGGTACCAGGCAAGACGAGCACCTGGGAGGTCTCCTCACAGGATGTGTCTTGTGGGAGTTGGCGAGGGAAGGAGGAGGAACCTAGCAGGCCTCTAACAAGCTCCCTGTCTGTCTCCTGTGCCAGTCTGTTTTTCTGAATGGCAGACATCTAGCACTGACTGTGCTTTCCCTTTAGCCGGTGCTGTGCCTCTCTCAATGCGCGAGCATCTGGGCTGTGCCTACAAGATAATCCTTGGGTTCAGCGAGGTGCCAGCATCCTCAGCCAAAGGGTAACAGCTTGGGCCCAGCGTGGGCTGCAGAGTTGTTCTGTGAGCAGTGTCTCAGGCCAAGCAGGGCTGCTGCTGAAGGGCTTTTGGCCCGGGCCTCTCACAAGGCCTTGCTGGAAGGGATTGTGTTGCAGCTCTGGCACAGTGCTCAGAGTACAGGAGGCCATGTCTGACAGCATGGCCAAGCCCTGCGTGGGTCCCACTGCCACCTGGGGTCTTGGCTCGCCACCCCCAAGCTGCCCGTTGACCACCACTCAGGGGATGATGTCTCAGCGCCAGCCCAGATACCTGCAGGGTATGATTGCTGAGCCTGGGCTTTGGTGAGCTCCAAGCTAAAGAGCCTGGCCTTGCACGCCGTGCTTCCCCAACCTCCTTCACTGCAGCCAGGCAGAGCCCCAGCCTTCTCAGCCCCTTGGCAGCTCTCCTCAGCTCTTCTGACTCTTGTGTCCTTTGCAGGCGAGGTGGCTCCCCGCAGCAAGCGGCGGTGCGTGCTGGAAAGGAAGCAGCCGTACAGTGGGGACGAATGGTGCTCTGGGCCAGACAGCGAGGAAGACGACAAACCCATCAGCAGTGCACACAGTGAGTGCCTACCTCCTTACCTGCCCGGAATCTTGAATAAAGCCAGATCTCTGCTGGGAGTGTGGCTGATCATTGTGCTCTGAGAGTATCTGCAGCCACACAGTGAGGTGTGGGAGCACAGAACAACTGTGGAGATGCACTGAGATGCTGGAGGGGGAAGGTGTTGAGGTTGGATGTCCATGCTGCCCAGATACCTTCAACTGTGCATATGAGGCTAAAGGTGCTCCTGGTGTCTTGACAGTGGTTCAGGCAGAGCTGAGCAGACCAGTGTGAGCAGGCAGTTCTTTTTCCAGCCATGACCATTAGTGAGGCCCAGCTAGCTATTCCTAAAGTTCAGGCTGATGTTTTGAGGTTATGTAGGTGTAAAGATTTTGTGAACTTTCAGATCTGGTTGCTTTAATTTCCATCTCTTCCCATCCACCAGAGTGCGAGATGTTAGAAAAAATACGGCTGTTTCTTTCTCTTTGGAAGAAGTATTCTCCCTTGTGTGGCAGTTCGGTATCACTGTGAGTCAGCAAACATGCCCATAAAGCTGTGTGACGTGTGGCCTTAATGCCTGCCAGCGCACAGCAGCCGTCTTCCCTGAGATGTTTATCTCTGTGTGGTTCACCAGGGCCAGGATGGAAGGCAGGACTGCGAGACTTTCCTGCCAGCTGGTCAGAATCATAGGATCACTGAGGTCCAACCAATCCAGTCCAGCTGCCCACCAGTGCTGCCCACTGCCCACGTCCCTCAGTGCCACTGCTTTGCCCCAGGCTGACTGCTAGTCTGAGCGTTCGCTGTTGGTAGGAGAAGAGCGGGCCTGGCTCAATGGCTACAGTGTGTGTATGGAGCTGAGCAAGAGGAAAGCAATGAATGCTGCTGTTAATTACAATGCTTATTAATATTAATTAGGAATATTACTCAATAATTAATGATGATTAATAATTATCGCCGGTGAAAAGCATCTCCTCTTTCCCCTGCTACCCGGGTCCCTGTTGTTAGCACCACGGGAAGGGAGATGAGATGAGCCTGGGGCCACCCTGAGATGAAGGAGAGACCAAAGGAGGAGTTGGGCCGCTCGGGTGCCTGGGGACATTGGCCACCAAGATTGCAGGGACTGCTGGTCGGGTGCTGCCATCTGGTGGAGTCGGGAGCCCTCCTGCTTCCCTCCATCTCTGTTCATTCTGGTCCAGACAGCAGTGCCGCTCAGCAGCTGCTCTGCTTCTCTTGCAGCGCTGGCTTCAGTAACTCCTGTCCTGTGCTCCCACAGATTGTAATGTAGCAGATCCTGCAATGTCCACGGCCTCGCAGCTTGGCCCAGGGTCCAACCCGCTGCCAAACCTGAATGAGACCAGTTCTTCCAGCACACCTCATGGTACTGCCCCAGGCTTACGGTCGGATGGTGCGGGAGGTGGAGGTGGTGGAACAGGAAAGCAGCCTTCTCAGTTCGTCTACGTCTTTACAACGCACCTTGCTAACACGTAAGCAGCAGACCTTGTCCATTCACCCAGAGCAGTGTGGATTGCTGATCCGGGGGCATCCGTGGGGTTGGGTTGTCGCAGGGAATGCCAAGTAACGCTTGGTGTTCTGCACTCAGTTCCTCACTTCTGTTCTGCATTGTCTCAGCCATCGTGTCTAGCAAGACTGAGTTTTAGGGCTTTTTGCTAGATCATATGTTGTGTGTTAGAGCATCTTGGAAACAGCCACCTATAGGGCAGCATGGAGCAGCAGGCACAAAGCAGAGCAGAAGGCCCAGCACAGGACATGGGAAGAGGGAAATTCCAAGGCAGGTGATCTTCAGTTGGAAAACCTCACTGTGGCCTGTGCAGGACAGGTGGGAGGACTCTGAGAATATCCCCCCCATTCCTATTGACCTCCTAAGAATTCCCTGTTCCCATAGGACTGAAGAGAGGAGGTGGTGCCTGGGGCCCGGGATGGGGCACAATGTCTGATCTTGAGTGGTTGATTCTCTCTCCCCAGAGCTGCGGAAGCTGTCTTGCAGGGCCGAGCTGACTCCATTCTGGCCTATCATCAGCAAAACGTCCCACGGGCAAAGCTAGACCAGGTATACTGGCCATGGACCAAATGCTCCTGTTGGCAAGCGCTGCTGACCATTCCGTTCTGACATGGCTATTTCCCCCAGCTCCTGGCTTAGCTGCGGAGGAACAGGGAATCAGAATTCCCTTTCAGCAGTGTGGGAAGTGCTTTTCTTTGAAGCCACTTCAGAATGAGTCTTGGTTACTGTAAAGTGTGAAGATTTTGGGCTGGAGCACAATATGTGGCCCCGCAGATACGTGGGCAGAATACATGACTGTGTATTTCCAGGCCATGTGATGGGGCCTGCTTCTTCCCCATGAGGAATGAAGGCAGAGCTGCCATGTGGCGTGTTTCAGATTGTTTTCCTATAGAGTATGGGAAGAATAGCCAGAGCATTTTCATTCTCACCTTGTCTTCCCTTTTCTCTATCAGGCGCCAGCTCCTAAAGTGCTGGGAGTTGCTGAGCAGGTTCCGATTAACCCTCCTTCTGCCAACACTCCCCAGTCTCAGCCACCAGCACCTCAAGCAAGTCAGCCACAGCCGCAGCCTCCTGCACCGCAGCCGCCTCCTCCACCTCAGGCCATCAGTCAGACAGCCCTACCTGCACCCAACAGCCTGCCCCAGGAGGGCACGAATGAAGATGTCCGAAGAGAACTGACTCCCAACTCTCTAGGAAACAACAGCGGCAGCAACCAGCCTGGAAGTAACCACCCCAATACACCCACTGCATCTACCACCACCATGCAGCCTGGGCAAGTGGACTCTGCCACGTCCAGCTCCAACCTCCTTGGGGAGGGCCCTGGCTCAGGGATGCAGGGGAATGGGCAGGCAGGTCTGGGCTCCAGGAACTCTATGAACTCGGAAGGGCTCTCGAAGGAGCAGCTGGAGCACCGAGAGCGCTCTCTGCAGACCCTGCGGGACATTGAGCGTCTGCTGCTGCGCAGCGGGGAGGCTGAGCCGTTCATGAAGTCCAGCCAAAGCACTGGTGAGGGTGGGACTGCCCCTCAGCCACAGGCTGCCCCTGCCCAGCCCCCCGCACCCCCTGCCGGCATGAAGAAGTACGAAGAGCCTCTGCAGTCCATGATTTCCCAGACCCAGAGCCTCGGTGGCCCCAGCCTGGAACACGAGGTGCCCCACCACCCCGGCACTGACATGGGGCAGCAGATGAACATGATGATGCAGCGGCTGAACCAGGACAGCCTGACGCCAGAGCAAGTGGCCTGGAGGAAGTTGCAGGAAGAGTATTATGAGGAGAAGCGCCGGAAAGAGGAGCAGATCAGCATCCATGGCCGACCCATGCAGGAAATCATGATTCCACAATCTATGGGCAGCATGATGATGCGTGGCCCCCCCCCACCCTACCACAGTAAGCCTGGGGAGCAGTGGCCGCCAGGCATGGGCAGCCAGCTGCGGGGACCCATGGACGTGCAGGACCCTATGCAGCTAAGAGGAGGGCCACCCTTCCCAGGGCCACGATTCCCTGGAAATCAAATACAGAGGGTCTCTGGCTTTGGAGGGATGCAGAACATGCCCTTGGATGCTCTTGGTCCCATGAATGCCATGCAGAGGCCGGTCAGGCCTGGCATGGGGTGGAGTGATGATCTGCCTCCGATGGGAGGTCCCGGGAACTTCCCACAGGGCTCCCTGCCCTACCCATCGGGGCAGGGGGACCCTGAAAGGTTCATGAATCCACGTGCCAGGGAGGAGATTCTGCGGCACCAGCTGATGGAGAAACGCCCGGTGGCAATGCAGAGGCCCATGGGGATGTCCAGCAACTCCATGAGCCAGGGTATGGAAATGGAGAGGATGATACAGGCTCACAGACAGATGGATCCATCCATGTTTGCTGGGCAGATAGCAGGGGACAACCTCAGCAGCAACCCAATGGGAATGGATTTTGCAGGAACTCGTGGGATACTGAGTCCCCCTATGAGCCAGTCAGGCCTTCGGGACATGGACGCACCCATGGGCCCTGGCAACCTCAACATGAACATGAATGTCAACATGAACATGAACATGAACCTCAATGTGCAGATGACCCCCCAGCAGCAGATGATGATGTCGCAGAAGATGAGGGGCCCTGACATGATGGCCCATCAGGGTATGAGCCCTGAGGAGCTGGCCAGGGCAAGGGCTCAGAATGGCAATGGCAGTGCAATGCTGGGGGGACCGCAGAAAATGATGATTCCCTCCCAGTTCCCCAGCCAAGGACAACAAGGTTTCTCAAGCGGGCAAGGACCTTACCCCAACATGCCTCAGGAGATGGGCAATGCCTCAGACATGTTCAGCCCTGAGCAGGGCGCCATGCCTGTCGGAAGCATCAGTGGTACCACCAGACTCAGCCACATCCCCCTGCCCCCAGCCTCCAATCCCGCTCCTGCACAAGGGGGAAACCTGGCCAATATGCACCCAGCACCTTCCCGTGGCTTGGGCCGCCGACCCTCCGACCTCACCATCAACATCAGCCAGATGAACTCCCCCAGCATGGGTCACCTCAAGTCCCCCACCCTCAGCCAGGTGCACTCCCCACTGGTCACTTCGCCCTCTGCCAACCTCAAGTCTCCGCAGACGCCATCGCAGATGGTCAGCATGCCGCCTTCTAACCAGTCTGGGCCCCTGAAGTCTCCCCAGGTGATGAGCTCCTCACTTAATGTCCGCTCTCCGACTGGCTCACCAAGCCGCCTCAAGTCCCCTTCTATGGCTGTTCCTTCCCCGGGTTGGGTGCCATCTCCCAAACCCACAATGCCCAGCCCAGGAGTCAACCAGAGCAAGCAGACACTCAGCATGAACTCCTCCACGTCCATGGCAGGACTGGATCAGGGTATGTCAGTATCTTGTGTGCTAGTGTGCCTGCGTGTGTGTTTTGGTGAGTGTGTGAGCATCCAGAACCCTGCAACAAGCACCCTGTGACCAGAGCTCTGTAGGATCAGCACTGGTCACCCATCTCCCAAATCCAACCTGCCTGGACTGGCTGTAGTCTCATTCTTTCTGTACCCTGTGAAGCAGGTCTTGCTCTCCTTCCTGCTCTGCTCACATGGCTGCTTGTTGCAGGCAGCCCAGAGCGCGTTTGCAGCCCCTGCCTTCTGGCACAGCAGAGCAGTTTCTTCCCTGACAGTCAGCAGAGATGTCAGGCACAAGCCTGGATAAGTGCTACCTGCAGGACTTGGGGTGGATGCCATGGAAGTGATGTACTGGAACGATGCAAGAGTTATATTTGTTGTGGTCTGTGTTTGCATTCTGCCACCCCTTTGCTAGGCCATTTTTCCCCCATGTCTGCATGGTCTCCCAGGAGTGGGGAGACACTCGTGCCTAATTTTTGAGGAGTACTTTTTTTTCCCTAGGGGTCCCAATAAGGGCTTTTTTGAATAATCTGAAAGGCAAATGGTGCAGCCTATAGTTTAGCTCGTGCTCTGTGATACAGGTAGAAAAAGATGTGCCTTGAGTTGGAAAGTCATGGGCAGTTTGAAGTGGAAGTCTATCACAGTGCTGGAGTGTGAGCCTCCTCAGAGTCCTGAGGACTTGCCAGCTGTTTGGCAGCTACTGTAAGGAGGGAACAGGGCTGCTGTCTGACAGGAAGAGCTGCTAAGTGTGTGCAGTGCTAAGCTGTGCTCTCTCTTGCTTGCAGGTTCTCTCCCTTCTGGGCCCAGGAGTAGTTCTTCTGCACCAGCCAGCAACCAACCAGCCTCTAGCACCATGAACCCCAACATGCCTTTTACTTCCTCTCCAGATCCATCCCCCTCCCAGAACCCCCTTTCTCTGATGATGTCTCAGATGTCCAAGTACGCCATGCCCAGCTCCACACCACTCTACCACAATGCCATCAAAACCATTGCCACCTCTGACGACGAGCTGCTGCCAGACAGGCCTATGCTTCCACCTGGAAGTATGGCAGGTATGTGCCTGTAGGGCTGGGCTGCTGTGTTGGTGTGTTCCCTCATCAGCCTCCTTCTCAAACAGCTGAAATTTGCCCTTGTTTGTTGGCTCACCTCTCCACACTGTGTCCATCAGCTTTTGGCTTGTCTGTGCTGTCTGGATGGACATCACCCAGTCTGGCACGCTTCTCCCACGAGCTCTGGAAGCTTTCAAAACATCTTTGACCCAGTGTGGACGTGTTGACCCTGGGTTTTCACTGCAGATAGAGAGATCTCAGGCCCAGGATGAGGCAGAAGGCCGCTGCTTGGAACCTGCAGTGGGAGAGGGATGCTCAGAGCAGGGCTTGGGAGCCTGGTGGCTTTCAGTGGAGCCCAGGTGCCTGCACAAGCAGGGCTGTATCTCAGCAGAGTTGTGATTTCAGTAAGCGACAGCCAGATACGCTTCGCTAGCTGGTGGCACTGATGGGGACAGCAAGGCAAATGATTGCCTTCTGTGCTCGGTATGAAGGGGAAGGGGAATTCCAGCAGGCTGTACCACTTGATGCCGGGGTTTGCAGCCATTTGATAAATGTTTTCGGTGGTTTTCAAAGTGAGAAATCAACTTGTTGACTCTTTGATTGCTAAGGAGTCATTTGGTTTGGCCACGAACATGCAAATGCACGTACTGCCTTCCAAACAGAGCCTTTTTGTGAACAGTTTGCTCTGCTGTACTGATGAGCCTGTTTGTCCCTCCAAGATAGCACTTGTGTTGGGATGCTGGCACTTCTGTCTTGTTCCTCCTTGCCACTAAGCAGTGTGTGATCACAGGAGGAGCTGTGCTAAAGGGTCACTCCTCTGTGCGGAGTTGCAGTGAGCAAAACTGGAATCGTTCTGTGCTGTTTGTGGGCTTGGGGAGCTGAATTTCGGAGCTCTTCTGTTGGATGTTGATGCTTTGCAAGTCCTTCTTGCGTCCCCTTCCTTGGAGCTCAGGGCTTTCTGAGCAGTGGGTCCCAACGGGCTCCACAGGGTGGAGGTCTGTGGGCAGAATTAACCCTTCTCTCTTCTTTCCTCTCCTTAGGTGTGACAGGGAATCAAACAAATCAGCTGCACTTAAACTCCGTGGGACCTGGATCCTCCCAGAGCCCCATGGGAATCAACCTGCCTGGTCAGCAGCCTCTTTCCCACGAACCACCCCCTACTTCTATGATGTCCTCCCCAAACCCGCTAGGCTCCAACATTCCTATGCACCCGAGTGCGCCGGGGCCAGGGGTGCCCCCCCAGAACCCCATGATGCTGCCCCCAGGGCCCCAGGACTCGCTGAACCAGCAGTGCGGCCCCGTGCCCAACAGTTCACAGATGATTCCTTCCAACCAGCTCGTGTTCCCCCGCATGCAGCAGCCCCACAACGCCATGCAGTCTCCTGCAGGAAGCATGCCCATGGCCCCTGGTGGGGCAGGTGGCCCTGGCATGCAGCAGCATTTCCCACCAGGAATGTCACTGCCACCCGAGGACCTTCCTACCCAGCAGCCCGGCCAGATGCCTCCTCAGCAGCACATGATGGGCAAGAACATCCCTCCTCGGATCGGCGAGCCCTACCCAGCCGTGCTCCCCGGGGTGGCATCGGTACTGAACGATCCTGAGCTCAGTGAGGTCATCCGGCCCACGCCCACAGGCATCCCCGAGTTTGACCTCTCCAGGATCATCCCGTCGGAGAAGCCAAGCAGCACCTTGCAGTATTTCCCCAAGAGTGACAGCCAAGCACCCAAATCGCAGCCTTCCAACCTCCACCTCATGAACCTGCAGAACATGATGGCTGATCAGCCCCCCGTGAGGCCAGGTATGAATGCCCCCAGCCTTCCGGGGCAGCAGGGCGTGCAGAGGGGACTCGGCATGCCCATGTGCCATCCTGGACAAGTGCCCATGCTGGGCAGGACAGGCATACCGCCCCAGCAAGGCATGATGGGCAACAGCATGCATCAGGGCATGATGTCTCCGCAGCAGAGCCTGATGGCCCAGCAGAATTTCATGCTGATGCAGGCCAAGCAGAGGAGCATGTCTGTGTCGGGGGAGATGTATGCCCAGACAGGACACATCATGTCACCTCAGGGCTCTCTCATGGGACCCCCACCGCAGCAGAACCTAATGGTCACGCACCAGATGAGGCAGAGGAGCGTCTCCCTGGACAGCCAAATGAGTTACATCCCCGGGCCGGGGAACATGGCTAACCTGCCTTTCTAAAGCATGGGCCTGATTGTACAGATGTTTTTAAACCTTTCGTTGGGGGCGGGTTGGGGGCCGACGCCAGAGGAGGACACCAAGTGGGATGCTTTTCATATCGGATTTGCCTCTATACAGAAAACCAGATGTGCAGTAAACTTGATGTGAATTGGGTTTGGTTTTTTTGTTTTTTTTTTTGTTCTTTTTTCCTTTCTTTTTTGGGGGGGAAGGAGAGGGTGGAGGGACTGGGAGTGGGGCTGTTAATTTTGAACCCTGTGTGGTGACCGGGGACTTCCAGACCCTGTGGCAGTTTATTATTTTCCTCCTTCAAATGTTTTTCTTTCCTTGTTTTTGTTTAGTTCTTTGTTTGTTTGTTTTGTCGTTTTGTTTCCTTCTCTCTCCCTTTTTTTCCTTTTAAGCAACCAAACTGTGTAAGAGGGTTTTGGGAACTAGCTGTAAATAGGTCGCTGAGAAAGGCAAAACTTGTGCTGGTTTTTAATTGTTCTGTATTTCTGTGTTTTAATAGAAGCCTCAAAACATGTTTAAGAAAAAAAAAAAAAAAAGAAAAAAAATGCTAAAGGCAACAGTGTACAAGGATTGAAAGCTTTCCTTGGTGGGCCAGGAGGATCCTCCAGGGTGTGCAGGGCGTTGGGAGATCCCATCGTAGAGCGACTCTTGGTGTTGCAGTGGTTTGCTCGTGCAGGGTGTTCGGCTCCATGCAGATCTCAGGCCCCTGTGGAGGCTGAGCTGGGCATGAGAACACAGCCGGTGGCTGAGGACCGTTGGGCAGGTCAGAGCTGTGGCCCCGGCCACTGGAACAGTGCTCACTTGGCTGCAGCTCCTTAGGATGCAGCTGTCACTTCTGCTTTGGCCGTGAAAGGGAGGATGCCAGCCAGCTGACCCAGGCAGCAATGATCCAGGCTCTGTTGGTAATCACATGCTGGGCCTGAAGGTCTCCATCAGCTGTGTTGTCTCTGGGCCTTCCCTTTCCCTTCATGCAGGGCGGTGTGTAGGGATGGAGAGACTCTGAGCTGAGCTGGAACTTTCATTCTTGTGCTTCCAGGAGGGGCTAGCTGGGAACCCTGCTCTTTTGCAGCCTTTTTACACCAGTCCTTTACCACCCATCACCCTCCATGACCATGCCACATCCCCTCTCCCTCTGCTGTCAGTTGGTCTCCCAGGTCTTCCTTCCTCACGCTGCCCTCCTCCAGGCTTTCACAGGGGTCTCCTGCTCCTCCTTGCCCTGAGCTCTCTGCAGCAGCCCTGTCCTACTGCACTGGGAGGCACTGCTGTTGAAGATCATAGAATGGCTCAGGTTGGAGGGAAGCTCAAAGGCCACCCTCAGCCGTGGGCAGGGCTGCCCCCCAGCAGCTCAGCCTGCCCAGGGCACCATCCCACCTGGCCTTGAGTGCCTGCAGGGTGCTGTCCCTGTGTGCAATGCTGCACTTCTGAATCAGAGCTGTGTTGTGTGATGCCAGCTGCCTGCCACGAGCCGTCCACAGGCTGCCCTAAGTTTCTGATAGAAGAGGCTGAGGTTCTTATTCCCAGGCTCTGGTGGAAGCTGTTTGAACAACTCAGGCTTTTCTGGATGTGCTTCACCCTTCCCATCCTCCATTTTGTAAGGTCTTCCTGCACGCAGCACTGGTGTTCTTTCCTGTGTTTGTTCTCTGAAGGGGCTGTAGGATTAAGCACGTGCCCTTCTGCACTCATGGGGTCTCTGGATCTCTGCAGGACCCCATTCCAGCATGGTGTACCCCATGGGTATCCCACTGTGAACTCAGGGCATTTGATTGCCACATGAACACCAGTTGGAGGATTATCTCTGCAAAGCCAGACTTTGCTTACTACCTCTCTTGTAGCAGCGCTCACTTTTCCCTGTTAGATACCACAGAAGAAAAGGGAGATTGTCAAGTAGGGAGGGAATGGCAGAACTTTGTGTCATCTTGCAAGCTGCTAGAAAAAGCTGTTGGGTGCTGAAATGTCAACCTGTGGCTGTGTTGATCAGATCTGTAACGAGATGTAGCCACATAATCTAATCTAATGAGGAATACCTTGGGCCAATGGGATATTTTGTAGAGAGCAGTATGAGGGTGGAAGTGCAGCTCTGGATTTCAGAAAGGACTTCACTCTGCTCTCGTGCTTTGTGCTGTTTGCAGTCTGACTGAACATCATTTTAAAGGAACAAAGTGCTCACCCCTGCCTTGGCATTTAGAGCAGAGAGGAATAGGGCTAACTTAACCCAGGGCTAAGTCAGCATGCTTTGGACCTGATGTTGTAGCTGTTTGAGTTCTCCATCCTTTCAGGGTGTGCATTTCAGCATTTCACGTGGGAGGATGTGGCTTGAACGTATGCAGCTTTTTCTCAACTTGAGTGGCCTGAATGGCTGTGGCTTCTCTTGGCTGCACCTCGGGGTGTTGGCTGCCAGTATTTGCTTGTAGACATCCAAACACCACTGCCAGCCCCCTGCCCTGCTCATCACCCACCAGCTAGTCTCAGTTAATTTTAAGCCATACTCTGTTCTGTTCAAGGAAAGTTTTTGTTGGTCTGTTCTGTTGGCCCCGTTGAGATCTCTGCCCGCCGGTATGTTCCCTGCAGACCCTGGGCAGCCTGACAGCAGGAGGGAGACCTGTCCTCCAGTGATAACTAAGAAGTAAAGCCTTTCAACTCAGCAGGCCTGTATACAAAAGGGAAATCCTGGCATTCTTTCAGAGCTGCGGACTTGCAGAGCAGCAGTCAGGGCTCTTCTGCAAAATCGTGCTGCCCCAAAGCCAGCCAGCCCTACCCTGACTGCTGTGATGGGTGAACTGTGAGGAGAGGAGGTGCTGTGCAGCACCTCTGCCTGGACGTTGCTCCCAGCCGTGCCCGAGAGCAGCACTGACCCTGTCAGGCCGGGGCAGATTGCCTTCAGCTGGTTGCCCGCTGCTGTGAGCTGTGTCTGTTCTCATGTCTCGTAGTTTGTTGCTCAGCATCTCAGCTTGAGTTCTGTGTACTGACTCCACCTAATCACAGCAAAAGGTTTGCCCATGTTTTAACCATGACGTTGCAATGTTTTTTCAGCTCCAAAAAGTAATCATTGGGAAACAGCATTTTGCAGTCCAATAATCAAGCACCTGGAATTAGCTTTCACATTGAGGTAATGGTGACTGACCTGTTCTCTATCATCCCATGGAGAAACTTCCCCAGTCATTTTGTACCATTATATAAATATATATATAAATATAAATATATAAATACAATATGTGAAGACATCTTATTGGTTTTTATTTGAAACAATTTTTAGGCTTGTTTTTGGGTATCTGTGCTGCCTGTAATGTATTGACCTGTTTTATAGGTGCCTTTTTATTAAAAAGACAAATTTCAAAACCTGACCTCTTGCCTCTCGTCCGTGGTCTGTGTGATGTCCTGCAGGGTTGTTCACCGCAGCTGGAGCTTCCCTGCTGGGAAATTGTGCTCTCAGCAGTCAGCAGGAGGTGCTTCCCATAGTCTGCATGGAGTGGATGGCCCGACCGCGCAGCTCGCTGTGGTTCCTTGTCCTAAGGAGGATTTTGCTGCCTAAATCGGGGCTGTGCTGTTCTGTCCCATCCTCTGCTGTACCACCAGTAGTGTCCAACCTTTTGGCTTCCCTGGGCTGCATGTCCATAAGTCACTCTGAAAGTAATGCCTCCTATATATTTCCATGTAAACTGCAGTTGATACAGTGAGCACAGTAACACTGCTTGATAGAGCAAATTCTCAGCTACAACATGCTATTTTTCCAACACAGTCCCTACTATGAGCTATGCATTCTGCTTGGTCTCCAGAAACATTCACCAAGCGTCAGTGGGTGCCATTTTTTCTGCGTGGAGGAATTCCATTCCACACCTTTGCTTCATCCTCACTTCCATGTCAGACACCATTGTGTCCGACTGCCCCTCTGCTGCCTTCTGTCACATGGCAACAACATGCAATGGATCTTGGTGGGAAGGTTCCACCTCTACTGCTGCACCACCAGCATCCGCCTCTGATGTGGTGGGCTGACATCATAAAACAGGAGGCATTACTTTCAGAGCAGCCCTCATAGAATACAGTATGTAGTCAATGTATGTAAGTAACGAAGCTTATTTTAATCTTTAATGTTTTTATTAAAATGGTAAAAAGGGCAACAAAGCCATCAGACTGGTGGGCTATGTGACCTTGTTGTGAAGCTAAGGCACCACTGTGGTTTGGGGCAGCGGTCTCACAGTGTTGGTCAGAGATTTTCAATGAAATATTTCTCTTCTTTCTGCGCTTCATCTCTGAACGTGGCTGCTCACAAACGTCTGTGCTGCCAAAGCCCCACGGCCTGGTCTCAGCCCACAGAGCGGTGTGGGGCAGAGCTGCCACCACGATGTGGGGCTGTGTGTCGGACATGGCTGCTCTCGCCTCTGTGGCTTGAAGCAGCTCTTCTTCAACTGCTGTCAGTGAGAAACAGCCTCATTTTCCTCTGTTCCCTGCTGCTGCAGATCCCGTCCAGCGCTGTTTGCGCACACCTGCTCCCAGCCACCCCTCCTGGGCAGCGGTGGGTGACGGCGTGGGGCCCAGCTGCGAGCACTGGGGCATCATTGTGAGGACGCAGGTCCTCTTCTTGATAAGGAAAATGAAACCCTGCGTGAGTCACAGCGAGCTGCACGAGGGCGGGTGGGGAGCCCCAGCTCTGCAGCTCCCAGGCACGCGTTCATTCATGCATTCACTGGCTTTGTGCACGCTCTGCTGCCTGTCACGGCCCCACGGCCGCTGTGTGGGGCAGGGTGCTCTGCTAAAACTCCCCAGTGACGTCCCCTGGGCATCACGGGGAATAGGAAGCAGCGTGCTGCTGTGGGAGATGCTCTGCAGGGCTGGGCCGGGCCCTGGGGGATTGTTCATTCTGTGAATGCCTTACATTTCAGGAGTTTCCTTGTCAGGACAGAATCTGTAAGCAGCTCATTCAGAACCTCTGCCTCAGCTGGGATAGTCTGACCTGACCCACTCTGCGATCCCTGCTGTCTGCAGGGTGACAAGATATGGTGAGGATATGGTGATTTAGACACAAAAATGCCTCCTGCAGTGGCAACACTGGTATTGTGCCAACTAAGCATAAGCAGTGAGGTGAGCAGAACAGCAGATTGTAATGTGTTCCAGTGGTTGGGGTCATTCTCGTTTGACAGTGTGTGTGTGACTGTCATTAAGTGGAGGCCAAAGCAATGCTTGGCTAATGAGAAAAATGTAAGGAAGCAACCCTGTGTACCTGCTGATACATTTCTCTGACAAGACTTAGTAGGAAGCAGCAAGCTGCACAAGTCTGTTGGGGCTGCCCTGCGTGCCAGCTTGCAGTGCCATCATTAACGATGGTACAAAGCTGCCACTCTTGTTTTGGATCAGTTGCTGATGTTGCTGGATGCCCATGGTGCAGGGATTTTCTATGTGAACCTGGATATTGGATGCACCCCATGCCCAAAGGCCCTGTGTGTGCAGGTGGAGCAAGGATATCTGAAAGCACGGTTCTAAGCAAAATGCAGCACTGCCTCTCAGCCCACTGAAAACAAACAGAACTGATACAAATTAGGTCTTCTCCTATGTTTTACCATAGTGTGGGGCAGAATGCACAAAGCGATGTACAAGGAGCTGCAAAAGGAAAAAGGGGAAAAAAAAAAAGGTTACACCTTCAGCCTCACAAAGATGTGTGGTTCATTTTCTCCGTGCTCAGTCACAAGACTGAGCCATCTGTTCAGACAGTCATCTTTAAAAGACAGCTTTTGCATACTCAGGCATTTGCTTCAGCAAGTCGCTCACTGTCGCTGTGAACAAATCAAGTGAACAGGGAAGGATGTGGCTGATGTCAGGAGAGGAATTTGCAGCAGTCAAACTCGAGTCCAAGGCCTCCTGGGGTGAGCTGTGCTGGGAAAAGCGATGTGCTGTGACTGGATGGCAGGACGTCATGCAGCAGGAGGAGCAATATTCCATCCACAGACCGTGTGGCCTTTGTCACTGGGATGAGCTCTGGGTACCCTGATGGTCTTACCTGCATCTCTTGCTCTAGCTACCATGGCAATTGTCCCCCACTGCTTCCTTTGGGCATGTCTTCAGTGATGTGAGCAGGTGAGATGGGAACCTGCTTTGTCCTCTCCTCAGCCCTCACTCACTGATGCAGCTCCACTTCCACTTGGCTGTGCGTTTTTCCTGCCCTCCCCCCCCGCCCCATGACTCAGTCTTGCATCTGGCTCTGTGCACAGGACTCCTGCAGTCAGTTTGGTGATGGAGATGTGGCAACAACAGGCTCAACCTGCTTTGGTTCCTCCATCCCTGCCAGAGTGACAATCAGACAGTCGGCATTTGCCAACAGCTGCCAGACAGATTTTGGTACGTATGTGAACCAGAAGGAACCACAGAAGCGATGCGGTGGGATTTGGGTGTTAGGTGGCCTCGGTTTCCCAAGGAATGAAGAGAGTGGTGGGGACACTTGTAAAACTTAGGACTGGGACACAGCACATACACTACTGGGCAGGCCATTTCGGTCCTGCAGCAACCTTTCTGAGTTAGAAAGTGGAGATAGAGGTGGTGTTGTCAGACTCGATTCCGCAGCCCTTCCTTGTCACCTCTAGGATCTCTTGTAGCGTCTCCTGGCTTATGCAGCCCAGCTCGTGCAGGATACGGAAGAAGTCATTACGGAACTTGACTCCTATAAAGGCATAAATGATGGGGTTGAGGCAGCAGTGCGTGAAGCCGATGGCCTCCGTCACCATGATGGCGGTGTCCAGCTGATCCTCCAGCAGGCAGTTCTTGGTGAAGGCTTCTAGCTTGGTAAGGGTGTTCAGAAAGATGACGATGTGGTACGGGCTCCAGCAGAGCAGGAACACACCGGTGACCAGGATGGCTACACGGACAGCTTTCTGCCTTTGCAGGCGCTGGGAATGACACAGAGTGCGGACGATGGCCATGTAGCAGTAACACATGACCAGCAGGGGCATGAAGAAACCCACGCTGTGGTACAGGAAGCGAGTTGCCAGCCACACGTTGTTGCCATGAATCCCAGCCTCTGGAAAATAGCAAATGCTGCGGTTGCTCTCATCTGTCCAGACTTCCATGAAGATGAGATCGGGTAAGGTCAGGAGCAGGGAGGAGAGCCAGATGGCCATGCAGGTGAGGTGGATGGAGCGAGCTCTGCGCTTGCGGTAGGTGTGGATTGCGTACACGATGGCCAAGTAGCGGTCCACCGCGATGCAGCCCAGCAGCATGCTACTGCAGTAGAAATTGATCTTGTGGACCGCACTGAGGATCTTGCAGAGGAAAGTCCCAAATACCCACCCAGCCAGGCTTTCAACCACGCTGAAGGGGAAGGTGAGCAGCAGTGCCAGGTTGGCCAGGGTGAGGTGGAAGAGGAAGTTTTCCGTGGTTGTTCGAGAGCGTTTGAACCTCTCTAAAATGACAAGGACCAGGGCATTGCCCACAGTTCCCAACACGAACATAAGCAGATAGGCGAGCGGTATGAAGACCTTCCTGAAGGGGTCTCTCTGGTTGCCAACCACAGATGAGGCCGGATTGAAGCAAAAGTAGCCTTCCAAAGAAGGAGTGCTGTTCTCAGCCTCGTAGTAACCGCTCAGCTCCACCTGGCTCTGGAGAACAGAGAGTCTGGTTACAGGAGGGCAGTTTCTGAACACAAGAACCCCATCACCGAAATCTCTCCCTGTGAGGGGCTGCACACTCCCTAATTGTCAGCTAGCACACCTGGGGATACTCTGGCTTCCAGCAGAACCACTTTCAATTCTGTTTTTTGCTGAGCTATTTGCTGGAGGCATTTGATTTTTTACAACACACAGAACTCTTCTCTGACTTTTTTCCCACCTATCTGTAGCACAGCCTGTCCTGCCTGCTGACAGGTACAAAACGACTTGAGGAGTGAATGCATCAGAGGAACTGGGATGCCACAGCTACGAGCATGATTCCAGGAAGGGAAATCTGCTTGCTGGTGAACTCTGTGGTTCTGAATTAATTGCAGTCAAAGCCAGAAACGGAATCTGAAAACACCACTCAGACCTTGGGCTGACAGCCGGTAAGGAAAGCATGGCAGAGCTCTGCAGATGGTGGGCATGCTCTGTCCTCAGGCACTTGGCAGAAACTTGCTGCTAACAAAAGGGCTCAGATGTACACTCAGCACGGGAGGCTTGTGGCAAGCTCAGCCATCACTGACAAAACGGGAAGAGCTTCACAATAGTTGTTTTGCACTCCCCCACCCACAGCCTCTCTGGAGACCAGCCCTGAGACTTCGGCATCAACCACAGAGGAAGTCTTTGCTTGCTGCTTTCATACCTTTCACTGCCAGCTGTGGCTGTTTGCACCTGCTGCGCCTTCACTCGGCAGCCAAAGTTCCCATCTAAAAATACCAGCCCTGCTTTAGACAGCTTTAGAGCTAATTTGGGGGGAATTTTTTGCCCTTTCCTCCTCTCCCTGCATGTGCTAAGTCAAGTGACTGCAAGTAACCTCAAGTCCTGCACTGTACCTCGTTAGAAAGGGTGATCGCGTTTATTCTGTTAAAAGCCTTCCCCGTGTGATGTGCTGGATGCCTCTGCAAGCAACCTTCTCAGGTAAGGAGCTGATGTGGCAGTGCTCAACTCAAACTGCTGCACTGCTGAAACCACGTGTGTGACTTCAAGGGGAGCCTGGGGGTGTTGGAGAAGGCGAAGTCTACAGAGCATTACTGAATGTGTGCAAAAGGCTTGGGTGGTCCTCAGGTAGGGAAAGGTAGCAGGGTAAGCAATTCCTTGGGGAAAATGTCAAATCATAGGATGGTTTGAGTTGGAAGAGACTCTCAAAGGCCGCCTGGTGCCGCTCCCTGCAGCGCACAGGGACACCCAGAGCTCAGCAGTGCTCACAGCCCCGTCCAGCCTGACCTTGGCTGTCTGCTGGCACGGGGCATCTGCCACCTCTCTGAGCAATTTGACACAATGACCAAACTGGGCTGCTCAGGACTTGGAGTGATTATGCTGGAGAATCCCAAGGGGAACAAGTTAGACTGGGTATAGCTTAACTGGAGAGAGGTTGAACAACTCCAGTTTCAAAGGGAAAAATGAAACAGTGGGTGGATGGGTGTGCTGGCCAGAATGCTGGAGCTGCAGGTGAGAGATGCGTGTGTTGTTAAAAGGCTTCGGCTGCAGAATGGTTTCCAGTGTCACCCTACAGTCAGAGCTGGAGGTGCAGAGGCCACTATCAGCCACCATCTGATTGCAGATAAGATGGCAGGTAGGGCTCTTACTGTAAGCCACTCGCTGCGGGCAGAGGAAGTGTGAGCAGAGCTGTATCTGAGGCATCCTCTCATGTGCATCTCCGAGCAACGAGTGTGGGTGGGAGCAAGCAGAGATGAGTTGAAGATGAACATGAAAGGATGAAACGTGTGCATCCAGGCTCAGATTGGAAGGGCAGATGACCAGAGCTGCAGGAGATGCACCGAATGCAACAAGCCAAACCTTGTGCTGTGATTGCTCCCTTCAGACTGGAAGCATGTGGCCACCTGACCTGGAAACAATCCACACGTGGGCACCTTCACAAAGGTAGTAACAGCCAGAGCAATTTGTGCGTGTGTTCTGCTGGGGAAACACAAAAGTGAAGTGGGGCCTTTTCCTGAAACTAAGCAGTACAATGCATGTGTGCATTTGTGCAACGGGAGGCACGATCCTGTCACATTCAGGGATCCCCTCTATCCCACACTGCAGAGTCACGCAGGCCTCCTCTGCACGTCAGCTGCTTTTCTCAGTTTTGCACAACTGCCAGCAGTCAAAACATTTGCCTGTAGAAGAGCAGCAGCAGTCTGTGTGCTATTAGGGATTTTCCAAGTGACTCATTCCCTTCTAGCCCATCCAGGGCCAGGAGAAGCATCTCGCATTCCCAAAGCCTTATAACAGAAATTGCCCGCATTGGTGTGCAGTTCTGCAAGCTATTGACAGCAATCCTGTTCCTCAGCTCTCTAGGGGCTGAAGGAGAGAAACACATACATAAGAACATCATGCTGATGCCTGTTTGCCTCTTGAGCCACGTTTGCCCTGTGATAAGAATTGGCCTTCAGTACCAGGGAAGACCACACGGAAATCTCAGTGGTCCTTCTGCAGTGTTTTTCTCTGTGTAGCCTGCAGCTAGGGAAGGTTAAGCAGGCAAAGTTTTCTTGCTATGGAGAATTGGGGTCATAACTTTGCAAAGCTTGGTCAGGGCTCCTGCTGCACATGCTGGGCAATACTGAGATAAATGCCCACTCAGTGCAAACATTCCAATTGTTTTCAGCCTGCATTTGTCCTGTTGGTCAGCTGGTCCTCTCCTGTTAGTGCAGGTTTGTGTCATTGCTTTGTTAGAACAGCACTGAGGCCTTTGCAGATCTCTCTGGACACGCTGTGGATGCAATCACTGCATGTGGCAATGTGCGGCACCCCCAGACCACACGTGGCACTGCTCTGTGTGACCTATCGTCACAGGGAGGAACAAACCCTGTTTGCCATGGATTTTTTATGCTGGATAAATTAGAGCAAATAAAAAGGATAGGGGAGGCCCCTTCCCACTCAGTTCTTCTCTTTTTTCCCCGTTGTATATGAAAGAGACAGAAAAATAGGTAAAAATTAAATCTGGCATTTCTCTCCGAGACAGAAAATAAACAAAAACTGAGGTCTGCCTCAAAGAGCCACGATATGAAAACAGAAATTCTGAGTTGCAACGTTATAGAATCTGGCTAATGATAGCACTGCTGTGGACTTCCCCTGAGGCAGCACAATGCGCACTAAAAGGTACAGCTGCTGTCTTTGACCTGCAACCTTAGCGCTGAGAACTACGGGGCAGAATATGCTGTCATCAGTCTCAGAAGAAGTGTCTGCAATTTATCTTCCTCGTTTCCTAATTCCCTTCTCGTAAGTTAAGTATTTCCCTCCCAGTGGAGCCTCGGGCAGCCTGCTCACAGAAGGCAGGCTTTATCCTTACACTGTGTCCATGCCAACAGCTGTGCTGACAGCAGAGATGAGTTTCCCTATGGAAAATAGGGATAGCTGGGAAGCATTCGGACCAACAGGCAGCACGGAGCAGAAGATGGCATGGGCCAGGCTGTCCTGGGGAGGCTCTGGCCATTCCCACAGGAGTTGGGGATTTGGGGGTTTCAGCACAGGAACATTTTGCACCCCCTGACTGTCAGGGGTTGCATTGCATTAGCGCTCCACAAACACAACAGTGTCATTTTTAAGTCCCTCCATCCTTCAAGTCCAGAATTAAGGGACATAAAGTCTAATTGCATGGACGTAAGTAATTGCTCAGGTCCTCTTGCTCCTAACAGAAGCCCTAACAGAAGAAGGTGACATTGCAACCAGGTCCTTCAGCCCACCCGCAGCTCTGCCAGCTCTACCCCCGCGTTCTCTCCAACAAGCAAAGCCAGGCCAAACTCACCAAGTCGTAGGTCTCTGATGAGTAGCTGACAGGCCCCATGGTGTCAGGATCTGCCTCTCCTCCAGCAGGTCAGAAAAGTTCTTCTTTTTCGGGGTGGAGTTAAGTCATTTAAGTGAGCAGGGAGGGACCCAGCAAGTAACAATACAGTATTTGCAAGGCAAATGAGCTCCAAGTGAAGGGTGACCTATATGTTGTAGAGATTGGCCTCTCGCTTTATCACTTTTTCGTAAGTGTTTTGATTTTCATAGTGAAGCTTGAAAACTCCACATTCCTTAGGCCTGTAACGAGAAGATCCATGAGGTCCATAATTCCATCCTGCAAACCTCCAGTGCTCTTGGCTGCTGCTGTCCTAGTCCAGGGCTACCTGAAAGCTCTGTGCCCCACCGAAATCTCACCAGGTCTGGATGCCCTCTGGAGGTTTGTAACACTTGGCAGACACCATTAATTACATCTGCATCACCTTTATCCTCTGCTGGGGTCTTCCTGGCCTCAGCCTCAGGGACCTACAGCCGTTCTCCATCTCCTCCTGCCGCTTCACCCCTTGTTGCACTCATACTGCAGTGCAGACCTTGCTGATGGAAAGCGCTGCCTCAGTGGCTGCCCTGCAGTTCTGGGGAAGGGCAGAGGCTTCTAATGAATTGAGAAGTTAACTCAAAGTTTCTAATTCGAGGAAGGCAGGCACAAGCGTGCTGGAGCCTCTGTTTGAGCAAGAAGCCTGGCAGGAGTCACACCAGTGAGGAAGGGGACATTACTCTGGCAGTCACTATTGGATTTTGTCTCTTCATGGTTCTTAGCAGGAGGCATCTCCCAGGCTGTGAGTCCAGCCCTTAGAAGTGGGCTGGGGATGAACAGGTTTCAGGGAACGCACTCTGAGGTCACAGGCAACAATTTCCCTTGCAAGTACATACTGCACTGTGTGATTGCTACCACAGATGAAGCACTGGATCCGTGCGATGCTGTGCTGTTAAATGTAGGAAAAGTGACAGACAGGAAAACATGGACGAAAAATAAGTAGAGATGAAATACAGTTAAATTAAAAACAATGCCATTTTACAGGATACTATCAGGTAAGCGACCCATAATTGAATAAAACTATAATTAAATTCAACAATAAAATTTGAGGACTGTTTTGGAGCCTGTGCATAGCAGCTCCTGGCTGAACTCTGACATTCTGCTGCAGGTAAATACTCTAGCTGGAGAACTGATTGTACATTATGACGAACAAAAAAGGTTAACTTGTATAAGGTTTCCTGATAGTAGGAAATGAGCTGTACAAAAAGATGACAAAATGCCCTCCTTGAGGATGATCTACTCTGTAACTACCAAGCATTTCAACTGACCGGTTTGACACTATACTGACTTTCTGAGCCAAATCTGTTCTGACTCCTGGATCTTCTCTCTGAAGTTTTCAGTCATCTCATTTGTTGTTATCATCACAAATAAAGCTTTGCAAACCCAGTCAGATTTACCCATCTGTTAACTACTGCTGTCATTTGCTTTTTCAAGGTTGGTGCACCAACCTATTTCCTGCATCTCTCTCTGCAAAGCACGATGCCTAGCTCTGCTGAGAGCTGAGGAAAAGCACCCAGGCAGCACAGATGTAGCAGAGACCTCTCCAGCAGTGATTGCTGTGCCCAGCAGCCAGCCAGCAGCACGGCATAGGTGAGATGTTCCCCTGGCAAAGGAAGGCACAAAATCTATCTTCAGGTTCCTGCTTCTCTTGTCATGCACAGAAGGGAAGCTTAAAAAGGAGGACATCGTGTGGGAGAGAGGATGAGAAAGGATTTGGGGAGCCCTCTGCACTGGGATGATGGCTGACATGGCAAGGGGTCTGCAGCAGAGTGAGTGGTCTGGGGGTGAATAACTTAATAATGAGGCTTGTTTATGGTGAGAATACAAAATAACTACATGAGAAGGGTTCTAGGCATGACAGAGATGATTGTGCTGTCTGTGGCAGAAAACGTGTAATTGCTTTCAAATTAAATGGAATAACTGAAAAAAAAAATATATTAAGATTCTCTGCTTCTATCCTCAGTGCATTGTTGGAGGTTGGACTCCATTTGGAATCACTCAGCCCCATCCAGACTTTGCGAAGAAAAACAGCCCCAGAAGAAGTGAATTCATTCTCATCTATTCTGGAAAGCAGAACAGCAGCATACACTGCATACACGTTGGTTTTGAGGGTAGAGATAAAACAATGATCTAAAACTGGTGGATGTGAGGAACAAGGAGAAAAATAAACACCATGAGAGAAAAACAAGTGAATTTCCTTTTTATGGGGAAAAAAAGGAAAAAAAAAGAAAAAAAAAAAAAAAAAGGAAAAAAGGAAAAGCAAAAAAAAAAAAAGAGAAAAAAGAAAAAAAGAAAAAAAGGGGGAAAAAGGGGGAAAAGGTAAAAAGGGGGAAAAAAGGAAAAAAGGGGAGAAAAGGAAAAAAGGGGGAAAAAAGAGGGAAAAAGTGGGAGGAAAGGAGGGAAAAAAAAAAAAAAAAAAAAAAGGAAGAGAAAAATAGGAAAAAAGAGGAAAAAAAAACGTGGGAGGAAGAGTCAGCGCTACAGCTCCTCCAGCGCCACTTCGCTGCGCAACCCGCCCTTTCCCCCGGAAGTTCCACCCAGCAGGCGGACCGGAAGTGCGCCAACGAGCCGTGATCCCGCCCCGCGCCTCAGCTCACGTGACCGAGGGAGCACCGCCCGGGGGCCTACGCGTGGCGTGCGTGCGGACGTACGTGCGTGCGTGCGAGGCGGGGCGACGTGCCGTGCCCAACCCTGCCGGGAGGGGGAGGGCGCACGGGAGGAAGGAGGAAGCCGCCATCTTGGAGCGTCGAGTCGCCATAACAAGGCACCCAGTGGGAGCGAGAGGATTTTTTTTACCTGGGCGAGGGGGAGCGCGGCCGGTGGCGGTGAGGACGGGCCGGAGCGCCGGGGCGGGCACGGGCCCGAGGGAGCGGGCGGGGCGGTCGCTGCCGTCTGGCCGGGCCTCGCGGCCTGCGGGGCGCCGCGGGAGCGCCGAGGCCCGGCGGCGCCGAAGGCCCGCGATCGGGGCGGGGGGCAGCGGGCGGCGGGGGCGGCGGGGCCGGAGCTCGGGGCGGGTCGGCGGCGGCGCTCTCCGGTGGCCCGAGCGGCGGGGCCGCGGGCGGGGACCGCTCCATTGTTCGCGGGCGGGGGGTGCCGCTGTGGCGCAGCTGCCTCGGGCGGGTCGCGCCGCTCCGTGCCGCGCAGGGAGAGCCGCCGCAGCGCGGCCCGGGTCCGGAGCACGCGGTGGGCGCCGTGCGGCTACCGGTGGCGCGGCCGCTTTGTGCGGGGCCTGGCCGGTACGGCTCCGCGGCGATCCCGGGGCGGGATGGGGCTGGGGGCGGCCCGAAGGAAAGTTGTTGTGCGGGGCCCTGTTTCCGCTGGGCCGTTCGTGAAATGGTGGCGCTTCTTGGCGAGCGGGGCGGTGATTCGCTGCGTTTGGCGAGGTGTTGTTTTGTGCTTTGGTCTGCGTCCTTTTAAAGCGTAGCTGTGAGCCTCAGGGAGCCGGGAGGTTCTCCGTGCTGCAAATATTTGAGAATTTGCTGCTGCTCGGATCAGGGTGCGATCGGTGCCTGCCGTTACTTTCCTGGTTCGCGTGGTTTTTACCAAGTTAATGGGAAGCAGAATCCTTTTCCCAAAGAGAATCTGTAACTTGTTTTAGTCAGGAAAGTAAGCAGGAAAAGGACCCGATTTTAAACTTTCACTGCGAATTTATAATTGATACACATGGAAACAGCTGGGCAGCGTGAGAGGAGTTTGAGTTCCTTTTCCAATCTCTTGAAATGCTCTCTACTACGTCTTTTATTTTCTATAGAAATGCTTTAGGAGGGTGGGGGGAGGGGCAAGCAGTTTTTCCCTTGCATTTTCTGCCTGTTGGGACAAATTGCCCAGGCCAGCAGCACCACTTTCTGTTCCTCTGGAGGGTTTTGAACCAGAAGTGAATTGGCTCCTTAAATGCGTTGTAAGGAGCTATTGGTCTCTGGGCCATACTTGCTTTCTGTCCCTACGCTGCAGACTTTGTGTCATCTCTGTGGCTTTAGCAATGTTTTTGGCAAATGCAGCGTCAGGGTTAAGTTGTGTGCCAAACCATGGAGCGGTTCAGGTTGGAGGAGCCCTCTGAAGACAGTCTGCTTCCAGCTCCTGTGTGCAGTTTGTGCGGGCAGCTGGAAGAGAACGTCATGCAGAGCGTGTGAGCAGGGAGTTGGATACATGCTATAAATGTATTTTACCAACTGCTTCGTTTAGCCATGGTTGCTTAGATTCAGTGAGAAGCTGCTGTGTGCGTTCAGCTTGAAGATACCATGGGCTTCTCTGTTTTGAATGGAGTTCAATCAATACCCCATTTAGGAGTTTGTGAATAAGCTGTCAGAACTTGAGAGCTGGAGGAAGTTGGCTGAAGGTTTTCTTTCTTTTTTATCTTTAAAGATCATTTTGATTTCACTTTTTATGTGAAAAGGGCATTTGGAGTCGAACGTTTCTTTAGGCCTCATGTTAATTTCCATTTGATGCTGTCACCTTTGCCTTCTGTCAAAGCCTTGTGCCTAACATTGTTGCTTAGAATGGTGGTTTTTCTGTGTCCCAGCAGAAAAGGAACTTGAAGAACAGGCGAAGCACTTGAGATAATTTGTGCCTAGGTAGTGTTTTTCAAGCAGTCCCTGCAAGGCTACTGAAAGCACAGCTGTTTACAGAATCATCTCTGGTGACCTCAGCTCAGCTTCACAGCAGGGAGAAAAGGTTTGATATGTGTCTAATTGTGCTGAGGAAACAGAAAAGCAAGAACTGCGTTGTGCTGCCTGCGCAGAGGTGATGTTTGCATAACGTGCTGTTCTGTGGGCTGTTTGAGAATACAGAGGCAAACTGGAGGATTTGTGTGTACAGAAGTCCGTGTATTAATTGTGATTGTCTGCTTCTCTTTCAGATTGAAGCAAGTGAATTCTGATATAACTCAGCTTTGTTAGAGGGCTTTTTTTTTTTTTAAAGAAAAAAAAAGTTGATCCACAGTGCATCAGAGCAAGTTACTACTTTACTTTTGAGTGACTTACAGGTGCTTGCCTGCATTGCAATAAAGGACTCATATATTGAGCAAGACTTATTTATCTCTTCATTTTGGAGAGTCTAATAAACTGTTATTACAGTTTCTGTACTGACTTTCAAAGTTTTGAAGTCTAAAAAGACATCTTTAAACATAGAAACATGAGCACGGCCAGAACAGAGAACCCTGTTATAATGGGTCTATCCAGTCAGAACGGGCAGTTGAGAGGCCCTGTGAAACCCAGCGGGGGCCCAGGAGGTGGAGGCACACAGACTCAGCAACAGATGAACCAGCTGAAAAATGCCAACACGATCAACAACGGCACCCAACAGCAAGCACAGAGCATGACCACCACTATTAAGTGAGTATTGGTATCGAGTGCCTTAAGAGTAATGCTTACACGAGTGATGCCTTCTGGGAACGTGCTTCTAAAAAGTTTGCTTCTGTTTTATGGCGTTGATGACAGAAGTGTCCTGGAATGTGTGATATGAAAAGAAAGCTGTCTTTCCAGGTGTGAGCTTCTCACTGACGTTTACCTTTGCAGTTTATTTGTTGTGAAAATTGAACTTGATGCTTTGCTTTTTCAGAACGTGTGGCTGCTTGTCAGTGGCAGCCCACTGAGCAGCAGCATCCTGTTTTCTTTGCCCATTTTAAGTGGTGTGGGAAGGAACAGAAATGTAAGACAAAGGAGGAAGCACAGCCTAATCTCAGTCCAGTTTTGCTTGCTGTGGGGTTAGTTGTTGCAGATCTATTTTGTGGTGAGAAACTCTTCCCAGTTGGTTCTCTTTTGTCATGGAACTTAAATGGTGGTGTTGCACTCCCTGTGTAACACTCCAATTTCAATTAGAGCCTAAGGGATCATATCAAGCTGGTACCTTTATGACGCTCTTGTTTGTCTCTCTTCTCCCATCAAACTGCTGTTGGAAGTGTGCTAATGATTCGTGCTGGTTGGAAATTCCCTCAGATCTGTGAGGTTTGAATGTTACAATCGCAGGTCACTTTTTTCCTCCCATAGTTGCCACTCCTCCCAAGCAACATGAATTTCTGTTTTGCTGCTCAGTTATTGGTGAAGAAAATCTGTGCTGGAGAGAGTGTGTCATGGGATGCTCTAGCTCTTTATGTTTGCTGAGCTCATATTCAGTTGTGTTTTTAAACTGGGTTACTACCCAAACCGAGGGACACAACTCGTCAGAAATCATCAGAACTGATTTCTGACTGGGACTGGGGAGGAGGAGAACTTGTGCTCTTCCATGTGGGGTCTTTTCAGAGGGGAAAAGTGCCTGAATCTCACTGAGAGTCAAATTGAGAACATGTTCAACATGTAGTGTGTGTTCACTTGGTTTTCTCCCCAGAAATATTTTCATCTTACATTACTCATGGATATAAAATAGACAGTTCCTGAACTCAGAAATGTGGGTCTTTTTACTTTTTAACACCAGTAGTAGAAAATACCTGTGTGGATTTATTACTTTGACATCGCTCTGTCAGAGCTCACTTTGAAACCTGTGTTCTTGTGGGTTGATTCAGTGGCCCAAAAATGGGGCTGGAATCATGACAGGACACAGATTTCCCAAGTTTGCTTTGCACTTGGCAGGCTGCTCAGTGCCTTTGTTTACCATTTCCTGCCTGTTGCATCCCACTTTGCTCAGAAGAGACTGGAGCTTGTACTTGTAGATGCTTTCAGCACACAGGAGCTGAAAATATTACATGTTAATCACTGTTGCCAAGAAAATCAGAATGCAAAACAGAGTTGCTAAACCAGCCTTTGTTTTTGTTTGTTTCTTTTGCTGTAGACCTGGCGATGACTGGAAGAAGACTTTAAAACTCCCTCCAAAGGATTTGAGAATCAAAACTTCTGTAAGGATGCTTGAATTGCAGGAATGGAAGTTGTGGGAGAAGCTGCAGTGAACCAGTCGTATAAGATCCATAGCACTTAAACTTTTTCTCAGCTGTTTTAAATGAGAAATTGCTTTGTAAAATTAATTTGGTCTCTTAAAATTAATTGCTTCTTAGCATTAGATGCTTCTTTTGTGAAGCTCAGTAATTTAGTTTAATTATTTCTTATCACTCCTGCAGCTTGGGTCCGATGCCTTCTGCAAGGCAGAAATCAAAAGATGTCCTGTAGATTCACAGGAGTGTTTTTGGGTTTTGGAAAATTGATCATTTACTTCTGCACTGTGTGATACTGCATGGAGAAGTGAGAACTCGTGTCTAGTAGTGGAACATGCTTTCTGATCTTCCTGCACGAGCAGCCTCTCCTCTGCTCTTGCTGATGGCTGTGGTTGTGTGACCTAATCTTATGGATGTGCTTTTTCTGCTTATCCAGGACGTGACCTCCACAAAAGGAAATGAGTTTGAAGATTACTGTTTGAAACGGGAGTTGCTGATGGGAATTTTTGAAATGGGCTGGGAAAAGCCATCTCCTATTCAGGTTGTTAAAATAAACAGACCAGTTCTAAGCAACAGCTTAATTCTTACAAACTCACTGATGTTACTTGTGCTTAAATGGTGAACACTTGTGTCATGGCTTGGGGAACTGGGGGTTTGAACAGCAGGATTCTGTGACTGCAGAAGGGAAGAAGCACTGGTGTCCAAGTAAATCATAGCTGTTGGCTGACAAAGAGATTGGCATTGACTGAGATTTTAGAGAAACTGACTTCTCACTCTGGAGGCATCAGTGTGTTCCTCATTCAGTAGCATCAGTAGTGATGGCAGTCACAGGGAGAACAGGGCTGTTCTTACACATTTCCTGGGGAACTTTGATTTGCTGTAGGTTGCATATCAGTTGTTACAGGGGTATCTGTATGGCCTTATCACCATTCTTGGCTTTTTTATCGTAAGCATCTGGAAGGAGTCATAATGGAGATTATAGGAGAGAGAGTAATGTGTCAGTAAGTTTTCTGTCCCTTCCTCTTGCTTTTAAGAGTTGTTTTATGAGTAACTGTTGATGTGTGTGAAATTGCTGTTGGGGGCAAGATAGTGTCAGTTTTGTTTTTAATTGTGGCTTGGAGAGTTATTGAGAGCTGGGCCACTTTGTCTGTAAGGAATGGAGAAAGCTATGGCTTATTTCTAACATATCTGCTTTGAAACAGATTCTAACATCACCTTTTCCAAATGAAAAGATTGTAGATACTTGGGTTGTTCAGGTGTTGCTGCAAAAGAAAGCAAAATGAAGAATACATGTGACCTGAATATGAATACTGCATGGCTGAAGTCTCAAAACCAGCAGGCTTTCTTTTGAAAAGTCTGTCACAGAAGCATGCAGGTTGGGAATTACATGGGCTGATGCATTTCCAGCATTGAGAGATGTGCATCTTTTTCTGTTGGAGGAGTTTGCAAGTGTCTGTCGCTGCCTCCTCAATTTTTTTTCTCTGATTTTTTTTTAATTACTTTTTGCTGATGTGTCACTATGGGTTTCCCATGCTTGCAGTGTCCAGCACTGGGCAGGATAAGAACTTTATTTGGGACACTGGGAGCAGAAGTATTGTGTGATGTTGGAGAGCTCTTTGCTGATAGGTTTAACTCCTTCCCACTGCGAGTGCGCAGTACTTGCAGGATGTTCTGTTCACAGAGTAAACATGTAATGTTACACTGTTAGTGAGGAGAGGTGGATTTTGCTCATCTCTTCAGTGAGCCCAGCTCGTGATTGTTCATGCATTGACTGTCATTGCAGGAGGAGAGCATCCCCATTGCTTTATCTGGTAGGGATATCTTGGCTAGAGCGAAAAATGGAACGGGCAAGAGTGGAGCCTACCTCATTCCCTTACTTGAACGGCTAGACTTAAAGAAGGACAACATACAAGGTCAGTTGGGACGGGTCTGCCTGAGCTGTATGTGGGTGGTGGTGGTGCTCACTGTCTGGACTTGAATCCAAAGCTGGTTGATGAAATGCAGTGATGTAGGTTGTCTGCTTGTACTTGTAAAGCAAGGATGTGGGGAATGGTGGAGGGAAGGTGGAATTGTCAAAGTTGCACGGTTCATTTAAGGAACTTGAATTGGAAGCTATCTTCCAGGCTTTACTTTCCTGCCCCAAAAAGTGGATTTGGAGTAATAAACAAGTGGTGGCTGGGAGAGCTGTGTGGAGCGAGTGTCTGGGGTGTGTGGGATTTATCTTGTTGTAAGCAGCTGCTAGGAGTTCTGTTAGTATCTATCAGGATATCCATAGTGGAACTGCAACACTGTGAAACGTGGCTTTTGTGAAGCTTCCGTGTTCTGCAGGGAAGTATTGAAGATTGTGTGTTGGTAGTAATCCTGCTGTACTTTTAACTTTCAGCAATGGTGATTGTTCCCACCCGTGAGCTAGCCCTGCAGGTCAGTCAAATCTGTATCCAAGTCAGCAAACACATGGGAGGTGCCAAAGTGATGGCAACAACAGGAGGAACCAATTTGCGAGATGACATAATGAGGCTTGATGATACAGGTTGGAGCACTTTGCTGCATTACAATCACTGTTTGTCTGGGGCTTTTGTCCTGAGTCAGAGAATTTGTACTTTTCTCTTATGCCTATGTTACTGTTTGCTTGTTAGAAAATAGTTTGTGATGTGTCTTTGTCGCAGTATTTAGTTATTTTCTCAAACCCTTGGTATAAAACATGTCTCTGAATGCTGGAAACACTGCCTGAGTTGCCTTAACTTTTTTTTTTTTGCTCTTCTGACTCCACAGTGCATGTGGTGATAGCTACCCCTGGAAGAATCCTCGATCTCATCAAGAAAGGAGTAGCAAAAGTTGAGCATGTCCAGATGATAGTATTGGATGAGGCAAGTTGCTCACCTTGAAACACTTTTCATTTTAAAAGGTTAAAGCAGTAATGTGTCTTAGCCAGCCACCTCGTTATGCACAGCAACAAGTAGCTTTGCTTGAGGATATCAAACTAACTCATTTCTTAGTGTTTTGAGAAGGTATTTTGGCAGAAGAAGGGAATTTTTTAGGAAAGCCACCTAAGAAAGTTTTACTTCTCTGTTTACTTTTTTGTTGCTGTGGAACAGATGAACAGTCACTTCTGAATGGAGGGAATGCATTTTGTTTAGTTTCAGTGCATAACAATTGGGTGGTGCTTAGCACAAGTTCATATAAACTGATTGTATAGAACCATAGAATAGGCCTGGGTTTTTTATGGAACCACAGAATGGCCTGGGTTGCAAAGGAGCACAATGATCACCCAGTTCCAACCCCCTGCTGTGTGCAGGGTCACCAGCCACCAGACCAGGCTGCCCAGAGCCACATCCAGCCTGGCCTTGAATGCCTGCAGGATGGGGCGTGTGATTTGTGAATGTCTGAGAGATTACAGGCTTCTGAGTGAGAAGGTTGAGAAAACAATTGTGTGAAGGCTCTTGGATTTTATTTATTTTTCTTTAATTTGATTCTGTTTTGAAAACAGTTTTGAAAACCAGGAAACGTAAACTTCCTTTAAGTGGTGAATCCTGTTTCCAGCAGCTAAATCAGATGTCTCTTAGAGTTTAACATTTACTCCAAAGGGAGCAATCCCATCATGAAGCTGGAGAGGAGGCTGTTCCTGGTGATCTTTTCCTTCTGCAGTGTAACACTACCAGGAGACTGGAATCTTGTCCCATCTCTTTAATGTCTTGTCTTGTGCTTCTGTTGTTACAGGCAGATAAGTTGCTGTCTCAAGATTTTGTTCAGATAATGGAAGACATTATTCTCACGCTACCTAAAAACAGACAGATTTTGCTCTACTCAGCCACTTTTCCTCTGAGTGTACAGAAGTTCATGGTGAGTGCAGCTGGAATCTCTGACACACGATGTGGTGTTGTGCACAGGGTGCTGCAGTGAGTGCTGTGTGGTTGCTGCTATTATTTATGCACCCCTGCTTTTTTGATTTCATATATCAGCCTAAATATGGGATAGAAGGTAACTGCTTTTAGTGTAGCCTGGTGCCTTGGAGTTGCAAGTAATCTTTCTTGACATTTGACCTGCCCTCTCTTATGGCAGATACGGAGTGGCTGGGAAATGCATTCTTGCCTTGGAGGAATGGAGGTGTGCCAGAGGATCGGGTGTCTTTATGCTGCTTTGCATGTAGATTCACCTGCCTGATTTTAATTTGTCTTTCAGAATTCCCATTTGCAGAAACCCTATGAGATTAATCTGATGGAGGAGCTGACCTTGAAGGGAGTTACCCAGTACTATGCCTACGTCACCGAGCGTCAGAAGGTTCACTGCCTCAACACGCTGTTTTCCAGGGTAAGAGATAGGGCCAAGAACCTACAGAAGCATTTTGCCCCTTCAAAATGAATAATAAGACTTCAGGTGATGGAGGTTTTTCCTTGACAAAATGCACTAATGCTGCTGTATAAGCTGAAATTAGAAATGATTCTTGTCCTGCACTTTTGTGGTGCAGAGCTTTGCAATTTTTTCCCCCTGTTTTTCAGAAATATATATGGTATGAATTGCTTGCAGCTCCTGTTCTCCCTTCTTTTTGAAAGGGATTTAGATGCATGCCTTAGATTTGCTGTTAAAATTCTGTGTTTACTGAATGCTGTGATTATATGTCCAGCTCCAGATCAACCAGTCGATCATTTTCTGCAACTCCTCTCAGCGGGTTGAATTGCTAGCCAAAAAGATCTCCCAGTTGGGCTATTCCTGCTTCTACATCCATGCTAAAATGAGGCAGGTAAGTATGAGGTTGCAGCAGTTGCTGCCTGGGTTCTTCTCAGCTCTACTGCATAGCTGAACAAAGTCTCAGGCTTGCTTTAAATTTACCTGTCCTGTGAAAATGTATTTTGTTTTGGTTCCACTTTGTGTCCAGACATTTTCTGCACTTAGCTCTTTCCAAACTGATGAGTTGGTATTTAGGAATCCGAACAGAGCAGTACTCAGCTGAGGTGAGCACACAGCATGACTGCAAGCAGCACTTCTTGCTCCATGCTGTAGGGCAATCTGAGAAGTCGGGGAGGCAGCTTTGATCAGAGCTCTTAGTAGAAGTGCCAACTACTGCATAGCAATTTGGCACCCGTGGCCTTGCCATGAAAAATATCAACGTGGCCTTGGTGCACAAGGATTTATATGACTTGAAGAGTAGCTCACATCCTCAAGCTTCATGCTGTAGCTTTCCTTGTTAGCCAGTGAACTGGAGCATCACAAGAGGTCGAAGTGATGTGCAGAAGGCAGTAGGACTTTAAAATATTTTTCATTTTGTAAGTAAGCAAGAACAAAAGAAAGCAACAGCTTTAATGGTAACCTAGCTGTTTATTGGCCTGACAGATAAGACAAACATTTGCTGGGCTGTATGTGGAGCGAGAATTGAAGCAGAAGTGAAGGTGATGTCAGTGTTGAGGACACAGATGTGCTGATGGGTTGCTTGAGACCTGATTTTTCATTTCTCTGATTTGTCAGTAGTTCATCTTTCTGGTAAAAATGGAGGTTGGTTGTTTGATGGGATGCTGCAACTTGTTCATTTGTCTCTCTGGAAATGATACAAGTTAATCTTTGCATGGTCCAGAGTGGCTTGTTGATAAGAGGAGAGGCTGCACAGACACTTGGCTCATCCATCACTGACTGATCCAGTGGTGGAAAACACGCTGCCTTGGAAAATGGAGTTACTGCAAGTTTTAAAGGAAGGATGTTTCCAGATGTTATGTAAATGCTCACAAATACATTTTTAGGATGTAAGATATTAATACATAGAATTTGGCACGGGGCTGGGAGAGATGATGGTCAAAGCATTGGGAATGGAGATACGCTTTGGGCACCAAAAAATTCTGGTGTTGAGAAGTAGAATGAGCAGCTTTGAGTCAGCTGACGTTCATGAGGAGGTGAGGGTGGGATTTGTGGCTGTAAATTGAATACTCAGCTGCAAGTCGAGCTGTTCTTTAATTGGATTTTCCTGCTGTGTTTCCAGGAGCATCGCAACCGCGTGTTCCATGATTTCCGAAATGGCTTATGCCGCAATCTTGTTTGCACTGGTAAGAGTTCCTTTGCATTTCTCTGTTTCTGAAGGTTGTGATGGAGTAGCCATTAGCCCAGGTATAACAGATCAATTGTTTAGTGATAAAACTAATCTGTTTTAGTAAGAGAATTTTTGTCATACTTGTGTGTAATGGGCTGCAGTGCTCCTGAATCACAGAATGGCCAGGGTTGGAAGGGACCTCAAGGATCACGAAGCTCCAACCCCCCTCCGCATGCAGGGCCACCAACCTCCACATTTCACAGCAGCCCAGGCTGCCCAGGGCCCCATCCAACCTGGCCTTGAACACCTCCAGGGATGGACGGGGCATCACAGCCCCCCTGGTAGCTGTTCCAGCACCTCACCACTCTTATAGTAAAGAACTTCCCCCTGACATCCAACCTCAATCTTCCCTCCCTCAACTTCAAACCATTTCCCTTATCCTGCAGTTATCAACCCTTTCAAAGAGTTGATTCCCCTCCTGTTTGCAGGCTCCCTTTAGGTACTGCAGGCTGCAATGAGGTCACCCTGCAGCCTTCTTTTGTCCAGGCTGAACGAGCCCAGCTCCCTCAGCCTGTCTTCATAGGGGAGGTGCTGCAGCCCCTGATCATCTTTGTGGCTCCTCTGGACCCTCTCCAACAGTTCTCTGTCTTTCTTGTCCTGGGGGCTCCAGCCCTGAATGCAGTGCTGCAGGTGGGGCCTCATAAGAGCAGAGCAGAGAGGGACAGTCACCTCCCTGTCTCTGCTGGCCACCCCTCTGCTGATGGAGAGGCATAGAGGCTTTCTCTTGTAGTCAAACCATGGTGGTGCAGCATGTTAACAAATCCTTTCATTGTGATCATACTTTGTATTTCAGTTATGTTTTCTGTATGTTCTAACTTCTGAGTGTTCTGTAAATTGCTGGATATGAAATAGGAGCACTGTAGGTGGGACGGTGGCTAGGATTATTGAGTAATGATCTACTGATTCCATGAATGTTTGTAGTTCATCTTTTCTAAATGCTTTGCAGTTCTGATTGCTCTGTATATGACCTGAGTTATCTTAGAGCTGCTAACAAAACTCACTTGAAATGAAACAGAAAGTTAAGTTAGTGGGATGTAGCTCACATTTAAGTCTGTTGTGATAATGGCAGTGCGTGCCTTATTTGATGAGGTGCTTATATAAGGTGACCAGCTCAGAAATAGACTCCATGTGCAAAAACTGGCTTGGTGTGAATTCCTTCTATTGACCTAGATCTGAAGATGTGATGTCTTGATAGTTCTTATTTTATTATGCTTGAAATGGATAAAGAGCAGGAGGAGGCTGTAACAGAGCTGTATGCAAAATGTCTTTATATACAGAAAGCTTATCTTTAGGAACTAGTCCTAACCCGTGTTCAGAAATGTGCATTTCCTAAATTTCCCAGCCCAGCATTAGATTTCATGGAAGTTAATGCTCTCTGTGACCTGGGTTGTCTTTCAGATCTGTTTACCCGAGGTATTGATATCCAAGCTGTGAATGTGGTGATAAACTTTGATTTTCCAAAGCTGGCAGAGACTTATCTCCATCGTATTGGCAGATCAGGTGAGAGGAGAGAAACATCTTTGAGGAACGACTGTGCTGATAGCTGTAACCTTAGGCTTTGGCTGGATTCTTTCTGTTACTGTACTTGATAATTATTTTGAGTAGCTTTGTTTTTTCTCTGATGTTTACTTACAGGCACCATCTCGTAGGATTTTCTTCACAAATACCTGAGTAAATGGCTGTGCTCTTTAAACGAGCCTGAAGAGCCTAGTCCAAAAAAAAACAACAAAAAAAGAAACAAAAAAAGAGAATGAGGGGGGAAAAAGGCACCTTTTGCTTTAATTCCATGACACTTGCCAATGTTTATTGTTTGCAGTTTGGGAAGGTTGTGTATTGAAAACGTGGTTTCCATGGGTTTTTAAGCGTGGTGGGTCTTGTTTGTCTGTTGGTCTCCACGTGCTCCAAGGTGTTTGTGGTGTCAGGTATGTGCTGAGAATGGCAGTGAAGAACAAACCTGCTCACACAGTTCCACGCTGCAGTAGTGGAAGGCTTCTACTGGTAGTAGAAAGTCCTTAGCAGATGTTGGTGTGAGCTCACAGGTCCAGGTGAACGTTTGTAAGCAGGGAGCTGTGTTAGCAGCACTGCAGAATCTTTTCAGTTGACCTCCTGTGACTCAGTCTGAGTTTCTTTCTTGAGGTCGCTTTGGACATCTTGGCCTGGCCATCAACTTGATCACCTATGATGATCGATTCAACCTGAAAAGTATTGAGGAGCAGTTGGGAACTGAAATCAAACCCATACCAAGCAACATTGACAAGAGCCTTTACGTGGCAGAATACCACAGTGAACCTGTAGAAGATGAGAAACAGTAACCATGTGCGTATGTGCTGACTTGGAGTTGTGTTGGAGTGGCGCTGTGGGGAGGAGGGGAAACTGCTGTGCTGAGGAGGTTGGGATGTGAAAACAAGGGTTTGAAGTAGGCTGTCAGAGGAGATGGGGGAATCCTGTCTAGGAATCCTGTGTAGAGACAGGATGGCTGTGAGCAGCTGAGTGAATTCTTTCTGTATTTCTTAGCTAAGAGGAGTATGGGCAGAAAGTGATGATTGGAAAGGTGAGGAGAGAACACAGCTCTCCTAAGAACAAAGCACCAACAGAACGGCCTGCTCGCCTCAGCAGCTGAGAGAAGCAGGTTCAAGCCATGGGTGCCTCATTTGTTTTGCATCCTTTGATTCGTACAACTTTTGCAATAAGCACAGCAGGTAACAGAGCTGTAATTCATCTGTGTTGCCACTTGAGGTCTACATAACATAAAAAGAAAAAGAGGTTTCTTTGGCAAGGACTTTGGAAGTGTGACTTTTTGATGGCTGTCTGAGGAAAGAAGGCTGAGTCCATTCACAATCCAAGGAAACTGTTATTCTCACAGCCACAGCAGTCGGGCAATATTTGATCTGCTGCTTGTTGAGATGCTGCAAACCATTTGGGTTGAAGGGAGTTCTGTGGTGTATCTTCTCTTAGAGATCATGAGTTAAGAATTCTAACAAAGCTGCTGAAATTGCTCTCTGTTGACAAAAAAAATTGCTGAAGAAACAGTCTGTTAATTAAAATGGAAATTAAAACAAAGCCTGTATCTCTCTGAAATAACTCGAGGCCAGCCCTAGCCAGCTGGTCATTCAGGTTGACTTGTGGCCTCTACTTTGCTGGCTGAGCTTTCTCCATGTTTTAAAATGAATAAAGCAAAGCAAACGGTGAAGCTGGGCAGGGTTCTTGGGTGGCTTCCTTGGGGGGAGAAGTTGGGTGGTAGAGGCACATCTGAGGGCAGTGGTTGAACTGCAG